>NC_133348.1:34441379-34774712 GCF_030506205.2 Paramisgurnus dabryanus
GATTCAGTTTAAATTGATGTTTTAAACTTATAAAAGAGTTGTTTGCTATCTTGTGCCATAGTATTCTCTGTGTTCCTGCAAAGCAAAAAACAAAACCAAAAAAACAAAGCAACAAGCAAGCAACAAGCATACACATACCCCCGTTTTGGCACGAGATAGTGGACCAAATAAATTTTAATCTTAATATTCCCTGGGCCTTTGGGTCTTTAATCATTAAGTTTGAAATGCATGTAATGCATCATTTTTCACCATATTAGGCCTGTCTGGCCATTATAATATAATGTATATTATAATATGATTATAATATAAATTACATTAAATTAAAAAAAATATTCATTAAAATAATTTTATTACTGGTCTCAAGGGCTTAAGAATGATAGTAAATTTGCTAAATTGAGAACATGTTCCTGTGCATTAACATTTCCACTAACAACAACAGCTACCTGTTGTGAATATAAAAAGTAATCAAGGAATAGGATGTAAAACACAAACTTTTGCTCATTAACAATTTCCACAATCTCATAGAGAAACAAAAGACTT
This sequence comes from Paramisgurnus dabryanus, assembly GCF_030506205.2. Classification (NCBI taxonomy): domain Eukaryota; kingdom Metazoa; phylum Chordata; class Actinopteri; order Cypriniformes; family Cobitidae; genus Paramisgurnus; species Paramisgurnus dabryanus. Next base: position 34,441,920 of record NC_133348.1, read on the forward strand.
AGCTTCAACAATCTCTAGACAACTGGACTCAATTGTTTATTTGACAATTCTCATAATCTCTTAAAGAAAGGACTAAGCCTAGAACTTTTAACAGTGCTGACAACACTGTACTACTGTATATCATGATGTTAATCATAGCTTTAAATCACTTTGATTGATTCACAGAAAAAAATGATGTATTTTATTTGTTACAACAAAGCTAAACATATTTCCCTTGAAACAAGGAGAAACAGCACATATTTTCTGAGAGGGGGTTTAAGCCCTTTGATCTCAGTGGTAATTCTTTCTCAGTGAGATAAGATCACATGTGTTTTCTTGACAATTGTAAAAACAGTTTCATCATTATCTTTCTGTGCATCAGTCAAAGCTTTAGCTCAATTTACCTTATTTCACAATGAGAATTCTGCATTAATTTAGGAGTTTTAAGATTTACTTATTCCATTCCAATCCTGAGTGTTCTTTAGGAGATTCACTCACAAATTTACTTATCTCCTTAACTCATCAGGCATAGTTAGTATACTGACGTTTGCAACATTTAATGATCTTAAAAAAACTAATATGAACCTTTGCTCTTGTCATTTCAATCATGTAAACCCAAAATTCACTTCTCACTTGCAAACACATTAACTTACACTGCAGTTTAAATGTATATAACATCCCTTTATTTAAGTTAATTCTTGTTCAGAAGATTGTTCCTTTAAATGTTGCACATTTGCTGTGAACATCATAAACAACTATACATTTAGTAATTACTGTAATTCAATGTTTACCCTTATTTGAGAAACAGCATAAAATTTGGAAGATGTTAATCCATTTTAAGTTTATCTTTTTTTGCTTTAACAAACAAAAGAATTTTGATTTGCTAACAAAGGGAATTTATCCTCATCTACACTGCTGTTGTCATGCTGTGTAACTTTATTTCCATTAACAGAGTTATTATCGCCTGTTTTGCGCAGCTTTGTTTACATACATGGACGCATCGATTTGGGCACGGAGTTTTCTCATTTCATCCGACATGACTTTATTACTCACGGATATTCGTTAATAATTTACATGTTTCCGATATAGTTGCGAGATTGTTTCGACGAGCAAATAGATAATCGCTACGGCGAAGTTTCCACTTTTAGACTTAAATGTACGACTTTTCGTAACGTAACGCGATAAAAACATGCATAACCGGATCTCTCCGGACTTTCACTGAGTTTACCATTACCGCCCATTCTACAACATACGGGTGCGTTTATGCTCACCCTCAACATTTCTAAAAGGCACATAAAATCAACTTACCAACACAGCTGCAGACAGAAAGTAGACGTTTAAACCTCCTATTTTGCGATGAATGGAATCCTCTGTTATGGTTGAAATGTCGCGCTGGAAAGCTTCCTGGAGTGCCACGTCACTTTTTCGGGTGTACTACGTCACCAGAATTACGTCACCTGTGGTATACGTCATCACGTCGGGGTCACCAAGCTGTAAGACGCCACCCATTTAGCCCAACGAAGGTATCCAATGCGTGGTGAAGGGGTCTCGTGTTCTCGTTTTCCTTTAGCGCTTCTAGAAGAATAATTCCATTTATTTCATTTATTTCTCTGATCTCTGTGGTTAAATTATAATCTGACTCCAATTTAATATAGTAAGAATTTAGTGCATTATTCCAATTATCTGTTGATCATAATTTATATGTTTGATTATTTATAAATTTCCATAGTCTTAGTTATTCGTTCATTAGGGACCCGGTATCGCACAGAGTATACGCCGGCCGTTGCGTATATCTCACGGACACAAAATTGCCAGTCTGGTCTTAGTCAGAGGTTGCCGGGTAAACTAATATTTTTACGTCTGGCCGCCCCATGCTTGCTCCGATCATAAAAATAGTTACTTTAGTCACGATCATGCAACTTTCTAAGGCAGGTGATAGACATAAATCTGAGAGTCCTGGTGAATGTGCCCCATGCTCCATTCAACATCAAAACACCAGTGTGATCATATCCTGACATACTTATTTTGCGGTAATACCAGACTCCTTCTAATCTACTGGAAATAATAATTTCTGAAAGAATTAAAATAAATCAATACAATTTCCGAAGAATTAAAATGAATCAAATGTAACAATTTATTATACCAGGCAGGTTCCAGCTTCCAACATCAATTAAAGAATATCATACAGAATATGATTCAATTTCAATTAATTAAAATGATCAACAGTTGCAAAAGTTACAAAGTCATGCTTGGCAATAGTTAAGTTTAAGTTTCAAGTTTATTGTCCACAAAAAGTGGAAATTTGTCTTTGGCTCCACAGGTGGTTTTTTAAAACACATACACAATGAATAGACAATAAATACAACAGGCAAACATCACAGTAACCCTTACAAACAACACTAAATAACACCTTCGTCACACACCAATAGATATCATGGACTATTGTGAGTTCAGTAATAGACACTCTGGCTATAGAGTACTTCCATCGTGGATATAATACACCTAAAATGGTGTAGGAAGATTCTTGTTAAAGATTTCTTCCATGATGTTTTAGTACACACACAAAGTGTGGGAGCTCCTGGTTACAGGATGCCTCCATAAGGTTTGTATAGGCTACACACAAAGTGTGGGAGCTCCTGGTTACAGGATGCCTCCCAGAATGTTTTGCCAGGCCACCTTTTATACACAGCTTGAGAAAACTAACAAAATCTGGTTTGACCTGTACCAAGTGATACTAAAGAGCACCTGGTCAAACTAGCCAGGAGTATCTTGGCAACTGGTCAAACTAGCCAGAAATATCAAGGCAAAACCCCACCTCTACAAGAAATGCATCTTCTATCCAAAGTTCTTAAACCTTAATCCATCATATCTTAGATTTATAGAAATGAGACCTTTTTACTCATCGCACTATGACCTTTAAGATAATACTAAACATTAATATTAAATACCAACTTAGAACCACATAATATGTATACATTACATCATATATTTCAGCAGATACTCAGTGATGTGAGCCTTAAGGCTAACAGTGCCAAAGCCTTTGTGATGAAGAGATTAGGAGAACAGAGAGTTGCATGTCTGTAAACAGTTTCACCTAAGAGTCAAATTTGGGTTAGCAACACCACCTGAGGTTTAATTGTTTTATAGTGTCTCTTCATAAATAAGCTTAAAGTTGATTATTTACCAGCCGTACTACAGCTTTGATGTCAGTTAGGCTATCTATGTGCTTTGGAAGAATCACGTTGAGCGTTTCTCAATCGGAAGTTTGCTGCCTAGGGGGTCGATATTGAAGGCTGCATACGTCATAAAGACTGTTTGTTTTCAGAAACTAACAATTATAAAGTTGACTGTTATTCTAAGTCTATTGTAATACGCTTGTGACTTGCCAGTGTAAGGCTCAGTTAACTTAAATGAGCCAGGCTTGATGCATGATGCAGCCTGCACATGCGACCTGCGGAGGTTGCAGCCTTCCGATTGAGAAACTGGCATGGTTTCGCAGGTGTTGCTTCACGAGTGTTGTGAGGTGTGTGCGAGATAGGTCCTCAGAAAGAGATTGAGGCTGTCCACGGGGGTCAGCTGCAACAGAAACGGGCAAAAAGCTTTTCTGGCAGGTAGCGTGGCCGAGCCGTCCAAGGCGCTGGATTAAGGCTCCATATTGCTGGTGTGTACACGGAATTAAGGCAAAAGCCGGAGAGGAAGCAGGTGCTGTGTACGTTTGCCCAGAGAAGCATCAGCAGTGAAAGAAGTAAACGGACAGCGATCTTTTTGCAGCTTGAGGTAAATGCCACTCTTCAACTTGGTCTATCCTTGTTTTCTAGCAGACCAATCACAGCGCATGCGGTCCCCGTATAATTGACGCGCTGTTACGTTGTGGGGTGGTGCACGTCAGGCTTTTTGCAACTTGAGGTAAATGCCACTCTTCAACTTGGTCTATCCTTGTTTTCTAGCAGACCAATCACAGCGCATGCGGTCCCCGTATAATTGACGCGCTGTTACGTTGTGGGGTGGTGCACGTCAGGCTACGAGGAGCTACTCACAGCTACGCACAGCCTGCAGTGTAGCTACTGCCCAGGTCATGTACAGAACTATAAATCGCCCTTCAAAGCTCCAACTACCACCACAACAGCCAGGTAGCACACTTGTAAGTGATATTGCTATTGCCAGCAGTCAGGCACTGCATCAGATCTTTCTGTAAGAGGTTTGGGAGTCTTAACTGGCACCGGTTCGAATCCCACAGCTGCCAAATTTAAGTTTTAAAGAGGTTCTATTGCCAGCAGTCAGGCACTGCATCAGATCTTTCTGTAAGAGGTTTGGGAGTCTCAACTGGCACGGGTTCGAATCCCACAGCTGCCAAATTTAAGTTTTAAAGAGGTTCTATTGCCAGCAGTCAGGCACTGCATCAGATCTTTCTGTAAGAGGTTTGGGAGACTCAACTGTCTTCTGCACTCAAGCATGTCCCATGTCTTCGTTAGTTGGGCAGAAGCGCTTGCTGTCGGAGCTTTGGGAATCCCGTGAGTTTTAATTTATACTCTAGGGTCGACGTGCAATTACATGTGCAGAACGTTAATGTCCACAGGCATATTGTGTACACGGAATTAAGGCAAAAGCCGGAGAGGAAGCAGGTGCTGTGTACGTTTGCCCAGAGAAGCATCAGCAGTGAAAGAAGTAAACGGACAGCGATCTTTTTGCAGCTTGAGGTAAATGCCACTCTTCAACTTGGTCTATCCTTGTTTTCTAGCAGACCAATCACAGCGCATGCGGTCCCCGTATAATTGACGTGCTGTTACGTTGTGGGGTGGTGCACGTCAGGCTACGAGGAGCTACTCACAGCTACGCACAGCCTGCAGTGTAGCTGCTGCCCAGGTCATGTACAGAACTATAAATCGCTCTTCAAAGCTCCAACTACAACCACAACGGCCAGGTAAGTGGTAGCGTGGCCGAGCGGTCCAAGGCGCTGGATTAAGGCTCCAGTCTATTCGGGGGCGTGGGTTCGAATCCCACCGCTGCCAAATTAAATTTTAAAGAGGTTCTATTGCCAGCAGTCAGGCACTGCATCAGATCTTTCTGTAAGAGGTTTGGGAGTCTCAACTGGCACGGGTTCAAATCCCACAGCTGCCAAATTTAAGTTTTAAAGAGGTTCTATTGCCAGCAGTCAGGCACTGCATCAGATCTTTCTGTAAGAGGTTTGGGAGACTCAACTGTCTTCTGCACTCAAGCCGGTCCCATGTCTTCGTTAGTTGGGCAGAAGCGCTTGCTGTCGGAGCTTTGGGAATCCCAGCAGAGATGTATACTCCAAGAGGTAGCGTGGCCGAGCGGTCCAAGGCGCTGGATTTAGGCTCCAGTCTCTCCGGGGGCGTGGGCTCGAATCCCACCGCTGCCAACAGTGATTTTAAATAGGCTTTGATGTCAGCTAGGCTATCTATGTGCTTTGGAAGAATCACGTTGAGCGTTTCTCAATCGGAAGTTTGCTGCCTAGGGGGTTGATATTGAAGGCTGCATACGTCATAAAGACTGTTTGTTTTCAGAAAACTAACAATTATAAAGTTGACTGTTATTCTTAGTCGATTGTAATACGCTTGTGACTTGCCAGTGTAAGGCTCAGTTAACTTGAATGAACCAGGCTTGATGCATGATGCAGCCTGCACATGCGACCTGCGGAGGTTGCAGCCTTCCGATTGAGAAACTGGCATGGTTTCGCAGGTGTTGCTTCACGAGTGTTGTGAGGTGTGTGCGAGATAGGTCCTCAGAAAGAGATTGAGGCTGTCCACGGGGGACAGCTGCAACAGAAACGGGCAAAAAGCTTCTCAGGCAGGTAGCGTGGCCGAGCGGTCCAAAGCGCTGGATTAAGGCTCCAGTCCCTTTGGGGGCGTGGGTTCGAATCCCACCGCTGCCAGATGTGGCTTTAAGCAGGTTGTATCACCAGCTGTCTTGCAGTAAATCTAAGGCATGGAAAAACACTCTGTAGACTTAGGCATATTCAGGAGTACTACTCAACATAGCATGACCTAAAGGCCGAACAATAGTTCTTCCTAGGGACTACACCGTGAGTTTTAATTTATACTCCAGGGTCGACGTGCAATTACATGTGCAGAACGTTAATGTCCACAGGCATATTGCTGGTGTGTACACGGAATTAAGGCAAAAGCCGGAGAGGAAGCAGGGGTTGTGTACGTTTGCCCAGAGACGCATCAGCAGTGAAAGAAGTAAACAGACAGCGATCTTTTTGCAGCTTGAGGTAAATGCCACTCTTCAACTTGGTCTATCCTTGTTTTCTAGCAGACCAATCACAGCGCATGCGGTCCCCGTATAATTGACGCGCTGTTACGTTGTGGGGTGGTGCACGTCAGGCTACGAGGAGCTACTCACAGCTACGCACAGCCTGCAGTGTAGCTGCTGCCCAGGTCATGTACAGAACTATAAATCGCCCTTCAAAGCTCCAACTACAACCACAACAGCCAGGTAGCACACTTGTAAGTGGTAGCGTGGCCGAGCGGTCCAAGGCGCTGGATTAAGGCTCCAGTCTCTTCGGGGGCGTGGGTTCGAACCCCACCGCTGCCAAATTAAATTTTAAAGAGGTTCTATTGCCAGCAGTCAGGCACTGCATCAGATCTTTCTGTAAGAGGTTTGGGAGTCTCAACTGGCACAGGTTCGAATCCCACCGCTGCCAAATTAAATTTTAAAGAGGTTCTATTGCCAGCAGTCAGGCACTGCATCAGATCTTTCTGTAGGAGGTTTGGGAGTCTCAACTGGCACGGGTTCGAATCTCACAGCTGCCAAATTTAAGTTTTAAAGAGGTTCTATTGCCAGCAGTCAGGCACTGCATCAGATCTTTCTGTAAGAGGTTTGGGAGACTCAACTGTCTTCTGCACTCAAGCATGTCCCATGTCTTCGTTAGTTGGGCAGAAGCGCTTGCTGTCGGAGCTTTGGGAATCCCAAAGAGATGTATTCTCCAAGAGGTAGCGTGGCCGAGCGGTCCAAGGCGCTGGATTTAGGCTCCAGTCTCTCCGGGGGCGTGGGTTCGAATCCCACCGCTGCCAACAGTGATTTTAAATAGGCTTTGATGTCAGCTAGGCTATCTATGTGCTTTGGAAGAATCACGTTGAGCGTTTCTCAATCGGAAGTTTGCTGCCTAGGGGGTTGATATTGAAGGCTGCATACGTCATAAAGACTGTTTGTTTTCAGAAAACTAACAATTATAAAGTTGACTGTTATTCTTAGTCGATTGTAATACGCTTGTGACTTGCCAGTGTAAGGCTCAGTTAACTTGAATGAACCAGGCTTGATGCATGATGCAGCCTGCACATGCGACCTGCGGAGGTTGCAGCCTTCCGATTGAGAAACTGGCATGGTTTCGCAGGTGTTGCTTCACGAGTGTTGTGAGGTGTGTGCGAGATAGGTCCTCAGAAAGAGATTGAGGCTGTCCACGGGGGTCAGCTGCAACAGAAACGGCCAAAAAGCTTTTCAGGCAGGTAGCGTGGCCGAGCGGTCCAAGGCGCTGGATTAAGGCTCCAGTCCCTTCGGGGGCGTGGGTTCGAATCCCACCGCTGCCAGATGTGGCTTTAAGCAGGTTGTATCACCAGCTGTCTTGCAGTAAATCTAAGGCATGGAAAAACACTCTGTAGACTTAGGCATAACCTTGAGAACTACGTGGGTTTGTATCCCACTGCTGCCAGTATTGTTTTAAATAGGCTTTGATGTCAACTAGCCAGCTAACCCATTGGTTTTCCATACTGACACTGGGCTGGCCCACTGATCTCTTAACCGGCTCCATCCCTCCCCCTCTGTGTCAGATGCAGTCAGTGGACTATCATACATCTCACACTTTTTTTGTCTGCCCAGCCTATAACAGTCATACACAAGGTCATTATAGTTTTACATTTTTCATTAGTTTTTATTTTTATTTCGTTTTGACTTTTTGTATTCAAATTCAGTTTAGTTTTAATTAGTTTTTAAAGTGGGTTTGCTAGTTTAGTTTATTTTTTATTTTTTGAAAATGCTTAGTCTCAGTTTTTTTTTTTTTTAAGAAAAAAAGTACTTTTTACTCTTTACTATTTTATTTACAGTCAAAAAGTAATTCTATTTTGGAGATCTTTTTTCCCTTGCTCTAACAAACCAACTGAATTGTGCTGATGGTCAGTTCAATTAAAATGTTATTTATTCTTGAGCCTTCGGACCACACTAAGGAATTAGCCAACAGTTGAATGATGAAGATTTTTTTGCTTCTTTGAAACCGACAACACATGAAGCGTGACACGTTCCCTGCTGTTTACAGCCTCTCTATCAAGACTAAGACCTTGTTCACACTGTCAGTCCAAATCTGATTTTAGTGCATATCTAATTTGACAGACTCACTGTTGTGTATCACAACTCTTCAGATCCGGTCTGTGCTTCCTGTAGCCGTTTTCCGGATTATCTGCACTGTTTTTTATGGAAATGAAGTCGCGCTTGCACTAGTGTTGCTTTCGTCAACGAAAAGTATGACGAAATATAGTCGTCAACGAACCTTTTTCACGTGACGAAAACGAGACGAGACGTAACGAAAATGCTGGTCATGTGACGATGACTATAATAAAATGTATAATGCAATATTGTTGACGAATAAAAACGAGACTAAAAGTGGTTTACAAAATAAAAACTAAGCTAAAATGTCTCTTCATTTTCGTTGACCAAAACGAGACGAGACGAAATGTTATAACGTTATTTCGTCTTTTACCCATCCCAGCATCTCCGCGCCCCACCACCTGACTGCAGGTGATCACGTGTGTTGTTGGCGCTGCGTAGATCAATCAAAACATGAAAGTACCGCGAGAGTGAGTAGAAAGCATGCGGGGCAGTCTGCTCTCGCGATGCTTTGATATCATACGCCTCCATTTGCACGTTAATGGGCATTTCAAACAGTGTACGCGGCAACCGCAAGACATGCGGAAAGCGGAGAAACGGGGGCGGTTACAGAGGTGAAGCGGAGTTGGTCCACAAGCCTTGCTCGTGCACCTAAGATCCTCTCCCTTTTACGGACACGACTCTTCATGGCAGTCGCTGTTGAAGATAAACACATTTCCACTAAATGCTGCACAAAACGCTTCCACTACACGAGAAACGCTGTAGCCGCGCGGCGATTCCGACCGGGAAGATGCAGCATTCTGGCTCCAAATGTAAAAGAAAAGTCCAAAATAAATCCCGTGCATCACTTTCAGGTCAGTTCAACAAGCCTGTTAAAATCTATAGCTTTGATTGCTGACACCACCAGTATAACAATGTACAAATTTATATCATGTAAAAGTTGTTTAAATGACATTGTGCTGCGTTGCGTTTTGAAACATTGTAAATCTATGCTAAAGACATTCGTTGTGTGTATATGCTTAATAACTACACTTATTTATTATTTAAATAAACAAAACATACTTCGCTGAATACTTGAGTATTAAATCAATCAAACACCTGTACTGTTGAGAACATAACCATACATACCAACTTTGCTTTTCTTTAGACATCTGATGTTTTCTTAAAGCTGACTTTTAATTTACTTACAAGAAAAACATTTAGTAATTCTCCAAAATTGCTTGAATTTATACTGACATTTAAGATCAGCTTTGTCACATTAGATTAAGCCAAAGTCCATTAGGTACACTGGTGGTAACGTACAGATGCAGAAATATAAACTATAATAATATATAATTACATATGTATGATTGTAGTTTGTGCTGCTGTCAAAATACAATTATAAATGTTAACAATAGCATATTTCTATTCTCACACATATTATAGTTGTGTGTGACCCATTTGACCTTGTGTGTGTGTGTGTGTGTGTGTGTGTGTGTGTGTGTGTGTGTGTGTGTGTGTGTGTGTGTGTTGCTTAGACTACTTTTGTTTTGATTATGTAGACTTTTATGTAGACTCTTACGAACAGTCAAGTCACTCACTCAGAGGATAGTAAAATAAATATCTATTCAAATCAGAGCATCTTCCATGTCTGGAATGGATGTATTCTTGGGTCTATAAGGTAACAATAATATAACTTTTGTTTGAAATGGGTTTGGCTAAAAGAAAATATTGTTTTGTCTATAATACTATTAGGTCATTATACTATATGGGTTAAATAGAATTGCATTACTAAAAAGAGACTAAATACAATATCACTGACTAAAACTAGACTAAAATGTCATTAGTTTTCGTCGACTAAAACTAGACTAAAATAGTAATGGATAAGTCTGACTAAAATAAGACTAAAATGGCAAGAATTTTAGTCGACTAAAAGTTGACTAGACTAAAAAGAGTATGACGTGACTAAAACTAATAAAAACTAAAATGACAGCTTGACACAAAGACTAGACTAAAACTAAAATGAAAACAGGCTGCCAAAAACAACACTAGCTTGCACCATAGGCGGAAATCCCGGGGGGGGGGGGGGAACAGGACCCCCCCATCAGAGGGTTGTCCCCCCCCTAAAATATCATTAAGATATGTGTATTGAAAATAATTTAATGATTTATAATACTTAAAATAGTTGTGTAAGAAGTAAAACAATACAAATGCAAACGGAGCAACAACAAAGAATGTTGTAAACATTTTGATTCCCCCCTCCCTTGCCTCACAGTGGTTTGGTCCACTGCCAGCGCCCCACTTCGGGTGGTTGAGAAGTGTACGGAGCCGACGCGTTAATCAGCTATATACCTACAAACCAACGTTTCCCATCACTTATCAGTTTAACCTCATATGTTTTAAAACGGGACTATTTGGACATATAAACATGAACATATTTCGTTTTATGAGAACAGAAGCAGATAAACGAACAAGAAAACATTTTTATGCATTCATGCAGAGGTGAGGCAGAGCTGAAAGTAACAAATTACATTTACTCACGTTGCTGTAATTGAGGTTTTTTTTGTGTACTTATACTTTTTTGAGTAGGTTTAAAATCTGTACTTTTACTTTTACTTAAGTATGTTTTGTTTAAAGTATTGTAGGCTACTTCGCTACATTTTAAATCATACCCGTTACTGAGTAAAAAAATAAAATAGCAAGGTGATAAAGAAGCGCCACGGATGATTGATTGATGGGCGGGGGAACCCACAAAAAGAGCCATGGAGAGGGACGAGACAGGCGAGGGCTAATGCAGACCCTCAATTCAATTCTTATGAAAGAAACTCCTGGCCATTAACGCAAAGCGATTGTTTCATTGAGCCGGGTTTTTACCGCTAATTTGAACGACGCGCTTTTAATACATGGCATTATCCTTCGAGGTCTATCAGCTTCATGTCAAGTCAAACAACTTAAGAACGTCCGCGGGAATGCGCTTGTCATTAAACATTGCAGAGAGGGAGAGAGCGAGAGATAGAGAGAGATTGAAAGACATCAGGTACACAGGTCTGGGAAGCTAGAATACAATAAACGTGTAAAGGATAAAAGTATATGGCACTCATCTCATTATATGCTCATTTAAATTAGGTATATAGTTAATAAAAATAAAATAATGTATGTTACCAGCAATACATCAATTACAACCTTATTATAGTGATTGTATTTCCTACCTCATATTATTTTTGCTTCAAGTGCATAACTCACCAGTAAAAATCATTAAACAATTCCATAAATGTTTCTTAGTTATAAAAAAGCTTTTTGTTTTATTAACTTTTTGTTATTCACACAGAGCAAAGAGACTGAACACAGCCAATTTGGAGCTAGGTCCGTCAGTCTCTTGCATCCTCTGGAACCTGACAATAAGCAGAGCCGGCCTTAAGCATCTGGTGGCCCGTTTCAATAACTAATACGGGGCCCTAAACATAAGCATAATAGAGCAAAAAGCAAGGATTCCTGTTGGTTTGCATCAATGGTATATTATTTTATTACGTGCACTTTCAGCTTCACGAACAGGCAGCTCAACAGAAATTTTCCAACCTTATTTAATTAACTATACAATTATATTTGGAATAAGCCTCGCCCTTACCCTTCATGGACGCTAACTTCTCTGCTTAATTGATTTGCGCAGTATATTTTCAGCTGTCTGGGCTGACTTAAAAAAAACATCTCAAACATTCCCTCAACTTGAATTATTTAACAAAAGCAAAGAAGAAAAGGTGTCTGACTGACACTGAACCGAACTTATAAATAACGATGGGCTCCGCGTTTTTTCAGCACCATAGACAGCTCACCTGGCGGCGGGCGTAGATTTCACCTGAACCCTTTTTAGAAATCCACCCTTCTGTGTTTGAATGTTAAGAATGCCCTGATAAGTTAATCTTTGTCCAGCGAATTTGTCACCTCGCGCTCAGTTGAAATCTGAACAAGAGCTGACGGCATATGTTCAATAGGCTATTATAAAAACAGTTTACATACTGTGATGCGGGAGCAAAAAAATAGAAGATTTCCAAGCCACAGTAAAAAAATCAACCTCGTTTATCTAAAGTTCTTGGTCATTATGTTCATTTAATGGAACGTTGTGTGGATGTTGCGTTAGAGGAAAATGCAGTCATGTACAAAATATATTAAAGGCAGTTGTTATGATTTCGGTCTTATTGGCTGCTTTGTCTTTGTTTCACTATGTGTTGTGTTTTTGTTTTGACAGCTCCACGCGTGCGCGTCTTCCACCGGGTGATCTCATCACCTCTGACTTTTCTCACCTGCGACCCGCACCTGATTCTCATTATTGTCCAATCCGGTTTGATTTAAATTCCCCTCGTTCCCTTTGTTCTTTGCAAGTTCGTCTTAGTGTGTTCATGCCCGCTAGCTCTGTCTAGTTCTTGTCCTGTCTAGCTCTTGCTTAGTCAAGCTTTTATTTTTGGATTATTCACCGTGCTCTCTGCTGCCTTTACCCCTTTAGACTCCGAGCCCTGTAGTCAGTCTCTCCCGAGTGGTGTGTCAGCGTCAAGCCTCAGTCTTCTCTCTGTCTGTGGATTCTCCGAGCGCCAGTCCACCTCTTGCGCTGTCCAGCAACAGTGCGCTTTCGGGCGCGTAATTCTGTGTAAGACTGGGCCTGCCACAGTGCGCTGTCCAGCACGGCCTCTGCTGAAGACTCTGACCGCTTTTCTCTCTCTCTCTGCCCCGCCAGGACTCTCTCTGCGCCCCGCCAGGATTACTTCAGTGTGGATTTCGGATGTGCGAGTGGATGTCCTAGGGCAGTGCTGTGTTTCCCACTCTGTGACTTTCCCGAAAGGATTCCGCTGTGCCCCGGCTCTCTAGTGTATTCTATTCTTCACGTCATTCTCACAAGGACATCGAGTGTTTTCTCCTATACATATTGACAGTCATATTGTGTTTTTCTATATACATACTTTCCTGATTACATTGAGTGTCATCTATTATACATATTTAATAAATACCTCTGCGCTGGGATTCCTGTGTCTGTCATCCCTAACAGGACGAACTTGCCAGTTATGGATCCCGCGGAGGTTGACGCCCTCCGGTCTGCTCTCGCCCAGCAGGGCTCATGGTTGGGCCAACACTCGGCTCGCCTCACCACCACGACACAGGAGGTCGAGGATTTATCCACACGCATGTCCGATCTTTCCTCTCGCCTTGACCAAGTGCGGCAGAACACCTCGCAACCTAGTCAGCAGCATGAGACGGAGCCCCATGCCTCAGCCCCACCACCATATGATGGCGATCCTGCATCCTGTCGAGCGTTTCTGTCACAATGTTCCTTAGTCTTTGCCCTCCAGCCACGCCGTTATGCTTCTGAGCGCACCCGGGTTGCATATGTCATTACCCTGCTGACTGGCAAGGCTCGTGAGTGGGCCACAGCTGTGTGGGATGCCGGCGATCCTTGCTGCCGATCCTTTGATGAATTTCGCGAGGAGATGGAGAAACTTTTTGATCGCTCCGTTCGCGGGGATGCCGCTGCGGCTCGGTTGGCACATCTGGTCCAAGGAAGGCACTCTGTCACCGAGTACGCCATCAAATTCAAGACCTTAGCGGCTGCCTGCCACTGGAACGAAGCTGCTCTTCGAGCGCAGTTTGTCGAGGGGTTGACAGACGGGCTTCAGGATGAGATCGCTGTTCACGACCTTCCCCCCACTCTTGATGCCATCATTGACCTTGCTCTTCGGATCGAAGCTCGGAGGATGCTTCGCAGTCAGCGCCGTTCTCTACGACAACGTGTGTTTGTGGATGAGACTTCCACTTCTTCCTCGGCCCCTGTGTCACCCCCAGCCGAGTCGGAACCCATGCAACTGGGACGCATGCGCCTGTCTCAGAGAGAGAGAGAGAGGCGGTTACAGAATGCCCTCTGTCTCTATTGTGGAAAGCCCGGACATTTCGCCAAGACTTGCCCGTTAAAAGCCGCCGCTCATCAGTGAATACGGGAGTCCTGGTGGGCGCCACTTCTTCAAAACTCTCCCCAGTTTCCAGTACCCAACTCCCCGTCATGTTGTCCTTCGCCGGGCGGGACTATCCATCCACTGCCCTCCTCGATTCTGGCGCGGAGGGCAACTTCATTGATGAAGCGCTGGTTCGCGCCTGGGGTATCCCGGTTGTCCCTCTCCAATCCCCTTTGGATGTCTGGTCCCTAAGAGGGCAGCAGATGGCGCGGATTACACACTGCACTTCTCCTGTGAGTCTCTCTGTGTCTGGTAATCATCGTGAGGAGATTGTGTTGCATATCCTTCATGCGTCTCTATCTCCTATTATTTTAGGGCATGCATGGTTAATGCAACACAATCCTCACGTTGATTGGCAGCATAGCATTATCTTGTCTTGGTCTCAGTCTTGTCATGTGTCATGTCTTGGTTCTGCTGGTTCTGGTTCTGTTCTTTCTCTTCCTCAGGTTCCGGCAGTCGATTTGACCGGGGTCCCGGCGGAGTATGCGGATATCGCTCAGGTGTTTAGTAAAGCCCGGGCCACCTCCCTCCCTCCTCACCGGCCATATGATTGCGCTATTGATCTCCTCCCCGGCACTTCTCCGCCTAAGGGTAGACTTTATTCTGTGTCGAGTCCTGAGAGAGAGGCTATGGACCAGTATATTAATGATGCCCTGCGTGCCGGTCTCATCCGTCCCTCCACCTCGCCCGCAGGGGCGGGGTTTTTCTTTGTTGAGAAGAAAGACGGCTCCCTGCGTCCTTGTATTGATTATAGGGGATTGAATGACATTACTGTTAAGAATAGGTACCCCCTTCCTTTAATGTCTACTGCGTTTGAGCTTTTGCAGGGAGCGCAGGTCTTTACTAAACTAGATTTACGCAATGCCTATCATCTGGTACGTATAAGAAAGGGAGATGAGTGGAAGACTGCATTTAATACCCCTACTGGACACTTTGAGTACTGCGTTTTGCCTTTCGGGCTTTGTAACGCTCCCTCAGTCTTCCAAGCTCTGGTTAATGATGTGCTGAGAGACATGATCAACAAGTTTGTCTTTGTGTACATTGATGATATTCTCATCTTTTCCCCCTCTATGCAGGAACACACTCAGCATGTCCGCCGAGTCTTACGCCGGTTGTTAGAGAATAAGTTGTATGTAAAGGCGGAGAAGTGCGAATTCCATCGTAAGTCAGTTTCGTTCTTGGGTTTTGTTGTTGCCCCAGGTGAGATCCGTCCCGACCCAGCCAAGATCAAAGCGGTTGCCGAATGGCCAGTCCCCGAGTCCCGTAAAGATTTATTAAGATTTCTGGGCTTCGCCAATTTTTACCGGCGATTTATCAGAAATTATGGTCAGGTTGCTCAACCTCTCACTGCTCTCACTTCCACTAAGGAGAGGTTTGTCTGGAATTCTAGTGCTCAGGAGGCCTTTGATAATTTAAAGTCCCGGTTTATCTCTGCTCCTGTTCTCTCTATTCCAGATCCGGCTGCTCAATTTATTGTGGAGGTGGATGCTTCGGATGTCGGGGTAGGCGCCGTTTTGTCTCAGCGGTCTGCTAAGGATGGCAAGGTGCATCCTTGTGCCTTTTTCTCCCATCGGTTAAACCCAGCAGAGCGAAATTATGACATAGGTAATCGGGAGCTGCTGGCGGTCAGACTAGCTTTGGGTGAGTGGCGTCACTGGTTGGAGGGGACCTCGGAGCCCTTCCTGGTCTGGACGGATCATAAGAATCTCGAATACATCCGTTCAGCCAGGAGGTTATCTTCTCGTCAGGCTCGTTGGGCACTCTTCTTTGACAGATTTAACTTCACCCTCTCGTACCGGCCCGGTTCTAAGAATACCAAGCCCGACGCTCTCTCTCGTTTGTTCGAAAGTCCCGGTTCTGATGGGGACGAAACCATCCTCCCTGAGGGGCGGGTGGTGGGTGCCCTGCGCTGGGGAATAGAACAACGGGTGAGACGGGCCGGCCGGGAGGGGGAAGTGCCAGAGGGGTGCCCAGCGGGTCGATTGTGGGTGCCGAATGCGCTTCGCTCCGAGGTCATCCGGTGGGGTCACGAATCCAAGTTTGTTTGCCATCCGGGGGTTCGGAGAACGTTGGCTACCGTACGTCAGCGTTTCTGGTGGCCCTCTATGGGTCCCGATGTCAGACAGTTTGTGTTAGCCTGTCAGGTTTGTGCCCGTAATAAGGCCTCTCATCAAGCCCCTATTGGTCTGCTTAAACCGTTACCCATTCCCTCTCGTCCTTGGTCACATATCGCCATTGATTTTGTAACCAATTTGCCTAGTTCTAAGGGAAACACTGTTGTTTTGACCATTGTGGACCGCTTCTCCAAGGCGGTTCATTTTGTCCCTTTGCCCAAATTACCCACTGCCAAGGAAACTGCCCAGGTAATGATCGAACACGTCTTTCGCTTACATGGTCTGCCCACAGACGTTGTTTCAGATAGGGGTCCCCAGTTTATTTCTCGTTTCTGGCAGGAATTTTGTAGACAAATAGGCTCCACAGCTAGCTTGTCTTCAGGGTATCATCCTCAGACCAACGGGCAATGTGAACGGGCTAACCAAGATTTAGGTAGAGCTCTCCGCTGTCTGACATCGCAATATCCGAGCTCCTGGTGCCAACAGTTACCCTGGGTTGAATACGCCCATAATTCTCTCCCTGTTTCTTCCCTTAACATGTCTCCATTTGAGGCGTCCATGGGGTTTCAGCCCCCTTTATTCCCGTCACAGGAACCTGATGCGGTGGTTCCGTCTGCACTAGCTTTTGTCCGTCGTTGCAAACGCACCTGGAGAAGGGCTAGATTTACATTACGTCAGGTTTCCAGACGAACCAAAGCCGCGGCCGATCGTCACCGTAGAACCGCGCCCCGCTTTATCTGTGGGCAGAAGGTATGGCTTTCGTCCAAGGATTTACCTCTCCGTGAGCCTTCTCGCAAGCTGGCTCCACGATTCCTTGGGCCATACAGCATTGTTAAGGTCATTAATCCCGTGACGGTCAGGCTCAGATTGCCCCCAGCACTCGGTCGGGTTCACCCAGTTTTTCATGTGTCTAAACTGAAGCCTGTGTATTTTTCCCACCTTAATCCTGTTCCCTCTGCCCCCACCCCTCCCACCCCTCAGCTTATAGATGGTGCCCCTGTGTATTCAGTTAAGTCTTTACTGGATGTGCGTCGCCGGGGTAGGGGATTTCAATATCTTGTAGACTGGGAAGGATATGGTCCGGAGGAGAGGTGTTGGGTACCGGCCCGGGACATTCTGGACCCTGGGCTGATAGAGGATCTCCGCCGGCGACGGGGTGAGCCTCCTCATGGACCGCCCGGTGGCGGTCGTGGGGGGGGAGTCCTGTTATGATTTCGGTCTTATTGGCTGCTTTGTCTTTGTTTCACTATGTGTTGTGTTTTTGTTTTGACAGCTCCACGCGTGCGCGTCTTCCACCGGGTGATCTCATCACCTCTGACTTTTCTCACCTGCGACCCGCACCTGATTCTCATTATTGTCCAATCCGGTTTGATTTAAATTCCCCTCGTTCCCTTTGTTCTTTGCAAGTTCGTCTTAGTGTGTTCATGCCCGCTAGCTCTGTCTAGTTCTTGTCCTGTCTAGCTCTTGCTTAGTCAAGCTTTTATTTTTGGATTATTCACCGTGCTCTCTGCTGCCTTTACCCCTTTAGACTCCGAGCCCTGTAGTCAGTCTCTCCCGAGTGGTGTGTCAGCGTCAAGCCTCAGTCTTCTCTCTGTCTGTGGATTCTCCGAGCGCCAGTCCACCTCTTGCGCTGTCCAGCAACAGTGCGCTTTCGGGCGCGTAATTCTGTGTAAGACTGGGCCTGCCACAGTGCGCTGTCCAGCACGGCCTCTGCTGAAGACTCTGACCGCTTTTCTCTCTCTCTCTGCCCCGCCAGGACTCTCTCTGCGCCCCGCCAGGATTACTTCAGTGTGGATTTCGGATGTGCGAGTGGATGTCCTAGGGCAGTGCTGTGTTTCCCACTCTGTGACTTTCCCGAAAGGATTCCGCTGTGCCCCGGCTCTCTAGTGTATTCTATTCTTCACGTCATTCTCACAAGGACATCGAGTGTTTTCTCCTATACATATTGACAGTCATATTGTGTTTTTCTATATACATACTTTCCTGATTACATTGAGTGTCATCTATTATACATATTTAATAAATACCTCTGCGCTGGGATTCCTGTGTCTGTCATCCCTAACAGGAGTCAGTAAATGCACACAGATGTTATACGCATATTTTAATACAATTAAATACTGCATTAAGGTTAGTATAAATCCAATCATATTATTTTTTAAAAAACACCATTGAAATCAGCCCCTGAAACAATGTATTATTAAAAACCTGGAATCGCACTTGCACAGACAAGCCTGATGAGAGAGAGCATGGTCGAATTCAAAACTGCGTTTTTGCGCCCTTGAAGGGCACTTCGGGAAGGGAACGCCGCTTAAACTCACTCCAGATAAAATGAAAATGACGTTGCTTTCATTGCTCTATTCTCCAAATGTATTTTAACGGTCACAGTCACGCAATGAGACACAATTGCGCAACTCTCTGCACAGCTGATCTTCTAAGGGAATAAAAAGGGCATAGGGATGAGTACTTCCAATTGGAATTCTCTCCATTTGTGACGGAAAATTTGTCGGAATGAATGCGCACGGGCTAACTACGAACACATTTAAGAAATGTCGGTTTTCACAAAAATAAGGCTATTAAGCTCTCGTCTAGTGATCCCGATGCTAAAGAATAATTAAACCTCTAAAATTATCCACATGTGCACGTTTTCTGATAGTTTTTATGAAGCACTGTGATGCTGCTGTAAACGTTCTACATTGATTTATAAAAATGAAAGAATTTACTTTAAAAAATAATTTAAATGACATAATAAATATTAATGCAGTTCTACAGTTTTATTGTAGACTAAATAAAATACATTTATTTCATATTAGTAATCCGATTTCTATCGCAGGCTAAAGCACGTATGAACGTCCGAGAGAAAACAAAGAGCAGAAATTAATTGATTTAAAATGAAAGATATGTGATTGCTTAACATCCACTGGCACAGCTACCCGTTCTCACCAAGATGCGTACAAATGACACGCAGTGTGATTATCGTGCAATAGATGCGCCAAATTCCGATTTTGCGTGCATATGATACGCCAGTCCTTCCCATTCACTTATATGGCGAATCGTTTCGTGACGTTTTATTTATTGTTTTCTCATTTGTTTTCTGTTTTTTAAACCATTTTCGCTTGGGTTTAGGGTTAGATTTCACATTTGTTTAAGCAGGTTATTTAATATACAGGTTTCTCTAAGTTTTTATCCATATTTAAGCCATGATCGCTTGGAGTTGGGGTTAGAGTTGGGGTTTGGGTTAGGATGTCATTTTTATATAACAAAAAGTTGTTCTAACCCTGTCTGTTTACACTTGGCATTAACATGCGTTTTCATCGATCGGATCACAAGTGGACGAGAGAGACACATAACGTTTACACCTGGTATTTAAATCCGTCTCTTTTGTCCACTTTCGACCGCATCTGTCCTGAATACTGTGAGGGGACGGTCTGTGAGACGGTGGGCGAGTCTCTCTGCTGTCATTCAAACCCGAGCGGGAGTAATTATGAGTTTATATGGACGCAAACTATATTATGTCGGAGTCCACTGCTTGTTTAGCAAGTATACATGCTGCATAGTGTTTTGTACGTTTATATGTTGGAGCTTTCTCTGAATTTTCAGCGCAATTGATGAAATAGGATCGCGCAACTTTCACACGCTTTCAAAACGAAACTACGGAGATCAGCCGCTTTAGTTGTATCAATGAAAGGCTAAAAATAGCGCTGTTCACCGTATGTTTACGCCAGAAGTAAAAAAAAAGAAGTAAAACTTGTGTTTAATTAAACGCATGTTAATGCCAAGTGTAAACAGCCGAGCTCCCCCGTGCTGGAATCATAGCCCCCCGTTCAAACATTCTTGCGCCAGGCTGCCTGGGGCCCTCCTTGGAGGGCGGGGCCCGTTTCAATTGAAACGGTTGAAACATAGCTAAGGCCGCCTCTGACAATAAGATATGAAAACAAAACACTAAAAGTTAGAGCACATAAGTCATTCCTCTTCAAAAAGTATGGAAGGTTTTTTTGGTCTTTTTTAAATTAATTAATTAAATTATAAAATAATTAATTAAATTAAAAAAAATAAAAATTAAAATCGCAAAATATGTCCCAAATTTGAAAATTAAATGCTGAAAAAAAATTAAAACATTATATTAAATTATTTCATTTTCATTTTTAACGTGATGAAGCATCATTCCGGCCAAATTAAAAAAGAAAATTAAATTGATGATTTGACATTTCATTTTCAATATAATCTTGAGTCAAGACTGACAATATTAAAATAAAAAGTCAAGCTTGAAAAGGGTCCGTGTACTTTTGCGTCCATTTATTTTTCCTTTATAAACCATGATATGAAAAATAAAATATAAACGGTTGTTGTATTTTTAAAATGCAATATTAAATTTCAGAATTTAAATTCAAACTGTATTTAGAACATCATACCCAAAAACATAATAATAATATTGATGTATTTTCATATTTTTGTTTATGATTTTTGCACCTTATTATAAATTTAAAACTAAAATTAAAAAACGCGATTATAGCTATTTCACATTCAGACTTCTTTGGCAGTGATCGCAGTGCTTTGCTTCATGCATGTAAACATCATCATTCTACGCATTTTGTAAATTTCTTCAAGTTTTGTCAAATTATGTTAACACAGCAAGCAAAAACCGAGTATTTTACAATTGAAAAGCAAAGAATTGGATTTTTTTTTTCAGTTTTATAAAAATGCTAATTTTGGTTCTTGTAATTTATTTACTTTACTTACACAGTTTTGCTGTTTCACATTAAGGGCCCTATTTTAACGATCTAAGCGCATTGTCTAAAGCGCACAGCGCAACGTCTAAATGGGCGTGTCCGAATCCACTTTTGCTAATTTAACGACGGGAAAAATCGTTTTTGCGCCGAGCGCATGGTCGAAAAGGGTAGGTCCTATTGTAATGGGAGTATTTTGGGCGTAACGTGCAGTAAACCAATGAGAGTCACAGCTCTCATCCCCTTTAAAAGCAAGTTGCGCTGGCGCTATGTCTTATCCCTATTTAGATGACGGACTTTGTAAACTGAAAAACTAAACGGAGGTAGAAGATCCCCAGTTTAAGATTAATGTTAAATAATTGTGTTGTTTTTCCCTTATATTTAAATTGTTATTTTTTATTAAAACCTTTAAAACCTGTTTTCTTTTAGTCATGGAAGTAAAAAGCAGGCTTGTAATTGCTTTAAATGTATGGCTATCCAATATCATAAAAACATAATTTACAAGTATGTAAGATAAGGTTTGTACTCTAAAAATACTTTATTTGTAACAAACAGGAGATAAAGAAATTACAAACGGCTCTCCTCACGTTTCAGCACTTTGGACAGCGTTTTTTTTAGCAAAGAGTTTTTTTAAGCATTACTTACAAATGTTTCTCATCTCGCCATATCCACAGGTACAGAGTCATCATATACAATAAATCCGTGAGGTAGCATTAAAAAAAAACATTTAAAAACAGACGCATTTGTTTAAAGCAAAGCATTTATTTACTTATCAGGCTGCAGGTAAAGCAGCTCTTTGCGCCTTCTAACGTCTCATAATCAGTCCTCATTTATAAATATGTCCAAGAGACTCAATAATAATCTCTTAAATTCAATCCTTTAATCTTTCATATTTAAAAGCATTTTTGTGCTGCTGCGTATTTGTGTACTTTGTGATAAGCAAACCCGCGTTGTCCTCCCGTTTATAGGCGCATATTACTAATGCGCTCTTTAAATAACACAAAACATATTGCGCCATTGACTTTAGACTTTAGACCAGGTTTTTGTTGGTCAATGGCGTAGTCTATTTTAGTTGCCTCAAAATAGCAACGCGCCAACAATGCGCCTGAACACACCTCATTTTTCAGACCAGAACGCCCATGGGCGCAAAGGGGGCGCAAATGCATTTGCTATTTAAACAACGCGGCGCTAAACGTGAAAATTAGGGTGGAAACTAGCGAAAGAGACTTGCGTCGCGCATTGCGCTGCATTGCGCCGGGTGTAAGATAGAGCCCTAAGGCTTCTTCTGGCTGTAAATCGCGAGCGCGGCTTTATGCATGTGAACATCACATTCTATTCATTATGATTTGTAAATGTATGTGATTCTGGTCCTCTGGTCCAATATTTCCCCTTTCTTACTCATTTAGACTGTATTAAAACGCGTAGATTATAACTGGCAAGACTGAACATCTACAAGTTTGAAACTATAAATGTTGATTTGTGATAATGGGCTCTATCTTACACCCAGCGCAATGCGCGACGCAAGTGTCTTTTGCTAGTTTCCACCATGCGCAATTATAATTTTCACGTTTAGCGCCGCGTTGTTTAAATAGCAAATGCTTTTGCGCCCCCTTTTGCGCCCATGGGCGTTCTTGTTATGGGAATGAAGGACTCAAATGCAAGGATAGCAGGAAACAATGTCACAGTTTATTAATGCGGCCACAGGCAATAGTTAACGGCACCAACACAGACACAGATGAACAGAAAAATATCCAGGTGGCTGGAGAATGATAACTCAATAGTCCTCTGTGGCAGAGCAGAACGAAAAGGGCAGCGGGGTTCACAAGGCACCCGGAGAGAGCGAGAGGAGACCGATGCCAGCCAGCAGCACCACACAGGTACAATGCAAGTCTCTCTCGAGCCACAGTTCTGTGTATGACAAAACGCAGGGGGGTAATTCCAACAGCTACAAAATAATCCTCACACACGAGACAGGACAGGACAGGACAGGAAATGGTAGATATAATTCCAGTACAGAAACGAACACGTCTGCATAGCTTAACAATCTGACAAAGGACAAAGACAGGGCACGATAGATAAAGCCTGGGTAAATGAGAGAAGATGAGGAACAGGTGGAGAGGGAGAGTGGAAACAGCTGCGGCTGAGAGTAATGAGAGCGGGCAATGTGTGTGTGTGTATGAATGTGTGTGTGAGCGTGTGTGTGTGTGGGTGAGAGTGTAGAGAAAGAGAGAGAAAGAAACTGGGCCATGACAGTGCCCCCCCACTAAGGAGCGCCCCCTGGCGCTCCTAAGGGGGAAGCCTGACGAGACCGGAGGAAATCATCAATGAGCGAAGGATCCAAGACGTCCCGGGGAGAAACCCAACTCCTCTCCTCAGGACCATATCCCTCCCAATCGACCAAGTACTGATGCCCACGCCCCCGACGACGCATGTCCATAATCTTGCGGACTCTGTAAACGGGTGACCCCTCGATACGAATGGCGGAAAGCGCGGAGCGAGGGGACGAGCGGGGGGCAGGCTTAATGCAAGAGACATGAAAGACGGGGTGTACCCGGCGAAGATTAGGCGGGAGACGGAGCTTGACAGCGACAGGATTAATAATCTTAGTGATAGGGAAAGGTCCGATAAATCGAGGAGCCAATTTACGAGATTCAGACTGGAGAGGTAAATTTGCTGTGGATAACCACACCTTTTGACCCGGCAAATAGCGGGGGCTCTTAATCCGACGCTTATTAGCAGTGATGCACATGCGTTTACGAGAGCGACACAGAGCGGATCTTACCCTTCTCCAGGTTCGTTTACAACGAGAAATAAATGTCTGCACGCTCGGGCATCTAGAATCAACCTCTTGTGAAGAGAATAAGGGAGGCTGGTACCCGAGGCAGCACTGAAACGGAGACAGTCCCGTGGCAGAGGATGGGAGCGAATTATGGGCATACTCTGCCCACGGGAGCTGCTCAGACCAAGATGATGGGTTACGAAATGCGAGACTACGTAAGAGCCGACCTATGATCTGGTTGGCTCGTTCGGCTTGGCCACAAGTTTGGGGGTGAAAGCCCGACGAGAGATTGGCAGTGGCACCAATGAGGCGACAAAACTCTCTCCAGAATAGAGAGGAAAATTGTGGTCCTCTGTCAGAAACTACTTCAGAGGGTAAACCGTGTAATTTAAATACATGGTCTACAGCAATCTGGGCGGTCTCCTTGGCAGAGGGGAGTTTAGTGAGCGGGATAAAGTGGGCAGACTTAGAAAACCGATCTACCACCGTCAAAATGACCGTGTTACCATTAGACGGGGGAAGACCGGTGATAAAGTCGAGCGCGATGTGAGACCATGGGCGAGTAGGAACAGGTAGCGGGCGAAGCAGACCGGCTGGCGGGGCATTGCCAGCCTTAGTTTGAGCGCAAACCGCACATGAAGCAATAAAGCGGCGAGCATCTAGTTCTAAGGTGGGCCACCAAAAACGCTGGCGGATAGCCGCAAGTGTACCCCGAACACCAGGATGGGCAGTTAATTTAGATGCATGTCCCCACTGGAGGACAGCCAAGCGTGTGGGCACCGGAACAAAGAGTAAGCCCTTAGGGCATCTTCGTGGGACGGCAACGCGAGATAAAGAGCGCTTAACTTGTCTTTCGATTCCCCAGCCTGCGGCCCCTACCACGAGACTGGGAGAAATAATCTCCTCCCGTGACGTGGAGGGGGTTGAGGAATCAAAGAGCCGAGACAATGCATCCGGTTTAACGTTCTTAGAACCGGGGCGGTAAGAGATGGAAAAATCAAAGCGCGTGAAAAATAATGCCCAACGAGCCTGACGCGCATTTAATCTCTTAGCGGAGCGGATATATTCTAAATTACGATGGTCGGTCCAGACAATAAAGGGAATAGAAGAACCCTCCAACCAATGTCGCCACTCGCCGAGCGCTAAGCGTATGGCGAGAAGCTCCCGGTTGCCGACATCGTAATTACGCTCCGCGGGCGAAAGACGATGGGAGTAATAGGCGCACGGGTGGATCTTTCCATCAGCTGCAGATCGCTGTGATAGAACAGCACCCACCCCTACCTCAGACGCATCAACCTCGACGATGAACTGTCTAGTGACATCAGGCGTGATAAGAATGGGTGCGGTAGTGAAAAGAGACCTTAAATGATCAAAAGCCCTCTGAGCGGATTCTGACCATTCAAAGCGTGACTTGACAGATGTTAGAGCGGTGAGAGGGGCGGCCACCTGACTAAAGTTTCGGATAAAACGGCGATAAAAATTTGCAAAACCAATGAAGCGTTGTAACGAGACGCGAGAATCGGGAGCCGGCCAATCTACCACCGCTTGAACCTTTGACGGATCCATACTAATCCCCTCTGCCGAGATTACTGAACCCAGAAACGTGACCGAAGATACGTGAAACGAACACTTCTCTGCTTTGACAAATAACCGGTTCTCACGTAAGCGTTGAAGAACCCGGCGTACATGCTGGACATGAACCTGGAGAGACGGGGAGAAAATTAGTATGTCGTCAATATAGACGAACACAAAAATGTTAAGCATGTCACGGAGAACATCATTGACAAGAGCCTGAAACACGGAGGGGGCGTTGACGAGACCGAAAGGGAGGACCCGATATTCAAAATGACCGAGGGGCGTGTTAAAGGCGGTCTTCCACTCGTCTCCTTCTTTAATACGCACTAAATGGTATGCGTTGCGGAGATCGAGCTTGGTAAAAATCTTAGCTCCCTGCAGGATCTCGAAGGCTGAAGACATCAATGGCAAAGGATAGCGATTCTTAACAGTGATGTCATTCAGCCCTCGATAATCTATGCAGGGGCGGAGCGAACCGTCTTTCTTCTTTACGAAGAAAAACCCCGCCCCAGCGGGAGATGACGACGGAACAATGGTACCCGCACTAAGTGAATCAGAAAGATAATTCTCTAGCGCCTCCCGTTCTGGAGCCGACAGAGAATAGAGTCTACCCCTAGGAGGCGTGGTCCCCGGTAAGAGATCGATAGCGCAGTCATATGAACGATGAGGAGGGAGAGAGGTGGCCCGTGAGCGACTGAAGACCTCCCGCAGATCGCGATACTCCTCCGGAACTCCAGACAAATCACCAGCTTCCTCCTGAAACACAGAAACAGAAGAGACAGGAGGGACCGCAGATACTAAACACTCAACATGACAAGACAACCCCCACGAAACAATAGATCCCTTAGACCAATCAATATGAGGACTATGGCGTTTAAGCCAAGGATGACCCAGGACAATAGGGGTAAAAGGAGAACGAAAAATCAAAAAGGAAATTGTCTCTCTATGGTTACCAGAAACGGTAAGTGTCAATGGAACAGTCTCTTTCTGTACTTTGGGTAGTGAACTGCCATCTAAGGCAAATAAAGGAGTACTGTCACTTAAATGCATGAGAGGAATACCTTGTTGTAGAGCCCAATCCTCATCAATAAAATTTCCCTCTGCCCCAGAGTCGATTAAGGCAGAACTGGCAATTGATGAAGCAGACCAATGAAGCATGACCGGAAGTGACGTACAAGCCCTGGAAGGGGTTTTCTGTGTGATGGCGCTCGCCAGTAACCCTCCATCTACCGACGAGCGTTGGCTTTTACCGGACATGCAGACACAAAATGATCAGCGGCTGCACAGTACATGCATAGACGGTTAGAAATCCTTCTCTCCCGTTCCTTGGGAGAGATACGAAGACCGCCTAACTGCATGGGCTCCGGCACAGCTTCGGTGGAAACAGGAGCAGCCCTGACAGAAGAGGAAGAGGAAGCCGCTGGCTCTGTGCGGCGGGCTCTGCGGCGAAGCTCAAACCGCTTCTCAACCCGAATGGCGAGAGCGATGAGGTTGTCGAGGGAGAGGGGAACCTCCCGAATGAAGATCTCCTCCCTGATCTCCGAATTAAGTCCCTCCAAAAACCGGGCGATGAGAGCAGGCTCGTTCCAGCCACTGGTGGTAGCGAGAGTGCGGAACTCAATAGAAAAATCAGACGCCGAGCCTCTACCCTGTCGAAGGACGGACAGCTGTCGAGAAGCCTCAGCGCCATGAGCAGAGCGGTCGAAGACCTGGATCATTTCATTCTTGAATTGAGCGAAGCTGAGGACACAATTAGACTCCGCCTGCCAGTTAGCCGTGGCCCACTCCCGGGCACGACCAGAGAGAAGGGAGATGACATAAGCGACCCTCGAGCGCTCCCCGGCGTACGTTACTGGCTGAAGGGAGAAAACCACCTCACACTGGGTCAGAAAGGCACGGCACTGAGTGGGCTCACCCGAATAGACAGGAGGGTTGTTAATCCGTGGCTCCGGTGGAACATGAGTGACCGGTGAAGAGGCCCGCGGCTGGCGGATATGATGTACCTGCTGCGAGAGGTCAGACATCTGGGCAGCAAGCGTCTCGACCGCATGTCGGGCAGCGATGATGTCCTCTTCGTGCCGACCTAGAAGGGCACCCTGCTGCTCGACGGCAGCCTGAAAGGGACCGGCTGCCTGAAAGGGGCTGCTACCCGCTGAGTCCATGTTTGGTCAGATTGTTCTGTTATGGGAATGAAGGACTCAAATGCAAGGATAGCAGGAAACAATGTCACAGTTTATTAATGCGGCCACAGGCAATAGTTAACGGCACCAACACAGACACAGATGAACAGAAAAATATCCAGGTGGCTGGAGAATGATAACTCAATAGTCCTCTGTGGCAGAGCAGAACGAAAAGGGCAGCGGGGTTCACAAGGCACCCGGAGAGAGCGAGAGGAGACCGATGCCAGCCAGCAGCACCACACAGGTACAATGCAAGTCTCTCTCGAGCCACAGTTCTGTGTATGACAAAACGCAGGGGGGTAATTCCAACAGCTACAAAATAATCCTCACACACGAGACAGGACAGGACAGGACAGGAAATGGTAGATATAATTCCAGTACAGAAACGAACACGTCTGCATAGCTTAACAATCTGACAAAGGACAAAGACAGGGCACGATAGATAAAGCCTGGGTAAATGAGAGAAGATGAGGAACAGGTGGAGAGGGAGAGTGGAAACAGCTGCGGCTGAGAGTAATGAGAGCGGGCAATGTGTGTGTGTGTATGAATGTGTGTGTGAGCGTGTGTGTGTGTGGGTGAGAGTGTAGAGAAAGAGAGAGAAAGAAACTGGGCCATGACAGTTCTGGTCTGAAAACGAGGTGTGTTCAGACGCATTGTTGGTGCGTTGCTATTTTGAGGCAACTAAAATAGACTACGCAATTGACCAACAAAAACCTGGTCTAAAGTCAATGGCGCAATATGTTTTTTTGTTAATTGAAGAGCGCATTAGTAATATGCGCCGAAACGGGACGACGCCGCGGGTTTGCTTAACAGATACATGAATGCACAGCAGCACAAAAACGCTTTTATATATGAAAGATTTAAGGATTGAACGTAAAATATTATTATTGAGTCTCTTGGACATAAATGAAGACTAATTATGAGACGTTAGAAGGCACAAAGTGCTGCTTCACCTGCAGCCTGGTAAGTAAATAAATGCTTTAAACAAATGCATCTGTTTTTAAATGTTTTTAAATGCTATCTCACGGATTTATTGTATATGATGACTCTGTACCTGTGGATATGGTGAGATGAGAACATTTTTTAAGTAATGCTTTAAAAAACTGACGCTGTCCAAGTGCTGAACCTTGCGGAGACTTTGCGGTTTGTAAATTCTTTATCTCCTGTTTGTAACAACGTAACAAATAAAGTATTTTTACAGTACAAACCTTTTCTTACATACTTGTAAATTATTTTTTGATGATATATTGGATAGCCATTTAAAGCAATTAAAAGCCTGCTTTTTTACTTCCATGACTAAATGAAAACGGGTTTTAAAGGTTTTAATGAAAAAAAATAACAATTTCAATACGTCAATATTTGACGCCACTTGACCATGCGTCAATATGTTACAATATACTATTGAGTCCGTTGCATTCTCTTTCCTATTTTCTTACCATTTTCTTACCATTTTCGCGTCGGTTTAGGGTTAGATTGACAACTGTGACAACTGTTTAATTTCGCGTACCTAATAGTATTGAAGTCCCCAGTTCGTCAAAAAATGACGCGAAGGGTATACCCTCCGCGTAACATATTGACGCATGGTCAAGTGGCGTCAAATATTGACGCCATGGGATGAGGATGTGTTGGTTAAACAACACAATTATTTAACATTAATCTTAAACTGGAGATCTTCTTCCTCCGCTTAGTTTTTCAGTTTCAACTGAGGGGTTTTACCTTTAACTGCTATTTTCAATCAACAAGCAGTTGGTGTTCATGCCAATTTGATTGTTTTAGATAGAGCCTGATTTGTGAAAATTATTTCATGTATATAAATAACAAACTACTTTTTTTACTGTTTCAGACGGACGTCGGTCTTTTTTTATACTGCATAATCTCTCTATTTTCGCACAGTCCTTCCCGTTCACTTTGAACATTTCTCGTTGTGAATGAATGTTGATTTGCGTTTAAATACCTGTGTCTGAACCATAACTTGTTGCGATGACAGATGCGCACAGGCTGAATCTAAAACTAGTCAATTGTTTCTGACTGCAACACTGCATCTTCATTGAAAATAGCCGTTAATTATAAAACGTGTATCTGTCTTCCGCATTCACCGGCTTCCCAGCAAGCAATTTTGGCTAAAACAAGGCAAAATTTAGGTTGTCAGTGAACGTTTAATAGTGTGACGGGTCTCTTGCTTCCCCGCTACGGCCGGCCAGTGGGTGGAGCTGTACCGCTACATCATCTGCACTTGTGGCTCGTTATCTTTCATTATTTAAGTTTGGGGTTGATTGTGTTAGGAGAGAGATCTCCGCTTGGGTTTCGTTTGGTTAATTTGTGTTTAGTTACTGCTTTATTTTGTAAGTAGCCTATTGGTTTGCTATTTTTGTGGTTTCAAATACATTTGTTTCCTTTAAATTGTCAAAAAGCCTTATCAAGTTCAGTTTAATTATTACCTTCTTTAAATAAAAGATCAATTATTACTTTGGGTTTCACTGCGTCCTCCTTTTTTGTCATGACTTGAGCCTAGTGTGACAATATAATAGCCCAAAAATAGACGATGCGTATGTTTACAACATGTAAAAGAAATTAAAGCAAACACATTGAACACCTGTTGCTTACATGATGGAATACAGTAGGCTACTTCTCCAAGTTATTTTGGCAAAAGCGGCATGTAACCAAATTCAAGGTTATTTAGGGTAGAAGTGTGTTCCTATTGCACATAGCCGGACAAGAGTCTCGGTTTTTGCTTGCTGTGTTAACATAATTTGACAAAACTTGAAGAAATTTACAAAATGCGTAGGATGATGATGTTTACATGCATGAAGCAAAGCACTGCGATCACTGCCAAAGAAGTCTGAATGTGAAATAGCTATAATCGCGTTTTTTAATTTTAGTTTTACATTTATAATAAGGTGCAAAAATCATAAACAAAAATATGAAAATACATCAATATTATTATTATGTTTTTGGGTATGATGTTCTAAATACAGTTTGAATTTAAATTTTGAAATTTAATATTGCATTTAAAAAATACAACAACCGTTTATATTTTATTTTTCATATCATGGATTATAAAGGAAAAATAAATGGACGCAAAAGTACACGGACCGAAAAGGAATCTGTAAATACATTTTTAATAGGGTTTTTATTCATACCCAAGCAATAATAGGGACAAAATTAAAATGTAAAGTTCAGTTTTAATTTTATGTTCTCTTTAAATTATTTGTTTTCATTTTCTTTTTCGTTTTTCATTTTCATTTTCAACTTGTATGCAAATTTAATGTTAATCAGTGGGTGGCGTTTATTTACTTGCTCAATAAAGGGGATTGGCTAAAGGGCAATTCTTAGACTATGGGCACTTTTATGTCCTTTGATCATATTTTATAAAAAACATTACATTTTGAAAAATTTACACTTTCATAGTTAACTTTACAATGTAAGTACTTTAGGAACTTTTTACAAGTAGTCTATGAAGATTTTTTCACCTTTTTAAACATCATTATAGATGCAAATATTGCTGTTTTGTGCTTGTCCCACACCCAGACTTCTGATCTTCAATAATGAAAAATAAGTGTAAAAAAATGATTTATCTATTTTTTTTTAATATGACTGAATAAAGTATCAGTAAAATAATTAAAACATAATTGGGGTATTTAAGGTCAGACAACTTTTAATGTGATTTTATATTCAAAATATAGTTGTCCCACAGTATTGCTGTCATTTCCACCACAATGCTGTAATGTCCCTTTAAAACAGTTTTTTTGAAAGATTGTTTGGGTTGTTTCTATGGAGATGAACTATGACATCACAGCACATGTCTGACATGGAGGAGATTTTGAATTTCTTCACCAACTTGAAGAAGAAAATTCAAGGTAAATATTGCTTGAAATGAAAATATTTTTATTGTATGTCATTTCCAAACATGGCGTTACATCAATTGAGTTTGTAAATTAATAGATTTTTTAACATAAATAGATGTATTTTGCATGAATGCAATGCTAGCTTCCAATTCATAGCTAATCTGTAGTACTAGCTTGGATTTTATTTACAAAATACTGCTGGATTGTCATTTCCACCACCGTCATTTCCAACACATTACCTTCTTGGGTGGAAATGACAAAGGTGAGGTGGAAATTACATTTAAGCTTAAAAGGTGCAATTCATGGATTGTGTGTCTACATATATATATTATTTATTAAAATGTACAAAGCTAATGTATTTATTCAAATATATATATTTTTTTAAATGCCTTTTCATCAATTTTTTAGATTCCACAACACCCAGTCATTTCCACCACATCATACCTTTTTAAAAATATTTACAAAATTCTAATCACTAAATAAAAACTTCTGCATAGTTTATGGGATAATGGTCCAATTAATGTAATAACACAAGTAATTATTTTTCTGAAATGTATCTAACCAATCCAATATTATATTTCAGGTTGTGTTGGATGCAAGCTTTGTGTTTGGGCCTCATGACAATTAATTTACTTAATCCACAAATCTATGGTAATTGCAATATAGGTATTAACTAGCAAAACTATGCGTGAAAGTGGTCTTACACTGTTAAGAAATTATTTATATCATAATATTATTAAATAAAAATCAAATATTTACATGTGATGGAAATGACATTTGTTCAGTGCGGATTGGAAAATATGTCAAAAAACACCAATTTGTCTTATGATGTTAGTGCGTTCTCTTATGGATCATTAAACTAGACTAGTTATATTTAACTGTTAGACTTTGACCATTTTGATTTGAACACTTTTTTTCCCCTCAGGTTCACAAGGCCAAAAGTGCCTGTAGTTGAAGAACCACCCTAAAGCTGCGTTGCCAACTCAGCGACTGTGTTGCTAAAATAGCGACTTTATTGCTACATCTAGCGACTTTTAGGCCCATTTAGACAAACTTAGCGAATGTTTGGATGAATCTTAGCTTCACATCTGTACAGATAGGCTACTGTGTCGCTTGTACTGGCCCACGAGTGCCGGGTGGCGCTGTCCCGGTGAAATGTGCGTCTGGTGTCTCTGTGCATGGAGCTGGGCAGTGTAGGAGCTGACGCGTGAATGAGATTCGCGTACATTGTTTAAATTTGAAAGGAGGAACAAACAATAAAAAGTGGCTGGTCCGCTGTTATATATGTACGTATTTTCACACATCTGATCCGGTGAGGCGTCAGCCATTCTCATCAAATGCATACACATAACACAGTGTGATTATCGTGCAATACATAATTATGCCAAAATCCGTGAAGGACTGGAGTATCATATGCTCGCAAAATTGGCGTATATAGGCTATAGCACTATAATCACACAGCGTGTTATTTGTATGCATTTCATGAAAATGGACATAGTGACCAGTCACTTACTTTTGCAGCGGGCACACTGGCAGAGCAGACCTTCAGCCTTTGTGGCATATTTGTAAGTGGTCCTCATTTGTAACGCTGATTTGTGAGTAGGGCAGAGACCGTACGGGATTTTATTTTACCGTGGTGAAGAAGCAACAGAATCACGCGGTTAGACTGTTAGCACAACAACCCACCCCATATTATTAAAACAACAAATTATATTAGCAATAACAATGTGAAATAATATGTATTTCTATATGTTAACTTTTGTTTTTTATATCTTTTGAATATACTATGATTTATAGACCTTTTATGTCATCGTTTATAACCCATTTTATACAATACATTTCATAGAATAACAACCTGAAAACCTGCAGAGTTTAAGATTGTTTCTGATGACTTGTGCAAAACCTGATTCCTATTTCTTTAGACATTCATTTTCGGTAAACTCTCCGTGAATAGAAACACACTTCTCCAAACATGTTGAAACTCTTGTATGTTTAATTAGATTTTCTCAAAGTGGATACAAAACGAAATCGACAATTGCATCATTACGTAAATAACTGGGCAAAACTTATGGATACTCCAATCATTGCTTTCAGAAATTCGCTTACAGTAGCTCCAGATATAAGCACAGCATTCAACCAAATAACGAGTTGTGCTGTCAGTATACGCGCTCCTGCCTTCATAACGATAGTTGTCATGTTTGCCCATTATAGTTTTAAATTATTATTATGCTATCATTATCATCACCAGCACAGTGCTTCTCCTTGAATGAGAAAGCTTAATATGCGCGTGGCTCGGACTCCTTGCACATGAACTTTCATGGGCATGGCTCTGACATTTCCTTGCAGAGATGTTGTTATTCGCGCAGGGGGTTAAAACCAGGGAGTGAGTTGGTACAGTTCAAGAAATCAGAGCACTTGGGCATGACGCGCTTTATAAGGTTGCGGCCGTGACATCACCGCAGCTGGCATCTTATTACAGCAGTGATGCACTATTATTGTGATATCGTCACAGCCCTTATGTGCGTAGCTCGTCTTCCACGCTTCAGCTATGGTCAGAAGAACTGTATGTTGTGTCCAGTGCAGTGTACACAGAAGACTCCGAGAGACTCGCATTTCACAGAGGACGCAAGTTCTGATACTTGTACAGACAACACATAGGCTAAATAAACAGATAATGTTCATTTAAAAGTAAGTGACTGGTCGGTGTATCAGCTCGTTAAACTGACGCCTCACCGGATCAGATGTGTGAAAATACGCACATATATAACAGCGGACCAGCCACTTTTTATTGTTTGTTCCTCTCAAATGTAAACAATGAACGCGAATCTCATCCACGCGTTATCAGCTCCTACACTGCCCAGCTCCATGCACAGAGACACCAGACGCACATTTCACCGGAACAGCGCCACCCGGCACTCGTGGGCCAGTACAAGCGACACAGTAGCCTATCTGTACAGATGTGAAGCTAAGATTCATCCAAACATTCGCTAAGTTTGTCTAAATGGGCCTAAAAGTCGCTAGATGTAGCTGTCACCAGGTGACGATAGGGCGGGAACCAAAAGCGGCGGATAAAGGTTCCGTGAAGACGGTTTCCGCCCGGGCCCGATTTTAAATTACACCACTTTGCTTCCTGATCTCCCTAGCAACGCAGAGCAGGAGAAAATGAGCCACAGGTGGGGTGAATTAGGCTGGCCGTCCACGATTGGAAGAGGGAGTGAAGACAGGCACATAAAAAGGTCCAAGAAGCACAAAGGAGTGTTGGTTTTTCGGGTGGGAGTCCCTTTATGCCTTGGGCAAATGCAAACACATGCCCCGTCCCTGGAGGAGCCGAAGGGCGCCGTTGATCCGCTAAAAACACTTATGGTGTAAGGAAAGAGTGCGGCTGCCAGAAGAGGCGAGAAGGACGGGGCTGTGGAACTAATTAAAGGGACACTACACCGGTGCTGGTGGTATACTTTGTGTACGCTGTGTTGCTGCTTTGCAGACGGACCACGCTGGTTGGATCGCTCTCCTGGGGAAGAGAGAAAGAGACAATCAGCTGACGAAGGAATATTGTGGAGTTTCAGTGAGAGAGAGTGGACACAGAGCCATCAAGAACGCAGTGAACCGAGGTTATTGGAAACAAAGCGTGAGTAACCGTGGTGGTACTTATCTGTACATAACTTGTATGAAGAGTTGTCCTGGTGTGTGCTTTTTTGCGTTTCTTGAGGTCCCTGGCCCCACTGGAGAGGAAAGCGTGGGTGAGCCGCGGGTTGACCGGAAGCACGGACGACGCACCGTTTACCAGTAAGTCAGTGGCCCTGTGGGAAAAAGGAAGTGCAGGTGAGCCAGGGGAGTGATAACCAACACGCCGGGCCTGTGAACATCACATATCTCTCCCTCAATTGTGATCCAGTTGTTACCCAACCATCCTCTCGAGGTCGTCGTAGTCAGGTGGCAAGGACGATCTAAAATTCACGTGAAATTGTATAAGAGTGCTGTGGGTGAGTTTCACTGATTGATGGTGTTTACGCTTTACTTGCTGTGTATATGCTGTGCTTGTAGCGTTCAAACTGCCGAGCCTCCGACGAGTCACGAGAGGACGACATCCGTTGTGGCCTGAGTCCTACAGAGAGAGAGAAAACCCAGCCCTGTGCCCGGGGTGTGACAACGAGAGCTTCGTTTGTACACAGAACAGACAGTGGTAGAACCCAGTGAGTAGTATCAAGTGTGTACCGTGCGGATTGTGGGTCGTAACGGTGTGTGTACTGACCTCGTCAACAGAAGCTTGTGGTGAACGGAGCCTCGACGAAAGTTCGCCCCAGCTCGTGACCCCGGTCGTGGAAGAAGGAGGGGGAGTTTGGGAAGCGTTCGGCTCCGGTCATCGGACTCACTAGTCCAGCCATACTGGAAGGGCGAAGGAATACGGTACACTGACACTGTAGCAAATATCTACCTGTACAAGTGAAGCTCTGTGTGTGTACGAAGATCCCCAGTGCTGTGAGTAACGTGACCTGTGAAGTAAACCTGTTCTGTGCTTATAGTAACTACCTACCTGAAACCAGTGAAGCTTTGTGTGGGAACGAGGATCCCCCGGCACTGTGAGTAACGCAACCTGTGAAATAAACCTGTTCTGTGCTTATAGCAACTACCTACCTGAAACCAGTGAAGCTTTGTGTGGGAACGAGGATCCCCCGGCACTGTGAGTAACGCAACCTGTGAAATAAAACTGCTCTGTGCTTATAGCAATTACCCACCTGTGCAAGTGAGGCTCCGTGTGAAGCGAAGGTCCCCAGTCCCTGTCCTAAGTGGCCCTGGAGGCGAGCAGGAGAACATTAGTTTTAAATTGCCCTTTCCCCTTTCCCCCTTCCCTTTTAAATATTTAATAAAGTTTATTTTAATTGTAGTATACTCGTCTGTCTGGTCATTGGGGTGGTCTTGGGTAACTCCTCGAGGTGGAAGAGTTGAGAGGGGTGTGACCCTTAGCACAGTTGGGTCCGCCCTCGGGGTGTGACATAGCAATAAAGTCGCTATTTTAGCAACACAGTCGCTGAGTTGGCAACGCAGCTTTAGCCAATCCCCTTTTTTTAAGCAAGTAAACGCCACCCATTGATTAACATTGAATTTGCATACAAGTTGAAAATGAAAATGAAAACGAAAAAGAAAATGAAAACAAATAATTTAAACAGAACATAAAATTAAAACTGAACTTTACATTTTAATCTTGTCCCTATTATTGCTTGGACATGAATAAAAAGCCTTTAAAAAAATGTATTTACAGATTCCTTTTCAAGCTTGCCTTTTTATTTTAATATTGTCAGTCTTGACTCAAGATTATATTGAAAATGAAATGTCAAATCATCAATTTAATTTAATTTTTTAATTTGGCCGGAATGATGCTTCATCACGTTAAAAATTAAAATGAAATAATGTTTTAATTTTTATTTTAGCATTTAATTTTCAAATTTGGGACATATTTTGCAATTTTATTTTTATTTTATAATTTAATTAATTATTTTATAATTTAATTAATTAATTTAAAAAAGACCAAAAAAACATTCCATAAAAAAGTACACTATATGAGAAAATATAAACATATATGACCTAACTAATACGGCATAAATCTGTTTAGGCAGTAAATTAGGTTATTGCTTTATAATGTACTGTATAGTGCTCTGTTACAATGAGTCAGCTGATTACTAGCTCAGTGTGTTATGGGTCCAGATGGCAAGAATGGCACCAGCAAATCAAACATTTCCATCAATAACTCCAAACAAAATGCAGTCTAGGCCTTCTGCTTTCCTAATGTGTAAGATATTACAGAGCTCAGATTGAAGAGAGGTTGACACAGGACATCAAATTAAATTAGGTCCCATTGGATCTCTCAAATCAAAGCTTGAGGGTCATCGAGGGAAATAGCCGTTTCCATGTGATATAATGGGGTCATTCAGTGTATAATGAGAGTCTTCTGATGGGGCAGATAGCCACCATGGGATGATATCTACATTCACTTTAATACTGATGTGGAAACAGTCACAAACCAGGCTTATAAGAATAGTTCACCAAAAATGAATTCATTTATAAATAATTCAACTCAGAACACAAAAATCTGAAAAATGTACTGGTTACTGTATGCACTTGCAAAAATGTGTGCTCGAGCTATGCATGCTTCAAAAATTGTGCCATAAAAATATCACAAATTAATGGTAGTTTATATGACTTGTGAGCTACATTCCAAATATTATGATTGTTTTTTTTAAAGGACAAGTTCGGTATTTTACACTTAAAGCCCTGTTTTCAGATTGTTTATGGTGAAATAGAACGGTTTTGACTGAAATTTCGACATATGTGGCTGCCCTGAGAATTTTCGGATGTTTGTGTTTCACCTCACACCTCTACAATGGGTTTAATGGTGCACTGGAACAATCCTTTCTAAAATGCATTAAACTTTCATTTACAAAGACGTGAAACTCACCGAGTGGTCAGGGGTGTTCACTGATATGCTCACACAAAAATCGCTGCAAAAGATGCTTTCCAACAGCTGTTTTAGCATTCGTTGTTAACTTGTGGACCTATTTTTCCAAATGCCTCACACCCGTACATTCTTCCGCTTAGAGCTTGAATAATAGACACTCCAGACCAGGTGGTGGCGCTAATCCGCCATTGCCAATTGCAAGAATAGAAACAAAGTTCCCGGCGCGGAGTAATACCGTACCTCACAGCACAACTAATACAAGTCAATGGAGTTGGCAAAAACTACGATAAAACCTGTTGGAATGTGTATTTTGCAGCGATTTTTGTGTGAGCATACCAGTGAACACCCCTGACCACTCGGTGAGTTTCACGTCTTTGTAAACGAAAGTTTAATGCATTTTAGGAAGGATTGTTCCAGTGCACCATTAAACCCATTGTAAGGTGAAACACAAACCCCCCAAAATTCTCGGGGCAGCCGCATATGTCGAAATTTCAGTCAAAACCGTTCTATTTCATCATAAACAATCTGAAAACAGGGCTTTAAGTGTAAAATACCGAACTTGTCCTTTAAGGCTGAAATTTAAATCATTATTTACTGATAATCTTTGACTTTAGAATTCTGGCAACTCGAGAAACAATGCTGTGTGCACACCGCCAGCGACTAGTAAAAGTATCATAGCAACCAAAACCCTGAAATGCATAAATGCTGGCAAGTGCCTACAGTCAGCATCCTCCTGTCGTTTCAGCCGCATTGAAACGCTTTGATGTACACGCCCCCTTAGAGTAAAACACTGAGCACGTCAATGTTACTTTTCATCCAGTCGACCAATCACAGTGGAGGAGGGGCAGGACAAATAACAACACTAACCAGTCAACTAAAGCTATGAGATGTTTCTAAGCGCTCACAGCCTGACTCTTTAGAGATGTTTAAACGCTGTGGTGGACAGTTCTGAAACGACCTTGTGTTCAGAACCAGTTTTGTGAAACTAATCAGCTGATTGGTTGAAAATATAAAAATTAACAGGAGGGCTGAGTTCATCATTTGTGCCAATGAGAGCTACAGTATTGTGGCTATTAGCATTTCCAGTGAATAATGACCCATATTTGAGGCAGTATAGCAAACAAAGCAATCAAATTACACAAAATGGTACACAAAATAGTACACAAAACGTTTTATGTTACTTTCTGGTATTTTGTGTCTTTGTAAAGCTTCAGTCCTTAAGGTACATTCACATTATAAGCAACTAGCAGTAGCAGAGCGACGCGATCTCATTGATTTCAATAGAAGCTCGGTGGCATCCGGCGACACGAGCGACAGTGACCATTGGCGTCTGGATGGGCGTGTTCAGTCACGCGACAAAGTTAAGAAATGTTTAATTTTATGCAAATTATGAGCGACCTTTGGGAGCGCAACCAATGAGAACGATGCAGTGGAGTTCACGTCAACTGTCTCTCGTCAGTTACTGGAGTGGACGACTCATTTGTTTATGACAACCAGATATTAAAACGCCTCTTTTGAAAGAGACCCTTATTCAGTATAATTGCATGGAATAGAATGATCAGCATCTTCACAATTTCTTTTTTCGTGAACGAAAGAAAGCTAACATAAGGGCAGAAGTTTTAGATGGCGGAAATTCTTATTATCCCAAAGTACTTATATCAATTTTACATTGTCTGAACACTCAGAAGGTAAAGAGTTAAAGAACAATCCAATACATGACCTCTTCAAGGACACGGCAGGAAACGTCTCGGTTACGGATGTAACCCTCGTTCCCTGAAGGAGGGAACGGAGACGTCACGTCGTGACCGACGAATTGGGAACTCGCTTAGAGAGACCAATCTGCTTCGTATACTACTAAAACGCCAATGAACTTGGCATTGAGATATTTGCATAATGCTGGCGCCGCCCCGCCAGGTGCCTTTATAAGCAGCAGGTGCAAATAGGGAAAATAGCTTCTTTTCGCTGAGAAAGCCGGAAGTGTGACCGGCCTTAACAGCAGGTGGCAGCACCTGTGGCGACGGGACGTGACGTCTCCGTTCCCTCCTTCAGGGAACGAGGGTTACATCCGTAACCGAGACGTTCCCTTTCAGTCGGTCACTACGACGTCACGTCGTGACCGACGAATTGGGAATCCCTATCAAAACGCCACTAGGGGCTGACCTCTTCCAGTGTCTGCGTAAAGCCCTCCGGTTCCACTTAAGGAGGAGGAGAATTAGGTTTTAAGGCAGAAGGCCGGGCACTAGATGTTCCTTTAACCCCACAGAAGTGCCAGCAACTGGGAAGCGCCCTACCTGAGCGGGATAGGAACGCTGCGGAAGCCACCACCCGTCTTAAGGGTTAATGGTGGGCGAAAGTCAACCGTAGTTGAGGTAAAAATGACAGCCGTGGCTGTGTAAGCAAAGCAGTGCTCTGCTAAGGGAAACGTGGGCTAGTAGGATTAACCCCACGGAAAAATACTCACAAAGGAACCCGGTGGGACACAATGTGGAGCCCGAGCCAACACGTAGGTTCGCGAGGATGCAGCTAGTGAAGGCTGACAGCCAATGCTCCGCAACAAAGGCTGCCAAGGCAGCGGAGGAAGAACAATTCAAACCATTACGCATTTTTGTTCTGAAGGCCTTCCATACTGACACAGTTATGAAGCATCAGATGGAGGCTGCAAGCCGACCTGTGAGACTGTTCTCCGTGCTCCCCCTGGTGAGGAAAGAACACGAGAGGATACAGGCTCAATACGAACACTGTAAAATCTAATGAACGTATTAGGTGTCGCCCAACCAGCAGCTCTACAGATGTCTGTTAGCGAGGAACCACGAGCTAGAGCCCAAGATGAGGCAACGCTCCGTGTGGAGTGCGCTCTCAAATTAAAGGGGCAAGGAATACCCTGAAGATTATAAGCCAGGGCGATAGTATCAATTATCCAATGAGACATCCTCTGCTTAGTGACAGCTTTCCCTTTCTGCTGGCCACCATAACAAACAAAGAGCTGGTCTGAGGTCCTGAGGCTTTGCGTGCGAACCACGTAGAGTCGCAGTGCGCGTACGGGGCACAACAAAGCCATGGTTGGGTCTGCGTCCTCCGGGGGGCAGCGCTTGCAAGCTCACCACCTTATCTCTGAAGGGAGTGGTGGGAACTTTGGGCACGTAGCCTGGTCTGGGTCTCAGTGAGACAGCAGGACCAAGCTAAAAGCACGAATCGTCAACAGAGAATGCATGTAAATCCCCTACTCTTCTTCATGGAGGCCAATGCTATCAGGGTCAGAGTTTTCATTGATAAAAACCTCAGACTCGTAGACTGCAAAGGCTCAAAAAGGGAGACCTGAAGGCTTCAGCACCATGGACAGGTCTCAGGAGGAAAGAGGGAGGGCGCGAGGGGTTTAGCCTGCGAGCGCCTCTTAAAATGTAATAATTAAATCATGCTGGCCAACTGATCTGCCGTTGATAAGAGAGTGATGAGCAGAAATAGCGGCGATATCAACTTTAATGGCGGAGGGACAGCCTACCATCTAACCTATGTTAAAGATATAAAAGCACAATGTTAATGGGCATTCTCTGGGGTCCTCGCGTTGCGAAGAGCACCGGGTGACGAGAAAGGTTTCTTTAAGCGCGTAAGCCCGTCTTGTGGACGGTGCTCGAACCGCGTCGATGGTGTTAGATACCGTTTGCGATAAATCACCTAAACCTTGCGCGCGCTCAACGACCATACATGGAAATCCCACAGGTCGGGGCGCGGGTGCCATAATGTGCCCCTTCCTTGAGAAAGAAAGTCTTTCCTCAGGGGAAATCGTCAGGGAGGGGCTGTCGCGAGGAGCATTAACTCTGAAACCCAATCCAGTACGGGGCGACTAATAAAAGGCTCTCCTCGTCCTGCCTGACTTTGCACAGTGTCTGCGCAATAAAGCTCACTGGAAGGAATGCGTATTTACGCACCCCCCGCGGCCAGCTGTGTGCCAACGCATCCACGCCGAGGCTGCCCTCGGTTAGTGAATAAAATAGGCGATAGTGGGTATCGTCCGGCGACGCAAACAGATCTATCTACGCACAACCGAACTTCTTCCAAATTAGCTGGACCGTCTGGAGGTGGAGTCGCCATTCGCCGGGGGCGCAGCTCGGGAAGCGCGTCCGCTGTATTGAGCGAACCCGGGATGTAAATGGCACGAAGGGACCTCAGATGCTTCTGACTCCAAAGGAGGAGATGACGAGCGAGATGCGACAGGTGACGAGAGCGCAAAACCGCCTTAACGGTAAATAACGCAACAGTCGCAATGTTATTGGTGTCGGCTAATACATCCTTCCCTCGCATCTCCATAGCGGAGCGTACAAGTCCCAGATATACAGCGCACCGCTCGCGGCAGTTGGGGTGCTATGCACACCCCTGAGACTGCAAGCCCGTCATACGTGGCTGATCATCCCGTGCTGAGGGCATTGCAATATACAGAATGCCAGGAGACCCCTCAGGGGCATATCTTCTATCGGAAATGCCGGGTCTACCACAGGGAAAAATTTAAATGACACGCAGGTGCAATGTTTACACGGTGTATGTCGGTGTGCCACGCTCTCCTCGAGACTCGATCGTAAGCCAATGCTGAAGCGGTCTCATATGAAGCAGCTAGGGCGGCGTCACAGCCGCAGCATGCTGTCATATGTCCAGGAGCTTCTGAAATTGTTTCAGAGGGACCGCGTACTTCCCTCGAATTAAACCGAGGCAAGTCAGAACTGACTGGTTGCGCGCTCTTGTTAAACACGCCAATTAGTCGATCGAGTCTTATTTCCATACTGAGAAAAAGGATCCTCTGCACGGGGCAAAGTTGCTCTTTCCCAGACGACCTGAAGACTTAAACGAGCGAGATGCCGAAGCATTAACTCTCTGTGTTCGCGCACGTCTGCCAAGAACGGGCTATTATAAGTCGACGTAGAAAAAAGCAGAATGCGAACAACGCTCTCTCTCTCTGACATCTTAATGCCGTGACTACACATGGAGACACGGAGAGAGAGAGAGACAGCTCGAATGGTGTACTTAGTATTAATATGCCCACCCCACGACGCAGAGCGAAAAAACGGTCTAAAGCGAGGGGAGATGGACACATAAGTACATGTCTTACAGGTCTAAGGCTGCAAACCGATCTGAATATTGAAATACGAGCCTCGGCGTTATCATCCAAAAAGAACACCTTCGTAGAGCCGGTGCGTAAATCAAATCGATCGTAACCCGCCGCGTATTTTGGGTACTATGAGATAAAGGCTGGAAAAACCCTATCATCATCATCATCTCGGTAAGAGGGACCGGCTCGAACATCCTTCGCCAACAGGATATCGATTTTTGCACGCAGTACATGTGCATCGGACGCTTTCACTACAGTGAAACGAAAGCCCGAATTTTGGGGTGTGCCGGATTCGTAACCGAGGCGGATCGTGCGTAAAACCCAACGAAACGGGCTGGGAACTGAAGCCAAGCACCCAGGCACCGTACGAGGAGAAATAACGACACTACCGAAGTACCCGCGGTGGGGCAGCGAAGCGAGACAGGTGGGACTGCCGGTGCGTCTGCTGTGACAGCATAAACATCTACAGTATGTGTGTGTGACACTGACCTGAGCCCGCTGAGGGTGACGGTCGTCTGGTCTCCTCTGCGGAGAGCGCAGACTCCGATAAGGGTGCTGGTGGTCCGGTCTCCTCAGCGGAGAGCTCGGACTCCTCAGGTCACCCGCTGGCGATAGAGGAGAGGTAGGGTGAGCTGGTGTGTGCCCGCTCACGGCTCTCTCGATCCTCTGGAGACCTGGAGAGGGAAGAGGAATGCACTCTATGTGTGGTTAGTGGGTACCGGCTAAACAGCCGGTGGAACATATGCAAACCAAGGATTTTCCACCCGACCCTCTATCGGGGGAAGGAGCTCCATCTCCTGAAGAGTGATCCTCTGCCAATCCGGGTCGCCCTTCACTGGCCACTTAAACTCCCGAATTTCACGGGAAGCGGCTAAGCGGGCGGGGCGAGCTGCTGACGACCGGTTCCCCTGCGCTGCCGAGATGGGGTCCGAGGAGGGGAACGGAGGTGGTCGCCGCAGGACGCCGACGGCGAGAGGCAGACTGAGGAGCCGGCGTGGCGGACCAAGGGCAGCTTTCCTTCGCCGGGGCATGACCTAGGAGATCGCCTCAGTCTGCGCAGCGGAGCTGTACGACTCCACGGCCTCGCCGAAGAGGCCGGTCTGTGAGACAGGAGCATTAAAGAAATTGTTCTCGCCTGCGTCCGTCATGTCAGCCAGACACAGCCAAAGGTGGCGATCTTGAACCACTGTGGTGGACATCGCACGACTGAAGGTCGCGGCCTCCCTCGTAAATCCTTGGTGAGCCTGCAGCAACGTTATTGCGTGCAGGGCCGAAGCCGCCTCTCCGGCATGCCTGATGGGCAGCGTCCGTAACCGGACGACTGTCTACAAACACGGGAGGGAAGGGTTGGGTGGTCCCTCCAGGAACACATCCCGCTCCACTGAAGGGGTCCCCGCCTTTAGCGGCTCCGTTGGTGAGGGAGGTGAGGGGTGAAAGCTGAACGGCCGGATGGCCGCAAATCACGTCAGCTCTTCGTGCCGTCGGGAAAGAAAGGCACAGGAGGAGAGGACCGAGAGGCCCGAGCAGCTCCGAAGTACCAATCCTGTGGGCGGGAGAGTTCGGGCGGAGAGGGGTTAACCTTTCCAACTCTACTGTCTCCGCCGCTCGAGCGGGCACGGCCGCCATCTCCGGAACGACTCTGCCTCGGAGGAAAAATGGACACCCCTCTGATGCTGCAGAAGTGACGGGACCAGAAGGAGGTCCAATGGATTCGGCAGACATCGTAGAACACGACTCTGCAGTCTCCACCGGAGCCTCAAC
Source organism: Paramisgurnus dabryanus (assembly GCF_030506205.2). Lineage (NCBI taxonomy): Eukaryota > Metazoa > Chordata > Actinopteri > Cypriniformes > Cobitidae > Paramisgurnus > Paramisgurnus dabryanus. Next base: position 34,486,741 of record NC_133348.1, read on the forward strand.
CGGCTGAGGATGAGAAGGCCGGTAGGTGGAGGACGCATCCTCCGTCCTACTCAGCGTAGTGACGCGAAGGGCGCCCTGCGAGCGCTTGACAGCCGCACCATGGCGGCGTCAGCACTGCAAAGGCGCGGACAGCGTTCCCGTAGAAACGACAGTCGTCTCCGCAATCCAAGAGGGTTATGCTCTCACAGAGAGAACAGAAACTCTCCACGAACGCAGCCCCGGAGTGCTCGATGCCTGAGCACGAAGACAGCGCTCGTGACCGTCACTGGAACCCTTATACTTCTCGCATCCAAGATCGCACGGCGAAAAGCTATCCTGAAAAGGACGCTGATCTCCGCATATACGAGAGAGTGGCTGCCTTTAACAAGGCACAAAGCTCTCTCGTATCACTCTTTTAGGGAAATTCACTCAGATGCTTAGTTGATGAGCGCACAGGAAGGCAACGCACACACTAAACTCAAAACAATAAACAGATGTAGAGCCGTGGAATAAGCGAAGCGCCCGCTGTGATACTGCTAGTTCAACCAACTTCAGCAATCAAATCCCAACAGAGTAAAGTAGCTTCTCAGTAGCAGATAAAGCCGGCTTTCGAAGCGAAAAAGCTATTTTCCCTATTTGCACCTGCTGCTTATAAAGGCACCTGGCGGGGCGGCGCCAGCATTATGCAAATATCTCAATGCCAAGTTCATTGGCGTTTTAGTAGTATACGAAGCAGATTGGTCTCTCTAAGCGAGTTCCCAATTCGTCGGTCACGACGTGACGTCGTAGTGACCGACTGAAAGGGAACTTACAGCTAGCTGCAGGAAAGCACTTTAGGAAAAGAGAGCCACTGGTGCGGTTAATACAAGAAAGAAAGAAAACGAAAGGAGAAAAAAGATGAAGGCTCCCTGAAAGCCGATGATGATGACTGCTATATATAGCAGACGCAAAAGCGTGGCATGTGGTGGGCTAAGCTAACAGCCTGCTTGAGGAAGAAGGATTGCGTTTTGAAGGGAGCGTTTATTTGGCTAAATCACAGAGATTATAGCTGCTGACAAGAACATATCAGTTAATGTTTCAGCCTGCTAACAGCTAATTCTGAAGCCCATGGACTGTGAATAATTTTGCAGGGGAATCTGTGATATATTTCAGGTTTTCCTGCATGAATTTTTGAAAGACAGCTAGTTTAAAATCAACATTGAATCAAAATTGACCCTATTTACTTTTGTAATGCACATTATTCATATGTACAGTTCAATCTAATTTTAAACTACTTTCTTTGTAATCTAGAAACAAAATTAAATAATTTATGCAACTATTTTCTGACAATTTTATAGTGGGACATAAATCCTCTTTGTAGTCTTCCTTATTTTCCAATTTTCAACTCACTGACCAGGTCCTGCTAGCTTTCACTTCAAGTAAACCATTCAGTAAACAAAAAATTTTATTTACCACAGTCGTGACAATGAAGAGTCAACAGTCAGATTTCTTCATCCTCCACCTCTTCCAAAAAACAAAAACTATATGTTGCCAAACACATTAGGGCTCCCCTTAGGCAAGCTGCCAAGACCCGAGGTTCAGAAGAAGTGCTTCCCGTGACTAAACGGGTTGCAGTGTGATCAGACATGCGTGTTTTTAACATGCGTCACATGTGATTAGTTGAACTTTGGAGACCTTTAAAGGGAAGCTTGTTTTTAAAGTAAAAAAGCTGTCAATCTTTCAAATTAGTATAGTGTATATCGTTCTTTCCTGTACTGCAATAAGAATAAGATCAATTATGCCCTCAGAAATATTATTACTGGTGCCATACAGTACATACTGCATAGGCTCTGTTAGAGGCCGTGCAGACTTACTCAGCACAGTGGCAGCTGATGCAAGCAGGTTTTATAGCGATAAAGGCTATTAACACAGTCACGACTCCAGCCATTGAAATACAGCAACATGGTGAGTTGAAAATGGGGGCAACCCTGTCAGACTTTCAGTTCAGCCAGAGTTTGTGATTTATCTGCTTTGCTCGTGTGTCTGTGGGTAATCATATGCTACCTGAATTTGTGCATAATTATGGAGTATCCCTTTAAATGCTCATATGTCAAAATAGCTGTCTTAGTTAGTGTCACAGTAAACACTTGTTTACTTTACGTCTTAAACGAATAAACATTTTATGGCATTCGGGCTCATAATAAGCGTAACCTGTTGAAGACTCTGTCAATACAGTTAAAGAAAAACAAAAGAAGAGAAAATCACTTACTGCTCCTGACCGAGTAAATTCTGTAACTTCGTAGAAAAAGATGAATCCATATTTACTTTTAAATGAACTACTTTTTGGTTGTGAAAAAATCTTTTGTGTTGAGCACTGCTATCTAAATTAAGTTTATGGTTTGTCGTGCAGTTTAGATTTCTTGAACAACTTTAACAAGCGTCACTGCAGTAATAGATATTTTTGATTCATTAACAGACAGTAAATCAGGGGCACGTTCAATCTCACACCGGTGCGCAACGTTTTGCTACGGTTTCCGGGTTGAACGACATGTTTCCTGGAAACGGTGTGCAACGGAATGCAACAGGTTTTAGAAGCGTTTTCTCTTGTTTGGTGGGTGTGTCAGAAATGTCGGCCCAATCAGCGGCAAGATGTATAAAACCATGCGGTAGTAAAGATACAGCTCGCTCAATGGGTTCAAGTTGGAATGTTGTCTTTCATTCTGGACGGCAAGGTCAGTGACTGTAACATCGAGGGTATTTTACAGTATTAAACACACATTTATAATGATTTCATCAGGCTTTAGAAACAATTAAAAAAGAACACAAAGAATGGCCTCTCAGCTACCGTAGTTGCAACTCTTGCGTCATCACAACAGGGTGTTCAATGCATCACCGTTTCTGTTTAATAAACGTTGTGCAACGTTTTGTCGGGGCTGAACGCAGCCCAGATGTGAGAAAACACTGTTACACTATGTTTACCTCTAGTAATGCATGCAGTTAGGAATATTTATTTGGGCTAATGTGAGGTAGGCCTAATCAGCGATCATAAGATTTTTTCATGTTTTTAATACATGTTTACACATTGTTTTCTTTCGTGGACTATGCATTGGCCACCCGATTAAAAAAATCGTGACCCAACCGCTAGTATTCCCAGGGATTTGCCAGGCTTGACGCTGCTTAGCTTCCAAGATCAGATGTTATTATTCTAATATACCGAACGTCTGAATACATAATATAAACAGAACGTATAAAACTAAATAGGCTATAAACGTATTGCTGCCGGAGACTTGCCATTGGCTGTTGTAATTGAATAAATAATGAGGTCAATCTAAGAAAGGATTACAGGGGCTGTAACAATGCGTTAAATTATCTGATTTAAATTTTAACGATACTTTTTCAAGTTACCGTTGTAGAGATCAGTAGTTCCATTCCTGTAGTTAAATACTGCTCTCGTAGCTCCTCCCCTACTTGCTACAAATTCAACAGATAGGAAAAAACGGAGTAGCCCATAGGCTACCGAGAGCAAAGAAACATATCCTATAGGCTAGATTTTTCTTAAGACCTAGCCCTATGTCTATTTTTAAAAGGTTGTATGCAGTAAAGCCAAAGCACAATGAAATTAGACACCTTGATTTCAGGGGTTTACACAGTTCCATATTTGTCAGTCAACTTTTCAAAATACATTCGGGGCTACACTCAAAACATTCGGGGCTGAAGCCCGGGAAAAACGCCTGGATCCACCCCTGCCTTTGCATCCCTCACCGAACAAAAAAAGTTAATGCAAGCTGCCATCCTGACATGTAAACAAATGTGTTGATTGAATGATGTGTTCATGTCGCACTGGCCAATCAGAATCAAGTTATTACAGACAGTAGGTGCGATGGTTTCCTGCGCAGATTGTTCGACGTACGAGGTCCCTCTCGGCTACGCAATTCAGTTAACCCGGCTCCCCCCAAATTTGTACGCTTCACAACGGTGAAAGCCCCAACATGCACATACTACGTGCAAGAATTGCTGTCCTACTGGTGAAGGACGCGATCGAGCCGGTCCCTTCAGCCGAGATGAGGTCAGGGTTTTACAGCCCTTACTTCATTGTACCCAAGAAAGTGGCAGGTTGTGACCGATCCTGGACCTGCGTGTACGGAGTCAAGCACTTTAGAATGCTGTTTTTAGATGCATATTTCAATGTATCCGCCCACAAGATTGGTTTGTAGCCATTGGCCTGAAGGACGCGTACTTTCATGTCTCCATACTTCCCCAACACTGAACGTTTCTTCGTGGTGTTCGAGGGGCGGGCATATTAGTATAAGTCTTACCATTCGGGCTTCTTTCTTTCTCCGTGTCTTCACGCAAGTTGCGGAGGGGGCTTTAAGACCCCTGAGAGAGAGAGTGGTGTTCGCATCCTGTAGTATCTCGACGACTGGCTCATAATAACACCGTCTCGTCAGATGCTTTGCACACACATAGATTGTGTGCTCAAACACCTCGCCCATCTCGGTCTTCAGGTCAACAGGGAGAAGAGCAAACTGCCCCGTGCAGAGGCCCTCTTTCTCGGTAAAGAACTGGACTCGGTCGGTCTAACAGCGCGTTTAACGGATGCGCATGTCCAGTCGATTCTGACTTGCTTGGATACATTCAAAGACAAGACAGCGGTCCCACTGAAACAATTTCAGAGGCTCCTGGGGCATATGGATGCAGCGGCGGCTGTGAGACCGCTTGGATGCTCCATTTGAGACCGCTTTAGCATTGGCTTTACGACTGAGTCCCGAGGAGAATGTGGCTCAGCGGGTTACTTCGGGTAACAATTACACCGACATGCCGCCTTACTTTCACTCTGTGGCCAGACCCAGCATTTCTCAGGGCAGGTGTACCTCTGAGATAGGTCTCCAGGCATGCCATTGTGTGCACAGATGCCTCTACCACAGGCTGGGGGGCCACGTACGGCGGGCTTGCAGCCTCTGAGGTCTGGACATCACCCCAGCTGCACCGGCATATAAATTGCCTCGAGTTGTGGACTGTATATCTTGCTCTCGTCCATCTCAGCAGCGAGTTGCGAGGCAAAGATGTATTAGTTAGCACCAACAACATTGCGACTGTTGCGTATATCAATCGCCAAGGCGGTTTGCGCTCTTGTCACCTGTCGCATCTCGCCCGTCATCTCCTCCTTTGGAGTCAGAAGAATCTGAGGTCTCTTCGTGCCATTCACATCCCGGGGTCGCTGAACACAGCGGCAGACACGCTTTCACGAGCAGCGTGCCCCGTCGAGTGGCGACTCCACCCCCAGTTGGTTCAGCTGATTTGGAAACGTTTCGGGATAGCACAGATAGATCTGTTTGCATCTCCAGAGACAACCCATTGTCGCCTGTTTTTTCACTAACCGAGGGAACACTCGGTGTGGATGCACTGGCACACAGCTGGCCGCGGGGTCTGCGCAAATACGCGTTACACCCAGTGAGCCTCATTGCACAGATCTTGCCCTCGCCCTCCCTCTATTCCTAATTGGGACCTGTCCATGGTGCTGAAAGCCCTGCAGGACGCCCCTTTTGAGCCTCTGCGAACTGTGAGTATTAAGTTTCTCACTATGAAAACTTTAACGCTCTTCGCATTGGCTTTTGTTAAGAGGATAGGGGACATTTATGCATTTTCGGTCAATGACTCGTGCCTTCAGTTCAGGCCTGCTGAATCCTGTGTTACACTGAGACCCCGGCCTGGCTACGTGCCTAAAGTTCCCACCACTCCTTTTTAGAGATCAGGTGCTGAACTTGCAAGCGCTGCCTTTAGAGGAGGCAGACCCAGCTATGGCTTTGTTATATCCTGTACCTGCACTACGTGTGTAGTTGGATCAGACTCAAAGCTTTCGAACCTCAGAACAGCTCTTTGTCTGTTATGGTGGTCAGCAGAAAGGGAAAGCTGTCACTAAGCAGAGGATGTCTCATTGGATTGTAGATACAATTGCCTTATCTTATGAGAAACAGGGCATTGCTTGCCCTTTTGGGTTGAGAGCCAATTCAACCAGAAGCGTGGCTTCATCTTGGGCTTTGGCTCGTGGTTCCTCACTTTCAGACATTTGCAGAGCTGCTGGCTGGGCGACACCTAACAAATTCACTATATTTTACAGTGTTCATATTGAGCCGGTATCCTCTCGAGTTCTCTCTTCAGATCAGTGAGAACATCTAGGAACGACTCCTTGCAGATTTCCTTTTTGGTGCTGCACAACCGCACCACTATGGAAGGCTTTAAGGCAAAAACGTTACAAAAACTGTTTTTTGTCTCCTCTACCTCTTGGTGGCCGATGTTGCAGAGTATCGGCTGCCAGCCTCTCACTAGATGTATACTTGAGAACCTGGGTGAGGCTCGCGTCCACATTGCGTCCCCCTTGAGGGTTCCTATGTGAGTATTTCCGTGGGAAGTTCTTTTTTACCATGTTTCCCTTAACGGAGTTCGCTCCGTGCCTCTCTAGTACGAGATATTACTAAGGGAGTTCATGTTATGACTTTGTTATGTCTTTAGACCATAACCTTAGTGGTTGACCCCTAGAGGGTACTCTTTCGCAGCAATCTTAGTCCCGCCTGACGAGTTCGCTTCCCAGTTCGCCTAGTTCACTATCGTGGGTTAAGGAACAAGTAGTGACCGGCCTCTGCTTCAACCCCATTTCTGTCTCCCTAAAAAGGAGGGTCAGAGGGTTTACGCAGGCACTGGAGGGGTCAGCTTCAGTGGCGCTTTGGTAGGGATTCCCAATTCGTCGGTCACGACGTGACGTCGTAGTGACCGACTGAAAGGGAACGTCTCGGTTACATATGTAACCCTCATTCCCTGAAGGAAGGGAACGGAGACGTCACGTCCCGTCGCCACAGTTTGCTGTTCCACTGCTGATACCGGCCGGGCACTGATGCTCAGCTTTCTCAGCGAAAATAGTGATTTGATATTCGCACCTGCCTCTCGTTAAATACTCGCGCGGCGCCGGCAGATGCAAATACCTGCATGCCAAGTTCATTGGCGTTTTAGAAGTTTATCGAAGTAGATTGGTCCCGCGAGACACGTTCCCAATTCGTTGGTCACAACGTGACGTCTCCGTTCCCTTCCTTCAGCGAACGAGGGTTACATATGTAACCGAGACGATCTTCAGTTTTAATGTCTGTCTCTTTGTCTCATCACAAACATCAATTGAGCACAGTGAAAAACAAAAATAATAAAATTGCAATTTAATTTGTTATGAAGTGATTTTCCATTACATTGTTGATTAGTCAAATGGCTTGTTAAACATACTGAATACACGAAGTACCTTAAATTATAAACAAACAATCAAACATTTTATTGCATTCGGGGCAAGGTCAAATAGGAAAACAATGAAACCGTCTCTGTTCGCCTTAACAGGACAGGAAGTATTTCAGAAACTGAATATCTCTGCCAGCCATGAAAGCACTCAAGCTATTGTACAGTTGGGGTCAGTGCATGTAGCAACAAACTGGCAAATAAAGTCATGCAGGATTACAGAAAACAAGATGTTATCACAGATCTGGGAAATAAAATGGTGACAGTGTAACTGAAGATTTTGGCATACTACAGAACACACCTTCAGAAAATGTTTGTTTGTCCTCTGACAAATTTGATGTTAGAACGTGACCTTTAAAAAGCAAATGCATTTGCGCCTATTTAGGCGCCCATGGGCTTGCAGGTCTCAAAACGAGGTGTGTTCAGACGCATTGTGATTTGAGGCAACTAAAATAGACTACACTATTGACCAACTAAAACCTGCTATAAAGTCTAAATCAATGGTGCAAATTTTTTGTTATTTAAAGAGTGCGTTAGTAATATGAGCCTATAAACGGCTCATAAACGGCCCCTGGGGGGCCCTGAGATGGTGCACGAGAGGGCCCAGTTTAATGACATTTAATAAAATACATTAATTTATTATAAATTCTGTGTTTTTAAACCTCAGATAAATAAGGCTACTAACCAACAGCACTATGTTGTATAAATTAATAGGTTTATAATGTTTTATGTCAGAATTTTTCTTTGGGGGCCCTGAAAGGATGCACAGTACACAAGGAGGGTGCAATATCGAAAAAGTTTGAGAATCACTTATGTTTGGTTATTTATTTATGAAATGAATGTTTTCCTTTTTGGGCTAGAGTCAGTGGGCTAGATATAATTTTCCAGTGTTATGCAAATCTGCCAACCCTGCCAAGCCGGTCTTTGAACGCTCGAGAGCAAGGTGACTCTGCAGCTGTAGTTATAATCATATATGATTATTATGTGTTACTGTACTGTTGTCTAGACTCAAACATCATAATTGCTAAAATAACAAAATACACCAAGATGAAAGTGTTGGCTAACACGACATTTAAAAGTAACTGTAGTTTAGAAACGTGTACTATATATACATACTCTATATTATATTGCACTACATTCAGAGGTGTAAAGTACTCGAGTAAATGTACTTCGTTACTGTACTTAAGTATTTTTTGGGCTACTTTGTACTTGTACTGAGTATAAAAAATATAAGCAACTTTTACTCTCTACTCAATTACATTTTTGATTGGGTATTTGTACTCTTTACTCCACTACATTTGAAATGACACTTAACGTTACTCGCTACATTGTTTATTCGTCAAATAAAAACGAGACGAAAGTGTCAGAGGGTGATGATGGATAGAATCTGTGGTCGCGAGGTTACACGCACACACACACAACTTCATTTGGCGCTGCGCAGAGCAATCGTAGAAATCAAAGTACTGCGAGAGCGAATCAAATGCATATGGAGAAGTCTGGTCTCGCGGTACTTTGATGTCAAACGCTGAATGGCTTGCGTTGAGCCACCGTAGCGGGACATCTGCGTGCTGCGTATGTCATAAACTGTAGAGAAAAGTTCGCGTCTGGACTGAAAGAAGAGATAAAGAGCAAACATATGGATGCATATCACATTTGCTTCAGTCAAGGGACCCTTTGTTAAACTTGTGATGCTACAATCAAAACAAAAGTGATGCGCGATTGCAGGAGAATCATCCCGCAACTCAAAGGCAAGCACAAATGTTTATATACTCTGATGCTACTTTATCAGCTAACCTGAGCTGGTACATAACTTGATATAACTTACTATATAAACCAGCGAGGTCCTGTACTGATTGCCCGAGTAACTTAAGTACTTTATAAGATTGATAATAAGTTAATTTCCCTGTCCTCACATTTAATCAAGTATGCTGTAATGTATTTACTGTAAAAAGGGATGCATGACGGAAGAAATGTAGTGCACTTGTGAGATAGTGGTGTTACGTACTACATGTGTTTACAATTAATCTTTCAAATGAACAACTTCACGTTTTTAATATGCATTATCATATTTCTGTTGGTGTAATTTTAGTTTACTGGAATTTTTTAAATATTAAAATTATATATTTTTAGGATAGGCCTATATAAGAATATTTGGTAACACTTTACAATAAGGTTCATTAGTTAACAGTAGTTAATGTATTAACCAACTTGAACAAACCATGAGCAATACATTTGTTACATTATTTCTACATCTTTGTTAATGTTAGTTAATAAAAATGTAAGCTTTAATTGTTTGTTCATGTTAGTTCAGAGTGCATTAACTAATGTAAACAAGATTTTAATAAAGTATTAGTAATTGTTGAAATTAACATTAACAAAGATGAATAAATGCTGTATAAGTGCAGTTCATTATTAGTTCATGTTAACTAATGTAGCTAACGAATGTTAACTAATGAACCTTATTGCAAAGTGTTACCATATATTTATATCACAAAGTTAGGCTATATATTTTTCAGCATGGCACATTCAAGTACACAATGACACTAGACTAAAATTAAATGGGTTTAAATTAAATTTAATGTAGATTTCTAGACTAAAATCTCATGGTATTTAGTTGAATAAAATTAGACTAAAACTAAATCAATTCAGATGACAAAAATATGACTAAAACTTAATTAAATTTTAGTCAAAAGAAGACTATGACTATGTTTAATCTGTGTTTGTTCTGCCAGGTCAAAATTTTGAGGTGTTTGATTTCTTTTCTATATTAGGAAATAAAACCTCATAAATAAACTTTCTTAGTTTTCACTGCCCAGACCTACAATGTCTCTTTGTGTTGAGGACTAGTGCATCTTTGAGCCAACATTCAGTACGAGTAAAAATACTTGAGTACTTTTAAATTGGGTTACTTTAATACTTTTACTCAAGTCGTATTTAAATTGGTGACTTGTAACTTGTAGTGGAGTAATTTTTACAGTAAGGAATTTGTACTTTTACTCAAGTATGGCTTTCAGCTACTCTTTACACCTCTGACATTAATACATATATTAATACATAGTCGCTCAAATTGCCAGAAGTCACCAAGCTTCCACTGAAGTGAATGAGATTGCGTCGCTCAGGCCGTTGCTAGTCACAGGTGTGCATGCAGCCTTACAGTAGAGGTAACATTCATATATGTATCACCAGTGCTGAAAGGGTTTATGATAAAAGAGACGCTGACATTCACGAAATACTCGGAAGACACTAACTAAACTAAGCAATAATCTGGCAAACGTGAACGTCTCTTTTATCATAAACCCCTTCCAAACATCTGCATTAGGCACTTATTTTGACATGTCACGTGACGTGGCGAACATATATTTTGACATGACAAACCACACACATTACGGCTAAATAAATGTTGTGAATTTTTTCGCAAAGTTTTAATGTAAATGCAGATGTCAGATCCGAGTCGCTTTTGAAAGATTATGTGTTTACTGACCACTGCGATGTGTTCTCTCTGACCAGCCAAAGGGAGGTGAGAAAATGGGCCTCTCTCTCTCTCTCTCTCTCTCTCTCTCTCTCTCTCTCTCTCTCTCTCACGCACGCACACACACACACACACACACACACACAGTAAAACCAATAAAGTGTTCCAGCCTCTCTGTGCCGCTGTCAGAAGCACCATCTGAAGGTGTCCCCTTACCCTCCCCTTACCCTGAACAAAACCAGACCAGTCTGGATAATGAATTATGTAATGCTTGCTTTTGTAATCTTTGCCTCTCCTGCCTCCCGGCCCGCAGAAGAGCAAGGGAGAGAATTACAGGCAGTGAGTGTGGTGTATTAGGGATAACAATCACAATAAAGGCTCCACAAAGCTGTTTAGTAAAACACATTAACCTCAGAGACACTGGATGGTTTTTATTGGGATCTCTGAAAAATGGTGTCACCTTGGAACCTGACTATTATGTGTGTGTGTGTGTGTGTGTGTGTGTGTGTGTGTGTGTGTGTGTGTGTGCGTGCGTGCGTGCGTGCGTGCGTGCGTGCTTTGCTCAGTTATTCATAAAAAGATGAACCCCCCAACATCAACGTGGGATCTTAATTATTAAAAATAATTTTGCTTTTTTTGGAGAGATTTTACTCCACAAAAATAGATGCATAAAAGAGGAAAATACACCAGGGGCTAACTGTGAATGGGTCTGAATGTATTAAAACAGAATTACATTTACTGGAAACAGAATATGACACGCTCAAGCACATTACCGAATAGGTACTCTGTGTGACAGGTCAGTAGTGTAAAGATCTAAAGCAGGAGCAGTCCAGCTACTACAGTGTGATACATCTAAGTTCCTTCATCTTTTTAGCTTAAACATCCCCCCAAAAATAATAAATAAATAAATCCAAATGATGAAGCAATTCTGTGTGGAATAATCATAAGCCAGGCCTTGCCCTTGAATAAATGATTCATGCTGGGTCAAGGCACAGAAACTCATGTGGGGATTTAAATACTTGTTATTAATAATTCATTGGGGTTCATAGCTTTTTTGTATTATTGATGTTGTTTTGTTGTAAAGAGTAGTTTCACATACTGTCACTGTTTGTGTGATTTTTTTGCATCTGGTAAAATATGACCTTATTTAAAACATTTTGTTTCAAAAGGGGCAATCAAAAATACAGTTTTGCTGTTTGATGGAAATTGAACATTTTCAAAGACTGAAAAAGAGTCAGCCAAGAGGTTTTTATTGCACATTGCATTATAGCAATCTTTTCTAAACATGTGCAAGCTTTGGATGAAGAGGAGGTAATTTTTATTGAAGTTTGCATTTACTCTGTGTACTCTGGTTTCATCCCACAGTCTTCTTCTTCCTTTATTTCTTAACGCCATTCCATCATCTACAGCTATATTCATGGCGAGAATCAGTTAATCCATACATAAGTTTTATTCAGATAAGTTTATGCGTACACATGTTGGGGGAGGGACAATTTGCCTAACTTGCATGTTTTTGGCCTGTGGGAGGAAACCGGAGTAACCCAAGTAAACCCACGCTGACCCAGGGAGAACATGCAAACTCCACACAGAAAGGCCACCTGCTATCCCACAGACTAAAGATGCCAAATTTTTCTTCCCCAACTTGTGTATAGATTAACTTGTGTGTATAGATTAACCAGTTCTAGCCATGAATATAGCCTTAGATGCTGTAATAGTGTTAATATTCCACAAATAAATGTAAACTGTATTGATGAGGGTCCCATAACTTCATTAAGACGGATACTTTAGAAAGATTAACCGATTGTTTTTCAAGCCAGATGTACATAGGCCCCCTGATCAATAGATGTGTCTCTGTAAAACGTTTTATTTTGGAGCAATTTCACAGTCCTTACACTGGGATATGGTGTAACTATATGAACAGCAGGCTCCGCATTGAGGCTTTAGATCAACTCGTCATCAGCATTGGCAGGCCCATCATTTTTCGACGTCCCCAGCAACCTTAAGTCATCCAATTTCCTTAGCAGAAAACAGCTTACAGGTATCAGGAGGAAACATCTTTAAAAGCCTGTCAAAATAAACCCTGTGGCATGTCACTTCAATGATAGCACAACGCTAAAGTACACTCTCAAAGACGGAGACAGATACATGGCAGTGTTGCTCATCATAAGTCTACAAGAGGTCAAAAGAAGATTTGACTTTCTGAGATTCTTTTCTCATTAGCCATTCTACATGGTAGATTAGATTATTTCTACCTATCTTTTTGGAAAAGCTGACATTTTATTTAAATAGTTTGCTATATGACCTTTGCGATTAAAACCTGTGGGAATGTGATTTAGAAAATTTATGCAACTGACTCAGCAGATCCACCTACAGTATCAAATGTCACAACATTGAACAGTAGAAAGATGGATACTTAAGCACCAGAGGAGCGCATGAATCACAGAGTCACTTAAGACTGCATGATGATACTTTGTGGTCACGGGATCTCTAAAGGTGACAGTCATAAACACTACAAAAGATGTCGCTTTGGATAAAAGCGTCTGCTGACGGTAAACACCAAAATGTAGAAACACAAAAGTGCTTTTAATCCTTGTTGTCTGTATATTAAAGTAATGTTTTTTAACACTTTACAATGAGGTTTATAAGCAGAAAAACTGTAAGCGGAAGAAAACCACAAGTTTAAGATTGATGTTAATAATTTGTGGTTATTTTTCGTAATAAAAGTTTGGTTCTCTTAAGAGGCTTTTTTGCAGTCATGGGCTGCGTCCGAAACCGCATACTGTATAGTAGGTACTGAATAAGATGAAGTACCTACTTACTTGGCGTTAAAACAGTAGGCACTGAACAGTATGAATCCTGGTAGTATGAATGAGATTCGGACGTACTACATCCGCCATGTTGCTACATCACGTGACATACGTCGTCATCACGTCATGTCATTTCAGCGTGAAAACAGCCGCGTGCCTCTTCTTCTTCGTTGGATAACTCCTCGTCCGGGGCATCATGGGATAGTGAAGCGTCCATCGTATGCACACTGCAAAATCTAACCGGAAGTAGTAGGTCATCCGGGTACTTTTCGCATACTGTTTTTCGAATACTATGTATTCGGACATACTACTCGCCTCGCCTACTGCTTTTCGCGTACTATATAGTATGTAGTAGGCGGTTTCGGACGCAGCAATGGAGTAATAAAATCATGAGAGTTTAATTACTGAAAAAGTATGGATACATAACATGATCAATGTAATCTCAAAAAGTATTTTTACAAGATTGCTCTACAAATATGCAAAAAAAAGAAGGGTTAGCACTCTAAAATACTTTATCTGTAACAAACCGGAGATTTTTTTATAAAAGTTGCAAAAGCTCGAACAGTTGAGTGTAAAAGTAGCCTATTACTTTTAAATGGTTCTCATCACCCCGTATCCAGAGGTACAAAGTCATCATACACAGTATATCCACGGGGTAGCATTTAAAAAATATCTAAAATAAATACAATATTAGCCTCATTAAGACTCAATAATATTTTTTTACATTATAATAATTTAATTTACATTTAATCCTTTAACATTCCCCACCAGTGTTTTATAAAAAAAAGTTGCCAGCCAAGCGCCAGCATTATTTATAATTCTCACAAAAGTTTAATGCTTTCTAGAAAATGTTTTTCTTTAAATATATAAACATACAATATATCAATTAAAAGAACAGACCCTCTGCTTTAAAAAAAACATTTCATCATTTTTATCACCTCTCAAATATGGGTTGGTTTCTTGAAAATACCGAATTTTGAGCAAAAAGCTGATTGCATTTTTGTGAAGGACTTTAAATCAGATTCAGATCAGATTCAAAGCGATCCTCAAAACATACATGGAGTTTGAACTGTTTGCCCTAAGGCAAGGGTGGGCAACTCCTGGTCCTGAGCGCCACAGCCCTGCAGAGTTTAGCTCCAACCCTAATCAAACACAGCTGAAAAATGTAATTGAAGTCTTCAGGACTGTTTGGAAATGACATTCAGGTGTGTTTGATTAAAGTTGAAGGACTGTGGCCCTCGATGCCCACCCCTGCCCTAAGGGAATTCTTCTGGGATTTATAAGTTTCTGTAAGAGCACCACCTGGTGAATAATGACAAAAATACGGATTAAGGTAAAAAATTGTCATTGGCAGGCAAGCGTTTTCTCTTAATTGACAAGTTAATTTGAAAAATGGCTGGGAAGGAGTTAAAAATGTTTGTGTGCTGCTTCACCTCCTTGTGTGTGTAATAAGTAAACGTGCATTCTCGTCCCGTTTATAGGGTCATATTACTAACGCAATCTTAAAAATAATTTGCACCATTGAATTTAGACTTTAGGCCAGGTTTTAGTTGGTCAATGGCATAGTCTATTTTAGTTGTCTCAAACAATGCATCTGAACACATCTTATTTTTAGACCAGCAAGCCCATGGGGGCACAAATAGGCGCAAATGCATTTTGCTTTTCTTCCTGATCCCATTTTTCAAACTTTAGTTAGTGTGTAAAAAATACCATGTTTTTTTTTTACACGTGAAACATGAACACATGTTATATTGTGCACTGTAAACACAATTAAAGCTTCAAAAACACAGGAAGAATGGGATCTTTAAACAACGTGGTACTATTTTGACAGCGTATTTTGACATCAGATGTGACATACACTGAAAAAAAATATTCATTCAATTAACTCAGTTTTTTAATTGGTTGCAATCAATTTATTTTAGCTACATTTAAACAAAAAAGATTAGTAAAGTAAAATAAAATAAAAAAACTTGTTTAATTGACAATTGAATACATATTTTAAAATGATGAGCCACACATATGACTTGCTACATACATGATGTGACTAGCTTCGCATCATGCGCCCTCGAAAAAGAAGTCACCAGTGCCACTACCTGGTTAAAAGTTATTGATCATGTATGAAGGCCATGGAGTACCTCCTCTGGCTTGGTATTTGGTCAAATTTGTCCTGATTAAATTTGATTTTCTTGACGGATTCACCATTAGCTCTGACAACGATTTCTCCTCAGTTGGTGGGATCATTCTGAAGCCAGCTGCATTTTAACCCCTGCGCTACTCAATAGTGTGTCAATAAACGCTGCAGATATTGACTTGCTATTCACAGATGGACCGCATTCAAGAGTGATAATCGATGAACGCTAATCCCTCTTTTATAACCTTGTTCTTAAAATTAATCCACAATTGATCATTGCACCGCAGGCCCTGTGAGTAGTCCAACATACGATTCAGCTTCAGGCCCGAGAGAAAACAAGCACCTATACAGAAACAAAGAGAATGTGTGGCCTTTGAACTGAATGAGAAGATCTTTATTCACACCTACAGTGGAGTTCATTTCCTCATCTTTGTGTTGCTTTGTAAACGTGTATTATTAAGTTTGCTAAGGTGAGCCTTACTACTTATAAAAAATATTCTTTATTATAATGAAAATACCTGAACAATTTGAAGAACAGCTATATAAATATTCCTGCAGACATTTCCTGGATTAGCGTTTGTAATGCTACTTCTTCTGTGGCACAAATGGAGTTTCTGCACGAGAGAACCCCCTGGCTTTGGGATGTGCTGGGATTTCACCATAATTCATTAAAATTAATTGCATTTGCACGATTAATCGTTACAGCCCTACCTTAAAAAGATTTTTTATCTTTAATAATTACAAAGCTGAAACAACAAAATCTCATGGCAATTCATTCGTATTTTACTAGGTGGCTAATTCATATTAATTTGTACATAAACGTTTATAAGTTTATGTACGATTTGCTTTCGTCCCTGTGACGTGAGCATGTGAGGTTTCATTATTGTTTTTTGTTTTTTATTATAGGTGTATAGTTCAAAACATAATCATAGTTTTAGCCACACTAATTTTATCCCACAATAATTTAATAATCAGGAAGTATTAGTATTAAATTGGTACTGTGCATGATGTATGAACTGCTGGTTGACTGCAAAACTCAAATGTTTGCTTTATTTGGACAGTCATGTACAGAAATAGGGTCTTTGATGTGAGAATCAGTGTCAGTTTTGAACATCAGCCAGGGCAGATATAAAAGTATAAATTCAATAACGTCAATAAACTGGATGCCATAACTGACAGGATCAGGTATTGTGTGTTGTGTAATAAATATTTACATCAACTTTTATAGCAACAATAAACAATCCAAAGTCATTTGACTCTACAATACTGAGCTCAAATAATAAGCAAATAATTTTTCCTAAGCAAAGAGGCAACAATTAAATTACAGTGAGTTTCATTTTTATGTATTAATGTAAAATCAAAGCTTGGATTTGCTGTGTACACAATCCTGACTGCCTGATGAGAAAAACACACAAACCAGCACATGGCATACAAATATGCATATAGGGAAAATTAAATGAATAATGAAACAATGTATGGTCATAAAAAATCTCACTTGTGAGAATTGCCGTGAGAGTATGAACGCGATTGGTCTCTATTTATCACAGCTATAATGTGATTCATGATCTACGCAGATCCACTTCATTTTCTGACGGTGGCTCTCGGTTATGTGCCTTATCGGTAAGAACGTTTTTTTGCATCGTCATCACCGCCCATCATTTCCATGCGAATGGCGCACGTACTGTAGTTTATTCCACTTATATCCGAGAGGAGCATTTATCACACCGTGGCTTGATGAGGTGTCCCTTTGACGAGTCTGTGCGATTAATCATTTATTTTCTGTCGTGTGCAGAGGTAGATAAGAGTGGAGGGTGTGCGGCTCTGACATTTGTGTCTTTAAGAGCACGCTGAGTTGTTAAAGCTGGTAAGAGTCAGGATAAGAAGAGCAATAGCTTGTGTTTTTCACACTTACAGTCAACAAAGAAACCCTATTGAGACAAAGCATCTCACCATTCTGCTCTGGTAATTATAGCATTTAATGAGCTAATGAATCTGTCGGTTGTGGGGTTACAAAGTTTTAACAGATACATTTTACAGCTCCTTGGTCAGTGGTTAAGTGTGTAAACCTGCATAGTGGAAAGGTGAAGTGTGTCATTTCTGCCCCACTAGTTACAGCAAATGGATTTACAATTTGTTTAAGTTTTATTGCTTGGTAATAAAAGTGACTCAACCAATAGTGTGACCTCTTTGTCCAACCAATGTAAATCCATATAGTGCTATGCACAAGACTGCATTTTTGCATACACTGTTGGAAAAATTGTCAAAATATGTACCCCAGCTGTCACTGGGGAAGTATCCTTTCAAGATGTACAGCTTTGTACCTAAAGAGTTCATATTATTACATCAGAGGTACATACTGGTACCAAATGTGTACATATCTGTACCTATTATATAGTACATATAAGGACCTTCTAAGGGTGCAATGTGTAACTTTTAGAAGGATCTCTTGACAGAAATGTAATATAATATACATAACTATGTAGGGTTAGGCAACTATAGACTACGCCATTGACCAACTAAAACCTGGTCTAAAGTCTAAAGTCAATAGCACAAGACTGTTATTTAAAGCAACACTATGTAGTTTTTTTACATTTAAATAATGTCTCTAAAATTATTTCAGTGATAGAACAACTTTTAACTGGACAAATTGTACTGTTGCTGCAACCTGAGCAGCCTCCTAGCTGCTACAAGCACACTCTGAAAGTGGCGGTGGAGGGTAGAGCACACAGCCCCGCCCCTCCCCCTGCCTGCAGAAGAGTGTCTGTTACCAGGCACTGTTGCACTTTTCAACCACATGGGGGAGCTGTAAGTCATTTTTACATGGAAACTACATAGTGTTGCTTTAAAGAGCGTGTTAGTAATATGCGCCTATAAATTGGACGACAACGTCATTGGCAATTAAAGAGTAAAAATCCTGGATTTTTTATTAAACATTTAGCAGTTTTAATCAGAACTGAGGTTGATTAACAGATTTATGCAAAAAAAATTGAAACCAAAATGTATCAAATTTTTATAGCAGTTTAATTTAGTGGATGTTTTCATCACAAACATAACAAATTGGTTGTGAGTTTGCCCACAGTGTATTGTTGAGTTTGTGAAAAATTTTCAAAGCATTTCCCCAAAATATGTGTGAAAATAATATTTGTCACCAAAAATAATTCAATTTGCTGAAACAAATTGTGGCCAAATTAAGACTCAACAGCACCCCAACATAACATAAGGGTTAAATTATTTTTTTTCTGTAGTAACGTTATTTACTTCACCACAAAATAATTTTGATCAGTGTAGGGCTAAGGCTATAACTAGCAGAACTAGGCGGTTGACTCAACAAAGCCCCAAAAATATTTGTCTTGATTTGTCTCTGTTCCTGTCCTTTCACAGTCCTTCTGTCACTCTGTGTTTATCTTTCGGGCCACGCAGCGCGCACCGTTACGGACTAGTCCATTTCATTGTGAATGAAGGGGGTGTATGTGTGACAGATAAACATGAACTAGACATCTTAGCTACTGTTTCAACGTATTTCTTAAGAATATTAATACAATTTACAATGCTTTTGAAGTGTTCATGATGATAATGGTTTTATTTATTTATTTATTAGGTTGGTTGGGAGCCCCCTAATATGACCGCTGGTACGGGGCCCCAAGCAGCTGCCTACACTGTCAAAAATAATTGTACAAAGCTGTCACTGGGGCAGTACCCTTTAAAAAAGGTCCTAATATGTACCATTTAGGTACAAATATGTGTCTTTGAACTGCCAATATGGATCTTTGAAGTACTAATATGCACTCTTTGGGTACAAAGGTGTACCTTTTTGAAAGGGTACTGTCCCAGTGACAACTTTTGTACCTTTATTTCTGAGAGTGTACCTATACCTCTATGTTAAGACCGCCTCTGCTTTTATGCCAGACGTAATGGGACACACACCTTCCAAAAGTTGAACTTCATTTAAAACTGTGAAGTGTCAACTTTTATTTGTGTTAATCCACAACAACAAATCTTTGTGTTTTTGTCAAATAAAAAAACAGGGTGCGCTTACAGAAGTTTCAATTGAAACTTCGCGAATACTTTTCACACAAACATGATACATATGTCTTCTTTTAAACAAACTATTTACAATCGAAAATAAATATTGCCTGTTTATATAATCTGTATTAAAGTAAAGAGAGGTACCATTTTTCCAGGCAGATCACATTTTGTGCAATGAGTTCACGCCCACAAGTGGTACCCCCTATTCATTTGGAAATGACTAGGTGACGACCAGTTCAAACACTTGACAAAGCATAAAGTTTTATCAGATTTAAAGGCGTTACTGTGTGTTTGGATGATAACCATAATACACACGTGAGGAAGATCTTCAGTTGTGTCTGGACAATGAGGAAGAGTAAGGAAGAGTTCATATTTACCATTTATTCTCATTTACATTTGCTTTCATGTAATATGCTTATGACTTGCGCCGTATGCAGCCTGCATATGCGACCTCAGCAGACCGCAGGCTTCAGTTTGAGAAACGTTGCCATTGTTTACAAGCAAGGAGACGTGCGTACTCAAAATGTTCTTAAAAATACAAACATGTTCATACATTTTACTCACATATTATTATAGCAGAAGCTATTATTGAAGTGAATGCTAGCAAACGGAAAAAACATTTACCGTTCATTTAACCATGACTTGTCTCGAGCATAAAAAAAAGAAAAAACGAACGAGAAGAATACATGGCATTTGTATTTCCAGCGCGATTTCTCTCCAGGCTGCTTCCTTTTTTATCATATCATGGTACAGTGGCACATTTTGTCGGAGGATAATTTTGATTGCAACGGTCATTAAACTGAAATCTCACAGTGTGCACCGGGCTTAAAAGAGAATTGTGACAACCCTAGCCCTTCACATGCTAAATGTAGAGGTATGGGATAGTATAGGGGTAAGGGATAGTTTTCTAAGTTATGTCAACTTTTCACAAAACTTAAAAAGTAGGTTAAACTGACTTGCATAATTAAATTGTTTAAACTTCATGATACATTTAATACAGTGCACTTGTCTTTATTACTGAGTACTGTCATCCCAAGAGAATCTAATGATGTTGTGCATTATGGGTGCAAGGCACAGTAATCCTCATATTCCCTCCCTTCGGGAATCACTAACACAGACTGACTCGCAGGAAAATTCAGTCATCAAAGACAAGGCTGCTACACTTGACTGCCTCACTCTAGTCACCTTGAGTTTGCAGAGAACGTTCTTTCAGTTAAAACTACACAAAGGCCCTGATAGACCTTGTTCTCTCAAGAAGCATCAAAGCTGAAGTTGTAGGTTTTATATGAGACACATTTTACTGTGTTCTTCAAAGTGTTGTCCCTTAATCAGAAATAAGGCACGAAATGATCATAGCCAGAGGTCTGTTTGTGATGCAGGAACAAAACCATACACCTACTCACCCAAGTCTAATATTCATCTCCAAAGATAACAGAAGTTTCATTTAATCGATCAGTTGGCTCTAAGGGCACTGACACTTTGACAGTTTCTTCATCTCTAAGCCTGAGCCCTGCTCACCTGAACAATATGAGCACTGAATCTCAATGAAGAATGCATGGGCTCTTGAAGAAGTCTTTGTGGAATACTGTAGGTAGAGAGGATCAGAGCATGATATCAGTCTAATGGTGCATACTGGAATGAATACATGAATACCCACTTGGTACAAATTGGCTCAAAAGATGTTACTGGGCATAACAATATAATTATTGTCTTTAAAAGTGTCTTATACTGTATAGACGTTTCATCAGACGCATGTGCAATGTCGCAGTTACGCGTCTGGACGGTAACTTCCGGTCTCTGTTTGTTTAATGGTCTGCTATAGTGGCTAAACTGAACTCTAGAACAAAAAAGTAATTGAAAATAACAAATGCTTTGGTTTTCTAAAGATAAGGGAAGACGGCGATCATAAATCACCACTATGTGAAGAGAGATTTGGCAGCTGATCTGTAGTTAAGATTGTCTGCATTATATAGGACACATTTTACACAGTAATGTTAGCTCAGTGTAGTTTTTATACGCTTTAGCTATAATATATGAACTAAGGTAATTGATTTGTTGTTGATCTTGCTTCGTATCAGAAATAAATGACTCTACAAGGACTCTTTGCAGAGTTTAACAGAAGTTACATTTGAAGAGTTTGGTTCCAAAATGCAATAAATCCATTTTGACTAATTTCGGTAAAAACATGATTCCTATACCAAGAAAGTGACAATATGTTACAAGTGACAATTTTTTTTCGCAAACAAAATTGTTTTTGCACGTTTTTTTTTTCAAAATGCTTAAAATCTTTTAAAACAATATACTGTATATAAAATGAAGAATTTACTTTTTAATACGGACCTGATACAATACTGATTTTGGCGTAACTAATTTTTTTTTAATGCTGTTTATCGAGTTTTGGAACCAAACTCTTCATTTGTTCTACAAAAGTTGTTGTTTATATTGTTACTTCTGAAACCTTCTATAGCTGAAAATCATTATGATTTCATGTTGTCCCAATTGGTCAGTGTCAATTATGTTACTGCAATGTAAAAAAAAAAACGTTGGTTCAACTTTAAAATGTAAGTTATCTGTTTGCCTTAAATTTCTAAGTAAATACAACCTAAAAATATCAGTTGACACAACACATTTTACACATAATTTTAAATTAGGTTGAATTAATAAAAGAAAAATAAAGGGGACATTACACAAGACTTTTTTAAGATGTAAAATAAATATTTGGTGTACCCAGAGTACGTATGTAAAGTTTAAGCTCAAAATACCATATAGATCATTTATCATGATAAAATTTTCACTTTGTAGGTATGAGCAAAAATGTGCCATTTTTGGGTGTGTTCTTTTAAATGCAAATGAGCTGATATCTGCAGTAAATGGCAGTGCCTTGGTTGGATAGTGCAGATTAAGGGGCGGTATTTTCCCCTTCAGACATCACAAGGAGAGACAAATTTCATGCACCAAAACAAAGATACTGGAATGTTCTTTTTCACATTTTCACAAGTTAATAGAAGCACCAGGGACCCAATTATAGCACTTAAAACATGGAAAAGTCAGATTTTAAAAGTCAGACTCAACCTCTTTTGCTCATGCAGATTCTGACGCTGAGCTCCATCCTCCCAACCACCACCGGGTTGGCCCTTGTCCATGAATGGGGGGTAGGCTCCGCCCCTGCCTTCATCTCTGGCATGAGCAGCAAGGATCTACAGCCCTCCAGCTTTGAGCTATGGATGGGGTCTACTCCAAAGAACTATATCATCACTACATTCTTTTTGCTGACACATTGTTAAGTAAATACCATTGTAACGTAATTTGAATCCTGGGGGCTCTATCTTACACCCGGCGCAATGCAGCGCAATGCGCAACGCAAGTGTCTTTTGCTAGTTTCCACCCTGCGTAATTATCATTTTCACGTTTAGCGCCACGTTATTTAAATAGCAAATGCATTTGCGCCCCCTTTTGCGCCCATGGGCGTTCTGGTCTGAAAACGAGGTGTGTTCAAGCGCATTGTTGGCGCGTTGCTATTTTGAGGCAACTAAAATAGACTACGCCACTGACCAACAAAAACCTGCTCTAAAGTCTATGGCGCAATAGTGTTTTTTTTTTTGTAATTTAAAGAGCGCATTAGTAATATGCGCCTATAAATGGGACGATAAGGCGGGTTTGCTTATCACAAACATGAATGTGCAGCAGCACAAAAACGCTTTTAAATATGAAAGATTAAAGGATTGAATGTAAAAGATTATTATTAAGTCTCTTGGACATAAATGAGAACCGATTATGAGACGTTAGAAGGCGTAAAGAGCTGCTTCACCTGCAGCCTGGTAAGTAAATAAATGCTTTGCTTTAAACAAATGCATCTGTTTTTTAAAAAAAAAAATTTAAATGCTACCTCACAGATTTATTGTATATGATCACTCTGTGCCTGTGGATATGGTGGGATGAGAAAAAAATTTAAGTAATGCTTAAAAAAACTGACGCTGTCCAAGTGTTGAAACGTGCAAAGAGCCGTTTGTAAATTCTTTATCTCCTGTTTGTTACAAATAAAGTATTTTTAGAGTACAAACCTTATCTTACATACTTGTAAATTATTTTTTGATGATATTGGATAGCCATACATTTAAAGCAATTAAAAGCCTGCTTTTTTACTTCCATGACTAAAAGAAAACGGGTTTTAAAGTTTTTAATAAAAAATATACATTTCAATACAAGTGAAAAACAACACAATTATTTAACATTAATCTTAAACTGGGGATCTTTTTCCTCCGCTTAGTTTTTCAGTTTACAAAGTCCGTCATCTAAATAGGGATTAGACACATAGCGCCAGTGCCACTGGCTTTTAAAGGGGATGAGAGCTGAGACTCTCATTGGTTTATTGCACGTTACGCCCAAAATACTCCCATTACTCATTACGAAAAAAGGACCAACCCTTTTCGACCCTGTGCTCGGTGCACAACCCATTTTTCCCATCGTTAAACTAGCAAAAGTGGATTCAGACACGCCCATTAAGACGTTGAGCTGTGCGCTTTAGACGATGGCTGAATCCGAAATCGCATACTTACTGTGTAGGTACTGAATTTCAATGGGTACCTACTTAACGTGCGCTAAGGCAGTATGTACGTTCGCGTTAAGTATGGACAGCATTCGCCATGTTGACGTTATCATGTGACGTAGTAGACTTGTTCGAGTTCATGCGGAACCACAAGAACCGACAGGAGATTGACATCACAATACCGCGAGAGCGACTCGAAATCAGACTTCTCCGTGTGATTTCTGGAATCGCTCTCACGGTACTTTGATGTCATCCAGCTGTTGGTTCTTACAGCGGTCCATAAACTCGAACAAACCTAATAACAGCCATGAAAACGTATGCGTGTGAATGAGGGACAGGTGCACTTACACCTGATTGCATCAGTAACTTGATCTGTAACAGTGTTACAGATATATTACACATTATTTTGCAGTGGTGGACAGTAACGAAGTAAATGTAATTCGTTACTGTACTTAAGTAGTTTTTTGGCGTATCTGTACTTTACTCAAGTACTTTTATTTTGGGAGACTTTTACTTTTACTTTACTACATTTTAAAGTCAGATATCTTACTTTTTACTCTACTACATTTTGAAAAATCGGTCGTTCCTTTTTATTTATCAGTGGATAAAAAACTTAACTGGATAAAATAAAGCTGCAAAAAAAAAAAAAAAAACGCACACGTGATGCGTCAAACCACCAATCAGGGTACAGCATGCGATTTTGAACTTGTTTTGGTTGCCGCGCTGGTTCACGAAAGCTAGCGAGTGCAGCAGCCAGCGTATCGTTTGGAGAATAAAACTGCATTTAAAAACAACGGAGGAAATGACTTGACCGGCCACAACAACAACGGCCTTATTTACGCGAGTTTTTTAAGTCCTTGAAATAGAAGAACGAGTCCTTCGTGTCTTCTCAGCCTGCCTCGAAACTGTGCTATTTCTTTTTACAAGAATACTCCTTCAAATCTAAGGAAACGCGTAGAGGTAAGCCAATTTTATTCTGGTTTTATTTTTAAAGGAGCAATCTTAACAGTAGCTTGCAGAAAACTGTTTCATTGTGTAGTTAAAATATATACGATGTTATCATGAATGAATTTTAAGTAAGTTAGCTATGCAGGCTGGAGCTATTTTTAGCCGTATAGTTAGTGCTGCGTTATTGTGAAATGACAATCAATCGCTATCAACACTGTTGTAAAATATAAATGTCATTTTGACTAGCCATGCAGTGTATTTTGCTTAAACAGGCAGGTGGATTGGAGTGGTCCTTATACTACATATTATAACACATATTTTCAAAAGTTTTGCTTCCAAATATATTAATACATTTATTTATGTATTACAATATACATATGACATGCTAAAGCACATTAAATGTTTCTTAAATTATATTCTGTAAGGCTTATTGTATTTGTCAAAGAAAGGGAGACTGGTTTCTAGATATGTATTTAATGTCTGAATCTTTTCTTTTGCAGAGAAAGCATGGTAGCCAACATTAAAAGGTATGTTACTGTAACATCATCAAGGAAAAGAAACCTGGAAAGTGAGGAGGCTCCATCAACCTCCAGATAGTAAAAGAAAACTCCTGTGAACCTGTGCTTAATTCAAGTTTTTACTACACTTAAACTGTTAAATTATTTAACAAATAAATCTTGAAATGAGACTTACTGCTCTCAAATCCTGTTATTTCATTTGGTGTTAAAGGAATTGTTTGGCTTTAAGGTTTTAGGCTTATGATAATTTTAATAGACATCAGTGTCTGAATAATTGATGTCCTTCTATTAATAGTGAGCCAAGAGAGTTTTTTCACATAATTTGAGTTTCGTGACAATATGATACAGACATAATAAATCACAGTACTTTTGTACTTAAGTACATTTTAAGGCAGATACTTTTGTACTTTTACTCAAGTAAAAATTTTAAGCAAGTACTTCTACTTTAACTTGAGTAAAATTTTACCCTGGGTATCTTTACTTTTACTCAAGTACATGATTTGTGTAATTCGTCCACCACTGTTATTTTGTAGTGGACAAAATAAGTAAAACAAGCAGATTGTAATTTAATATCGATTGTCAGATGACAGCTGTGCTTGAATACAAACTAGACAATGCAATATGATTATATACATTTTAGTGAAGCAATCTCTTGTATTTACTTAAAACAACAGGAAACATGAATAAAAAAATGAATGAATAAAACCATCACAATAAATGAAAACGTTTAGAAGTGAATCCCATATGAAACAAAACTTTTTTCAAATGTATTTTTCTAACAAACCATCACATATTTACTGTCAGCTCAACACAGCTGTGACAATTATACCGCTTTATTTTCATGAATCAGCTGAGCACTTTAATTGTGGTATATCCTGGGTCTGTGAGTGAAGTCTGGGTGCTGAGGAACAGCCCTGTGTGTGTATCGAAATCACCCGATTGGCTGGTCTCCGGTCGATTGCTTTGCTTTCCCGTGGCATCATGGGAAAGCTGGAATAGAAGTGTCCATCCGATGCACGCTTCAGAATCTGGGCGGACTCAGTAGGGCATGCGGGGATTTCTCGTCTACTGATTTTATGGATACTGAGGATTCGAACGTACTACTCTGTTCATGTGCTATTTCCCCTACTACATTTTCAGTAAGTAGGCGGTTTCGGACAATACTTAAGTACACGTGCCTCTGAATCTCGCGAGAAATAGTCCAAAATCCCGCTAATTCTCGCCTACCCTTATACGTATACTGAGGTTTCGGACATACTATTCGTTCGCCTACTGCTTTTTGCACACTATATAGTATGGCAGTATGCGGTTTCGGATTCAGCCAATGCGCTTAGATCGATAAAATAGGGCCCTGAGTCTTTCTGGTAGAACTTAAGTTAAACAAGCAAGTCTTTTTTACAGTTTTTCAAACTCTGTTCCCAAACGGCAAAAACTACATCTCTCTAGCATTTAAATGTATGATAAATTAATTTTGTAGAAAGTAAAGCTTTAATTTAGTATATTTCTGAAAACATATTTAGTTTTAATCTTCATATATTAACATATATTTCCAAATGTATTTCAGGGGGAACAAATACATTTCTAATTTTACAACCCATACAGCAAAAAAATATATATATAGTTTCCTGGCCAACATGAAGTTTGTATAAAATGTATAAAGTAAAAAAATGTATACATATATATAAAATATTATATATAATATTTATATATATTTAAAAGTAATATATATATATATTTAAAAGTATATTTTTGCAGTTGAAAATGTATTTAATTTTAATCTTTCAAACCTGTTATATGAAAAGTCAAATTACTCAATTAAATCAATAAATAAATACTTAAATAAATGTGTTAAATATATTTCATGTCACTTTTCTGGTTGTGCATATTTTTTATAAAAAAAAATTATTTCGGAATTGCTTTTTCATTTCATTTATACATGAGCTTGTGTCATTTCATTATCATTTGGCACATCACTCAACAATAGTGGGTGTCACCTTTCGAACTCTATTACTCTAGTCCAGGGTTCCCCAAATCTTACCCTGGAGGTCCGGAGCACTGCAGAGTTTAGCTCCAACCCTAATCAAACTTACACACCTGTGATTGTCTAGTGATCATGAAGACCTTGATTAGTTTGCTCAGGTGTGTTTGATTAGGGTTGGAGCTAAACTCTGCAGTGCTCCGGACCTCCAGGGTAAGATTTGGAGAAGGGGGCTCTAGTCTGTTTAGGCCATTTTTTACAGTATATGTTTTAGATGCGTGTAACAAGTTACAAGTATGGGCACAAATGGGTCGTAGTTTTTTCATTTATATGTCTTTAAACTGATTTTTAGATCGGGTCAATCGCACAGTGCGCCTTAATATGTTTTCATGGTCTTACAGACTCATTTGCAATCACAAATGCGACTGAAATAGTCTCACTATAGAGCCCTGTGAGCATATCACCGCATTCTTTGGTCGAGAATCCTACATCACCTAATAGATAGTAATATTGCTATCTCTGTAGAACAGAAAAAAAATTTGTAAACAGAGTTGACACAATTCTGGGAACTGGTGGTAGAAAGCATTAAAGGTCAGGTTCGAACCCATTCTTAAATTATTTAAATAGTTTATCAGCTGAAAACTGGTTGTCCTGCATTAATAAATTAACACTTAGTGGTGCAAATCGGTTAGAAATATCTCACTACTTCTGACACCATTTGGTAACGTAAAATGATAGCAAATCAAGGAATAAGGTTAACTTTCCATTTGTGTGAACTTTCAGACAGTGCCTTGAAAAAGTGTACAACATAGAAACGAAGTCTGGACTTTTTGAATCAATGGATGTCGCTCTGTAAGGCATTCTCAGTCATTATGTTGCAGTGCCAATGACAATGACATTGATGTGATCCCAAGGTTTATCTAAGATTGAGTTATAGTGTACAATGTCATATCACACATATTATCGTTTGTCCCGTTTATTAAATGAACTGAATGATGTCATATACTATATTTGAGCAATTTGGATTGCTTTGGTTAATATGCTAATATTGCTAACGTTGGTCAATGATGGTTGTTTACCATTATTTAATAGCCAACAGAGAAGCCAGCATTTTATTTGCATCTGAATGATCGTTCTTAACTACATCACCTCTGTTCTGTGTGTGTGATAAACAGTGGAGAAAAGCTTGTTCGTTTAAAGGTTTGTTTAGTTTAAAATGGCGTATTCAGTGACCTTATTCCATAAACAATAACGCCATCAATTTTGGCATTGCTATTCTAACATTCAACAACACAAAAAAACAAGTTTTTAAAGAAATTGTTTCCATGTTTCACTCTTTAATGCTTTATTTCTGCGGTTTTTCTGCAAACAGAATGCATGCGCACGTCGACTCCAAATCCTGTGATCAGATACCTCTCTCGATTTGGACTGGTTTGACACTTTGAGCCAATAAAAACATCTTAGAGAGGTGCTGACTACACCCTCCTACTTTGATTGGCTTGTGCTTGTTCTTAAATGATTAAGGTCCCAAGCAAATCCATAAATGCATATTGAGGCACATAAAAAGTAGAGACATAATATATTTAAATATATAATCAATCAAATTGACATTTTTGATATATTTAATAATTTATTTAAGTATTATGTTTGTCAATACCCTTGACTTAGATGAAGATCAGATCACGTGTTATGACAAATTTATTCAGAAAACAATGAAATTCCAAAAGGTTCACATACTTTTTCTTGCCACTGTATTGTTTATATTCTACTAAAACTTATGAAAAAAATATGATCCAAAAAGTCTACCACTTCCTGTCTCTGTTCAAATTTTGTAAAACAAAATGTTTTATTGATTGCATGGGTTACATAATGCTTGGGAGATTTCTTTGACAACATGACCTCATTTGCACCTATAGATTAATGATCTGTATCCTGACAGTGAAAGAGAGGAGTTTTGCAGACTCATCATTTTGCCTTCAATCAGTTTTACTGCTTCCTCATCTTAGTGACTGAATCAACACTGACACAATGAAAAGCATTCTGACAGAAGCCTATTCCTGCATTTGTAAAAGGGTTTATGAGGGTCATGGACAGCAGACAAAACTAAACCTTCCTGAATGTTGTTTGGCAGCAGTACACATCCAAGGTACACATGTCCCTGGAGACGTCACTAAAGGATGCTCAGATTGATGCCAATACTCATTAAATCTTGCCCTTGCTGATCATTATTTCAGTCAACCACCCGCACACTAGTTTTGGTGAGGTTAATGACTGTTTGCCCTATTGTCTTTAGAGAAGATTTACCCTGATTAAAGGTCTGAGAAGGTCAAAAGGTCGTACTGAAAAGATGCTGCTGTCATCTTAAAAAAGGGGATGTGAGTGGGGTTCTGTCTGTGGTTGGGTTGGGTATAGATAGATAGATAAATGGATAGAAAGATAGACAGACAGATTGAACTATTGAAGAGGTGAATCAAAGAATCAATTCTAACTTAATTTTTTTATATAAGAGGTCATCGTACTTAAACGAACATCCTGCAAGTTTCAGAACTGAAAACGTCCTTGTTACTAAAATATAACATATGGTTGAGGAATGTGCCAATGTGCTGGAACAAGTGTTTGTTTACTTGTTAACGGATTCATTTGTAACAAAGCCACAAGTCCATGCTGGATTTGCAGAGAGCCTGTGATGAATAAGCAATGTTGTACCATCAATATTGGATCTGACAGGAATGACACAGCACTCTTATGTGAGTAAAACATTTTAGTATTAAGTGTCACTATTGCTTTGTTAGAGATCGCTTGATATGTCCTGATTGAGTGTAACATCAGTGTCTAAACTCGTATATTTGACTGGTTTAATTTAGTAAAATCATTGAACGTTTAATAAAGGTGCAACACTCAACATAATAACTGTAATATAATGTTAGAAATATAAAAAAGTTAGTGATAAGGAAGGACTTGCCAGCCGTTAGATTCTGATGCCCGCTTACTGTGTTGTATACGGTAATTTAGGCAAGTTGCATTTGAAAGGTCCAACTCTTAACAAACAAAGGCTGCTTCTCAATTCCAAGAACGCAAAGAATGGACTTGCGTTCTCGTGGAGATCGGTTTTGCCAGGCGACCTTGAAAGAATAAACTCAGAAGGTCGCGAGAACACAGAACGCACTTGTGAGAATTAAGATGGGTCCGATCTTCCTGTTGGTCACATGACGTCAAAATTGTTTTGTCGCAATGACTTCTAGGGCGTAAAGCAATTTCAGCGCACAAGTCTGCACTCGATGCATCCTCGATTTGTATTGAACTTTGACGGTTAATGATGACGTAGAGCGAGAACACAAGGACACAAAATCGCTGAAGAACGCATATTGAGAAACACCTAAAGTTTTTTTTTTATCATATAACTGTGGTATGTATCGTTACGTGTATGTAAGAGCAACCTCACAAGCACAATAGAAATATACAAAGTAAGTAATAAGGACTTACCAGCCGCGGTTTAGATTCTGATGCGCGCTTGCTGTGTAGTATACAGTAATTTAGTCACGTTGAATTAAAAGTTTTGTTTCTACTTTGCTATACGTATTGTCATTTGTGTGTTTCATCTTTAGCACCCAGAATATTTTGTGGCTTGAACATATATGTGTTCGGCTGCTATTTTTACACATTAATGTTTACCAAAATATTCCCCATATGTAATAAAGCTATCCAATCATAGCAGTGGCAGTTTACATCCAGGTCTTTGATGCGGCCCACCTAAGCTAGGAAACCCTACTGCCTTAACTAGGTCGTCCAAAAAAAATTATAATTTTGCTGCACAAAAGGCTGTCAAGTGAATCTCGCAGAATAGTGCGGACGCGCTTCACACCGCATCACAAAGCGGGCCACACGGAAATGAGAAAGACTTGGTTCGGACTGTCACTGTCTGGAGGATAACTAGCCCGTTGATAAAACATCTCAGAGAATAGCGCATACGCGCTTCACACCGCGAGCATGCACGCGCACCACAAGGCCGAAATGAGATAAAGACATCACGTGGTCCGTCATGTCTGGAGGATAGCCAGTTGATAAAACACGTGTCCGTGAGAACTGTCAGTGGACTTATGTTTTTGGTTTACACCCCCCGGCCCCGCTCAACCCTACCACCTAATAAATTTTTTACGGGAAACCCTGGGCAACCTTACGATCTCTCTGATGAAGCCAGTACGGAAGTGATTTAAACTGCAATTTATTGACTGGCCTCTAGAGGTTGACTCCAAAAGGGAGTCAATTCCCATAGACCTCAATGTTAAAATGGCCAACTTTAGAGCAGAAAAACATGTTTACAGCCTGGTACAAAGTTTGTTTTTGGTCTGTATAGCTAATTTTGCCCTTCGTGACAACTGTGAGGGGGTGAATTTTGTTGAAACGCATCCGTTTAAATTATATTAAGCCTTAAACTTCTGCATAATTAAGGGTGTGGCAACTTGAGTGACAGCCACTGCTGTCACTAGAGATGAGCTAGGCGAGTGTGGTTTCAGCAACAATCCACCACCACCTCCGCTTTACCCACCGGCTCTTTATCCATTTTCGGATATCCGTGAGTGATGTGCGATGACGTGACATGGTTTTAATGTTTTAGTATCCTCATCTGTGACGCCCTGCTCAAGCCGCGCTGATAAAGTTGATTGATCAACTTATTCATCTGCATTTTCTGGATCAGATTCAGCTCGTATTGATAAGATAGTAAAGACAATATTAACTCCTGTCGGTATTGCATTTTAGGCTAATCTTGGGTGCTGTCATTCAGCACTTGTGTAAATAGTCATGATAATGATGAGATGACAACAACCAACAGATCACTATGATGTCATCCTACAGTACATCTGAGTTTTGTCCTTGGCCAACTGGAGTCTCAATGAGCTCTGAATGCAGCTCCGTCGTTTAGCTTCTGACCTCGACACTGTTAGGGAAATCACTAACAAAATATCTCTCACACTGTGGTTCGGCAAGAATTCATTTAGAAATCCTTAAATAAAGAATCAGCTCAAGGATGTTTGTGTGCATAAGCACGCCCAGCGTGACTGACCAGCAAACTTCAAAGAAATGCATTACTTATATTATGTCTGAAATGCCATTGTGGTGTTTATTAGACGTAAAAGACATTCAAATGAATACATCAGCGAGTAACGGAGCAATTTGCGGGGGAAGATGAGTTGTGAGAGAGCAATGGTTAATTTCACGCCCCTTGTATTTTCCTCTCACGCCTGGCTGATTTTCTTCATGTTCTGCCGACATGTTGAAATCCTCCTGCCTGCGAGCCTGGTGGTGTTTCTCAGAGAGTCGGGCCTGACTAGCATATCAGCAGGAGAGCTTCTTAATTCCGATCATCTCCATTTAAAACAGCCGGCATTTAAACACACGGCCGGCAGGAAGAGAGGCCAGCTGGTCTCACATGCTTGGCTTGCTCTTGACTGTCATTTTAACATGAGTTTGATATCGAAGTGGAGAGCAAATGCTCTCTCTCTCCATATATATAAACAGTATACAGTACTGTGAAAAAGTCTTAGGCCACCACCACCAGACTTATTGTTGTAGAAGTTTTAATGTCCATCCATATTTATTTTTCAATCTATTTTATTAAGATAAAAACAGAAAATACAGAAAATATGTACAAAAATAATAATAATAATAATTTTCAGGAGTAAATGTCTTCTTTAGGCATCGTCTGTGTTTAGTGACCTCTCTTGGCACTTAACACATCTTGAGCGTTTTTGAGCAAAATGAAGTAAAAAGACTAATTTCTTTAAAATTAGAATTAGGATTTATTTTTATTTAGGTTTCAGAGATTCTGCAGTTTCCTGGTATTGCTCAAGTGGAAGAGGAGTTTACCCTAAAAACTTGACACATCAGTTTACATTTTATACAGTTTTAAATACTACATACAAATTTCCTGTATTTTCTTTATGTATTCTATTAACTCTTTCACCGCCAGTGTTTTTTTTTTTTAAAGTTGCCAGCCAGCTCCAGTGTTTTTCATGATTTGTTCATGATTTGTTCACGTGACCAGCAGGAAGATCGCACACATCTCAATTCTCACAAGTGCGTTCTGTATTCTCGCGACCCTCTGATTTCGTTCTTCCAAGGTCGCCTGGCAAGATCAGTCTCCACGAGAACGCAAGTCCGTTCTTTGCGTTCTTAGAATTGAGAAACAGCCACGGACATGCAGCCGCTTGCCATAGGGCAATACTTCCGGGTTTAAAAAGTTGCCACCTGGTGGATAATAGCGGTATTGCGGAAAGCCGGAAATACTCGTCATTGGCAGGGAAGCGTTTTCTCCTTATTGAAGAGAAAGAAAAGAGTTAAAGAGACTGAGAAATAATTATATATGATCACTATAACATGAGATCAAATTCTATGGAAAAGATGATTATGCTTGAGATGGACAGTGGAGAAGAAGATGCCGTCAAAGGACACGTTGGCTTGATAACATCAAAACTGACTCTGGCCTACCATAGAACAACTAAAACAACAAATCCAGATTAGAAAAGCATGGCGAGAGAGAAGGCCCATAGAATCGCATAGGGATAACTTCATAATCATCTACTGGCACAGTATTATATATTTTTTTACGTCTATTGACATTATGCCAAATTTTCAACAATGTTTAAATCCAGAGCATTCACAGTTTTAAAAGCGCTCAAAAGCGTCCATAAGGGTCGCTTGTTAATGGTGTCATGTCTGATTTATCCTGCTGTTGCTGCCTTAGAAACCATACAGTAGGCGTGTTTGACTTCATGTGCAGCAGACCAAGCAGCGTTGTGACATCAAAATATCGAGATAGCAATTGAAGAGCTAAGATGCAAAACCCTCTGACATTCTCTTGTAAATTAGCTTTTTTTAACAGACTCTTTATGGCATATGGGTCTCAAACTGGCTTGGGGCCATTTCTGAGATGGACATCTTGTCGGAGGGCCGCAAGCCGCAGAGCTATTTTAACATAAAAAACACAAAATTTCAGTATATGTTCTGCATTTAAATTCTATTATTTAATATATAATGATACCTAAAAATATATATAACCAGTGCTTTTAATCTTTTTTATACATTATTATATAACAGTAATCTTTTCTTTACCTTATCTTAAATACCTTTTTCTATTAAAACCTTGCACTTAACTAACAAATTCATTTGCTGAATATATTTATGAACTATTATAGGCTACCTTTTTTGTTCATGTTCCTGTTTTGATTTATTTGGGATTTTTCCACCCTCACAGTATTGACTTGATTATGTTCCATTTCTGTATAAATTAATATTCCTGCTCTGTGTTACTGCATAGCAAGCAAGGGGTGTGCCAAAAATCGCCTGCATGCATGTTTCATCTGATCTCAGGGCTTATTTCTGCAATAACATACATCAGCCTATACATTATACCTTACATTAATTCTGTGTAATTAAACTATATTGTATCATTTAATATGTTTAATTCCGATTCTAAGAGATTTATTTCAATCATTAATTTTGTTTGGGGTCATGCAAAGGGTTGCTCCCTACACTACAGGGGATGCCGAAAAGTTTGAGAACCACTGCACTATAGGGACACCATATACAGCATTACAAATAATTACCAGATAGACTTTCTCTTAAGCATTCATGACCTTAAACAAGAAAGTCTTATACAAATCAAGCCAACCTATTTTAAGCAATCGACAAATAAGAAAACTTGTAATGTTGCTGTAAAAAGAAGGTACCAAAAGGAAGACCAGTGCTGTTTTCCTGTATAATAAATATGATAAATACACTGTCATGCAATACATCTCAGGCTTTCAAATCCTTAAGGAGCAATACAAGTAAATGCTAGTGATTACAGGTCATTATCAGGTTTTGTTACTGGTTTATGTTTAATTTTGTTGCATTAGGCATAATTTTATTGTTTAATTGGTCATTTCAGAATCAATATGTATGAAATGTGTATTCATATTTAGTCATAGGTCAGAATAGTAAAGCGAGCAAAGCTAGAAGAGAAGAAAAACCTATATTCAAAAATTAGCATTTCAATTTTCAGATCAGGCACAAGCTGTGAAACATCTATTGAAATGAATGTAACTCTGCAGGTATTATGAACTCAAGACCGACTGGTGATTCTGTTTTGTGGTGCGAGTGGTGCAGTTATGATAATTTTAACACATGTTCCCGTATGTACCTTACAAAAAATGCTGCTTTGGGTTAAAAAGAAATTAAACCAGGTGAATTGTAATTTAACCTATGCTGGGTTGTTTTAATATAAACATTTTCTGCATTAATTTAAATTATAAAATATTTTTTAAGTGTATGGTGATAGTTTGTAAGTCTCCAGAACAGTTTGAAAACTATGAATTATTGAATGGAAAAAGTAAAACAAATTTGAGTTTGCCTACTGGTTGGTCAATAATGTAATGTAAAGCACTGTTTTAACAAGGCACATGAGTACACTGCTTCTCCACATCACCTGTCAAAAGCAGGTACAGTATGTTCCAGAACAGA
This sequence comes from Paramisgurnus dabryanus, assembly GCF_030506205.2. Classification (NCBI taxonomy): domain Eukaryota; kingdom Metazoa; phylum Chordata; class Actinopteri; order Cypriniformes; family Cobitidae; genus Paramisgurnus; species Paramisgurnus dabryanus. The sequence continues at coordinate 34,522,893 of NC_133348.1, forward strand.
TCTGTCTGGGTGTTATTAAGAGTTTCCCATAACTCTGGGTGGGTATAAAAACATTGTTTATGAAAATCTGCTAATTTTCCAAGTACCAGTCAGCCATAGGTTGCCATGCTTAAGCAACATGGGCACCTTTTAAAAAAATCTGTGCTGAGACAGCAGTTATATTATAACAATCGAGTTGATTTGTACCACTCACAATGCTCACAACATAGAAGATCAGCCATTCTAATGCTTACGCAGAAGTTTATGTAATGTAAAAGCTAGAGGGGCAGATTCAAATCTGCCCATATGGCTCTCTATTAAGGCTCGCTGCATTTCCATTTTTCACCACACATTTACATGGAAAAAATGTGTGGCGCTAATGAGCTCGGAAGGGGAAAACATTACATACAGTAGACAACTGAGTCGTCCGCTTAATTTCCAAATATATTTATCTCACTTTATAACTTAAAATAGTTAAGATGCTCTGAAAATATTTGTAAAAAAATTATTAGACATATTTACGAGTTAACAGTTTTGATTCGGTTCAAGGGGACATATCATGAAAATCTGACTTTTTTATATTTAAGTGCTATAATTGGGTCCTCAGTGCTTCTTTAAACCTAGAAATTGTGAAAAGTTCAACACAGTACTTTAGTTTTAGTAAACCATTCTCTGCAAGCATGGGGAAAAATAGGTAATTGAAATTTGGCTCCCCCTGTGATGTCAGAATGGTACCTTATTATAATAATATTGCCCCTTAATCTGCACTATACAGCACTGTCGTTTAATGCAGAGAGAGAGAGAAAATAATTGACTATTAAGTTTCAATTTCAACAAACCACCACCATCCTTAGTGTCTCCATTTCATCAGCTCATTTGCATTTTAAAGGACACACCCATAAACCGCAAATTTTTTGCTCACACCTACAAAGTGGCAATTTTAACATGCTGTAATAAATTATCTACGGTATTTTAAACTAAAACATAATCTGGAGACACCAAAGATTTATTTTACATCTTAAAAAAGTCTTGTGAAATGTCCCATTTAATATAGAGCTTTCAAGTGGATCAATATTTTGGTAGGGCACTGTCGCACCTGCCCATACAGACGAGCCGTGCCTGTGACAGAAAATGTGTGGTATTCTCCTTTTTGTATCTGAAAATAAATGTTAGAAGAAGGTTCATTAAAAGTTTTGTTGGAAACACAAACAGTACAGTGTGAGTCTCAGTTAGAGCTCAAACGCTATTTTAAAAGTGTTAACTTCACTGCAGAAGATGTCAAATTGCACAAGTGTTAGCATAACAGTAAAACATTATAAGTAGGCCTATAATGTTTAAACCTTCTAAGGTATTGTTTAGCACCTTTATTTTTAAAATGTAGTACTGAATATATAATAAAAAATCACAAGGAGCAACCAAAGTGCAGGTAGAGTGATTTAAATATTCAGTGCATACGTATATTTAATAATAGTTTAAATACTCAGTGAACTCAGATTCTGATTTCATTTCACAGCACTGTAGCTATGGAAACGGGCCCTTGCTTTTTTAATTACTACATCTATTGTAGTTATGATTTCTGTAATTGTACTAAACGAATTGTGCTTTGAGTGAATATTCATGCTCCAAACTATAGCACTTGGAGAGGTTGTGCAATTTGCAATCATTTATTTCATGCAAAATGAACGCAATCGCTTCACTAGTCATCATATTCTTACAGATGTTAAACTGCACGCATGCACAACAATAGCTTTGGTGGTTTCAAGTTTAATGAGCTTCAATTTAAGATAAACTGTGTAAAACCTGTGCACCTTGATAACCTTGAAAATTGTCAGATAATGAGTTTTGGAAAGCAATTGCAATTTTGTCCGCATACACATTAGACCGTCAGCTGGCGGTCTGTTTATAACTGTGCTGTTTGAGATTTGCTTCTGATGGTGCTCCAAGCACATTCAATGAAGTTCATGCGAGAAATCTCAAGGTCACAATGGCCTTCCCAGCTAAAAGCTCTGTTCTAATACAAATATGGCATTTCATTGGCACCAGTGTTACACATGTTTATTTGAGTGTGATCAGCCTTCAAGTAATTGAGGGAAAAGCTTGTCAATGTTTGCTGAGAGCATTTTAATTAGCCATCTCGCTGCATCCAAATGAGCACTCGTGGAGTGATGAAGCAATTCTGAGTCAATTAGGAAATGAGTAATTTCTTCCTATGAGCGGTGAGCATTCATCACATCGGTAGCAGGTTTTTAAAGGGGCCTGTTTGCTGTAAGGGTTTAAGGAAAGGAAATGACTCGAAGAACACACGAGTGAAACACTACAGCCCCCTGCATTCATTGCTGTCTCTCCACGGCCCTGGCATTCTTCCACTTTGCCACTTGTAATTCCATTTCTTTGGCTCTGATAAGCCAGGATTCCATGGTTTCCTTTTTGTGTGCTGAGATTCCTGCGAAATGCCTCCCGGATGTTTACTAGTAACAGAGAGACAGTGAATGTAAGCTGTCACTTGACCCGACTAGAATGTGTTAGACAGTCAGTGCTGCCATCTGCTGGTATGTAAACATTACCATAAGAGTAAAAATGCTTGACAGTGTGTCTATATGCTGCCATTTTTGTAGTTGCAGTTCTCAAAAGCAATTTACATTTATGTATTTGGCAGATGGTTTAATCCAAAGTGCATTACAAGGTATACATTTTTATCAGCATGTGTGTCCATTACAGTAAAATAAAATCATTTACTAAATACTGCTGGGTTATTTTAAACCCAATTTTTTTGGACAGAACACCTTTTGGGTTAATAAATAAACCTATGCATTGTAACCCAACATGTGTTCTGTCCAGGGCTTTGAACCAGATTTGTTTTCCAGTTGGTTTGTTCCGAACAGAAACAGTATTTTAACGTTTCCGGTTTTCGGTTCAACCCTAAAATTGACATTCCTGAACCTGTTAGAACAAAAAGATCAAGTTCCCGAATCGGTTAATATTAACGTTCCATGTCAGCTGTGGGACATACAAATAGGCTGATCATTAGGACATTAAACTTAAATTATTACACTACATAATTTTTCTTAAAGGTGTAGCAGAGGATTTTCTTGAATTAAAAAAAAAAATGCATTCTCCACTTTTTAAAAAATGCAATTGCGCAACACTCCTGATTGACAACTAGGAGGACCAATAGTCTTGATGATCCACCCGGAAAAAGAAAATCCTCCTCATACCTTTAAGTCTCTATCTTGTCATCAAACACTAAAAGGGGGACATTATGTAAGCGGCATCACTGTAATTCTGACATGCCTACATTTGTTTCAGCATTATACATGAATTAAGACAAGGACAATTTCTGCCATGTCGTTTATTGGCAAACAACTTACACAAATGTTTTTATTAGGAAAAAAATACTGTGGTATTTTGAGATTGTTTTGTATGTGTCCTGTCAAGAACAGAAAGATTGTTTGCTTGCTTTTTGAAATGCGTCTTTCCGTGTACACTGCAAAAAATGACTTTCTTACTTAGTATTTTTGTCTTGTTTTCAGTAGAAATATCTAAAAATTCTTAAATCAAGATGCATTTTCTTGATGAGCAAAATGACCTAAGAAAATAATACTAGTTTTTTGACAAAAAATATACAATTTAAGTGAATTTGTGCTTAAAACAAGCAAAAATATCTGCCAATGGGGTGAGAAAATTTTACTTGAATTAAGTGTTTAAGAAAAAAAAAATCTTATTTCACAATTTTTTTTCTCACCCCATTGGCAGATAATTTTGCTTGTTTTAAGGACAATTTCACTTTAATTGTATATTATTTGTCTTAAAACTAGACTTATTTACTAATGTCATTTTGCTTATCAAGATAAAGCATCTTAATTTAAGAATTTTTAGATATTTCTACTGAAAACAAGACAAAAATACTAAGTAAGTCATTTTTTGCAGTGTATGCACTTTAGAGTGCACTTTAACACGCGGACACACACAGACGGAGGACGAAATCCAAACGGTTCTTCAGGAAGAAGATGCAGCATAAACAGTCACTCCACATAAAGTGAAAATTACATTGTTTTTCGGTGCTTTATTCGCCAAATGTATTTTAATGAACTACAGTATGAGGCACAGTATAGCGCAACTCTTTCTCAAGTTTATACATCAAGAGTTCTGATCTTTGAAGGGCATAGGGATAATGACATTTGATTGGAGTTGGACCGGACACATTTAACTACATGTGCGTCTGTGTATACAGAAAATTGCTCACTTTAGCGCCTTTTGTGGTTAAATTGTTTAAAATCACTTAAAAGTTAACATTTAAAAAACCTTTGAAACACATGCAAATAATCAACTTTCACCTTGTTTAAATTTGCCTATTAATCTGCGAATCGCATGCGAGCCGAACCCTGGGTCTTGATCTGTACGGATCACTGATCAACTGCTATCCATTACACCACTAATTAGTATAAAAAAAAAACATCTTGAGATACTTGGTAGCTTACAATATTTGCCTCTTATGATTGAGCATTAGAGACTTGGGCTTGAGTAGACTACTTGCTGGTGGCAAGCTTCTCATTTCTCCGATGAGTCAACGACGACCAAAAGTGAACTTCACCGAGTCATATTAGACTGAAATCTTGCCAAAGAACAAAAAAAATAAATGTATTAACCGGTTACCATTATTTTAAATAAACTATTCTGTTCCGAAACATTTTTTTTTTAAGTTTCTGGTTTCGTTTCTGTTACTTGCAAAACATCAAAAGTTTCTGGTTTTAGTTTTCGTTCCGTGAACCGGTTCAAAGCTTTGGTTCTGTCCAATATTTACCCAGCATTGGGTTTAGAGTGTGGTAACTACAAGATATTCATATGCAATTAATATGTTTTTAAGTATTTCTTTTTATAAACCAGGTAAAATCAGAACTGTGTACCTGTGGAAATATGTTTGGAACCAGCACATTTAAATTTTGTGGTCCAATAACTTGGTAAAACCATAATAATAATAATAAACTTTCATAAGAAATAACTATTTTATAAATAATGAATTATTTACTGTTAATTAAATACCATTGTTTGAAAGAGCCTTTAGTCATGGGCAGATTGTTTATTCTGGATACATATCCACAGAACTACATATGTGCCATAACTTATGTGTTATACTTCAACCAAATTAATTAACTGAATAGTGTGGACAAATCAAAACAACTATAAAGTAAAAACAAATAAAAAAGTATCTGTACATAATACACAGGGTATCCAAATGCAACAAAGCTTATTGGTTCCTGCATGTCTCAAAATGACTAAATTATGTGCAATACAAAAAACAGCAGAATAAATTAGATTAAACCGTATTGCTGTGCTCCCTCATGAATAGTGAAGGAATTATCAGCCAATCAGAATGTGCATCCGACTCATGTGAACATAAAGCAAGTATTAAAAAAATTTGCTCAGATGGAACGCAAGAACTCATCCTGTGTAAATGGTCATTGTGGGAGAAGTATAGAGTGAGGATCTCATTTATGGGAACGCTGCTCATGCTGACCTAATGAATGCTGCCAACCCAGGCATGCTATTGTCTTTGCCTGCTTCCAAGATTTTATAATTTAACCTTCAAATTGAAACAAATGCATTTCTGAAAGAGCTAACGTGATAAAAGACAGCATAAACACAACACCCCTGATACTCCATTCAGAATTTACTGGCCCTGTAAAGGCCACGCTCACTCTTTGGCTCGGTTTTATTTACCCCTGTAAGCTTTTACAATCACTCCCTGACCCTGCTTCTTTCCTACCACTTCTTGACAAGGGGGGTGTTCAAAGGATTGACTATTGACCTCTTTCCATTCATCGTAGAAAACATGAAAGGAAATCTTGGCAGATTTTTAAAGGACAGAGGTCCCTCCAGAGGAGGAACATACAAGTTCACACGCAAGTCTCCATGTTTATTGAGGTGGAGCAGCCTCCTCTGCAAATAAAAAATCACAAGCATCTAACAGATTAATACAGGTTAATTAACTAGATTTAATGTAAATAATAAAATAAATCATTTTAAAAAGTAATACATTTGATCGAAGATCATTTGAATTTTGAAGGTGCCAAAGAATGCATTGATACAACATGTTAAAGAGGACATTTCACAAAACTTTTTAAAGATATAGAATACATCTTTGGTGTCTCCAGAGCACGCATGTGAAAGTTTTAGCTCAAAATACCATATAGATAATTTATTATAGCATGTTAAAATTGCCACTTTGTAGATGTGCCGGTTTTGATTGTGTCCTTTTAAATGCAAATGAGCTGATATCTTCACTAAATGGCAGTGTTATGGTTGGATAGTGCAGATTTAGGGGCGGTATTATCCCCTTCTGACATCACAGGGGGAGCCAAATTTCAATGAGCTATTTTTTCACATGCTTGCAGAATATGGTTTACTGTTACTGGGTTGATCTTTTTCACATTTTTTGGTTGATAGAAGCACTGGGGACCACGGAAAAATTAGATTTTCCCTTTTAAATTGTTTTATGATATTTACATGTGTGAATAGATTCATGACCTACTAATTAGCATATTTGTGATGCCATTATGTTACATTTGCGTTCAAAGTCTGACTACCATTGAATCGATTCAGAATCGTGCATGTCCGCATTGCGATGCATCTAAAGGCGATTTATAATCATGCGTAGGTTCTATGTCGTAGCTCTGTGCGTAGCTCTGCGTAGCCTGACGCGCACCTCGCAAACATTTTAACAGCGTGTCAGATCTACGCAGACCGCAAGCGCTGTGATTGGTCCACCCGTCAGGTAAAAAAAACTGCGTCATAGGTATTTCCATTTGTGACGGTGAAAACAAAAAAGAGCCAAGTTGAGGAGGGATTTAACTCAAACTGCATCAAAAGTCGCTGTTTATTTACTTCCATCATTGCTGGTCTTCTCAAATTATACACACTAAGTTGCTGTTTCTTCTTCGTTTGTGGGTTAACTTGCCAAGCTTCTTCTTCTCTGACGGTCGCGCTGCTACTGTGGTTACACACGTGGATACTGCCCACAAGCGGTCGTGCGTGCGTGTGAACGACGACGAAAAAGTATAAATGAAAACCGACGCGGAACCTACACCGTCGCTGCTACGCCATAGGACCTATGCACGACTATAACGAGCCCTTAAGAATACATTTTCCCCACCCCTAGTAAAGACATCAGAAACATAAGAATCAACAAAATGTGAAAGTAAATAGAATAAATTGCAACATTTTTTACAAAAGACGTAAAGACAAAATATGTAGATGTTAATATTAATATCTTCCATGTACATTGTCCTAAATAACCAAGATGATCAGGCAAGCAGCTTTGGTTGTTGAGTAGCCCCACCCAAAGTGAAATCTCACTGGTCCAAAATCTCACCCTATATAACCTTACAGTACAATCAACATCAAATATCATCTGAGATTGTGTCACATTGTGCAGCAGTTTCACATTTACCTTTGCTATATAAATTTACAGTGTTACAATGAAACATGCAATGCCGAAAATCTGTTGTTTCTTATTTTCTTAATCTGTTTTCAAAAGAATGCTTTTAAACCAGAGCTGAGAACAGAGAATATAGCTTTGATCTGGTACGACCTGTTCAAGTTTTTTTGCCTTCCCTTATGGGAGATCCTTTACCTTACCAGACCCAAACAAGGCAGACATTGATCTGCCAGCTCTCATCTAGAATAAGATCAGAAGAGTGAGTGGCCAAAGCTCCGCCCAGGAACGCAGAAAGTGTTTTAGCTGCATTGCTGTGTGTCGAATTCTTCCCCTCATCTGTCCTTAAGATTTATGAAGTGCCAGGCCTGTGCTGTTTGTTCCCAGCGGACTCCCAGACGTGTGTTTAAACTAGATCATACCAGAGAAGAGGACACTGCTGGAATACCAATGCATGCACTGATAAAACAAAGACAAAGTAGTCACTTGCTTGTTTCATAAAATGTGTTTAGAGTTACACACAGAACTATAAAGTGCAAAAATCTAATTACAATATAGTACTTTTTCTTAATAAGCTGCAAGACCTAAGGTTTTTGTTCGTTTCATGTTCATAATGGTGTATAAAGGGTTATGCGCCAAAGTTTAACACCTTTGTGTTTGAATCCCTAGCCTTGAAAGCAATATCAGGTAACCAAGAGTCCATTATAGACATACTGTATTATATATTAGCAAGGCTGTGATTCGGCCAGGACCAATGAGTTGTTGATGTAGGGCGATAACAGTATAATGTGAACATTGCTCCAGAGGCGTGCGACCTCTGACATATATAACAATTGTAAGTCGCTTTGGATAAAAGCGTCAGCTAAATGAATAAATGTAATGTACATTTTCTATGTAACAATTTAACAGACAATAATATGTAAATAATAAAATAAAATAAAAATTGTGCCCATTATTTGTGAATAATTCAAAAACATGAATCTAGTTAGAATTAGATGAATGGGGCTGTTTTTGATAAGTTAAGGGAGTAACAAGGAGGACTTGACAGATTTGTCATTGGATCATTTGATTTTGGTCCATTCACACAGCCAGTGATTTTCTGGAATCTGTAAGTGTGTTCACATCCCATATGTGAGATTTCTGTAACACTGTCAAATTTATACTGGCCTTCAAGGCACACACAGAGGGAAGAGACTCTCATTATAATACAGCTTTTCAAACAATGATTTTTAAGCCCTTGATGTCTTTTATTCATGTACCGAACTTTAGAAGTGAAAAATACACTTATTTAAATTAGCTTTTTTTGGCACACAGTGAGCCTCTGTCATTTATATTCACAAAAACAGCCTTTACTTCAGTGTTTTAGGTTCTATTTTATCTCAGAAACACCACAATAAAATGTAGAGTTCATAAATGCAGAGTAATGTCAACATATCAGTAAAGAGCGGTGATCCGATGCAGTGGGAAAACTAGTAAAACGTTTTAAGGCATTTTCAAGTAAACAATAAAGTAAATTGTTAATAATAGCTATTAAAGGTCCCGTTTTTTCTGTGTTTTTGAAGCTTTGATTGTGTTTACAGTGCACAATATAACATGTGTTCATGTTTCACGTGTAAAAACGTGGTTTTCCTTCAGAAATACGTAATGAGTTCTGATTGTGTACTTTGTTTAGTGTGTTGTCATTCGATAGCAGCTTAGCTTGCTGTTAGCTTAGCTGGCGACTGACGTATTCATTCCTGTGGGCAGAGTTTAGTCAAAAACTTTTCTAGTGATGTCATTAAAGCAGGAAGTAGAGGGCTGTAGCCCAAACCGGCCCTTTGCTGTATATTTGAAAGGGGAATTCTGTTAAAGAAAATTGTCTGGCAGTGAACTTTGATCTTTATCATTTTATAGATATTATTTATTATTATAGCAACATTACACACAAACTGTGTGTAATAATGATTTACTTGTAGCTCAGTGGTAAAGCATTGTGTAAACAGTGCAAAAGGTTATGGGTTCAAATCCAGGGAACACACATACTGTTAAACCTATACTGCATACCTTGTAATGACCTGTAAGTCACTTTGGATAAAAGCGTCTGCCAAATGCATATAAATAAAATCTAATACTAAACATTAGAACTTCAAATATTCTGATTTGGGTGGTTTATTGCAGTGGTTCTGTCACGCCCAGGGGCTGGCTATGCTTTGACTAAAGCCACGCCCCTTCTCAACTTCCACCTCGAGGAGGTCCCCAAAGCCAACCCAATGACCAGACAACAACGAGAGCAGGTAAAATATAAAACAATCTTTATTTATTAAATATTTAAAAGAATGGGGGGGATTGGGGAAAGGGCAATTTAAAACTAATGTTCCTCTGACTCTTCCCTCCAGGGGGTCTGTAATGCTGGGTCAGGCAGGGGCAAGGGGCAGCGGAGATGTAAACCCCCGTAAGCCGGGGGAAAGGGAACGTCAGGCTCCAACCTGGTCCCTGCTAGCCGTGGCGCCCTCCTTCTTCTTCCTGGAGGCAGAATAAATATTCGTATGACTGGTGAATGGACTCCTCACTGCTTGCGTACCTTTCTCCATTCGTGTCCTCTGGATTCACTTCCTCTCTTTCTCTCTCCACAGACCGCAGCTGGGACACAAGGCACAGTTAGTTCAACTTGGTTCTCTCACCTCTTCGCTGCATACAGCCTACGGTAAGTATAAGGTTTGCTCCGTTCGTTTTCCTGGCATTCACTTTCTCTCTTTCTCTCTCCACAGACAGCAGCTGGGACACAAGGCACAGTTAGTTCAACTTGGTTCTCTCACCTTTTCGCTGCATACAGCCTAGGGTAATTATGAGGTTTGCTCCGTTCGTTTTCCTGGCATTCACTTTCTCTCTTTCTCTCTCCACAGACAGCCGCTGGGACACAAGACACAGCTAATTCAATTTGGTTCTCTCACCTCTTCGCTGCATACAGCCTACGGTAGGTATGAGGTTTGTTCGATTCGTTTTCTCTGGCGTTCACTTTCTCTCTTTCTCTCTCCACAGACAGCAGCTGGGACACAAGACACAGTTAACTCAACTTGGCTCTCTCACCTCTTCGCTGCATACAGCCTACGGTAAGTATGAGGTTTGTTCGGTTCGTTTTCTCTGGCGTTCACTTTCTCTCTTTCTCTCTCCACAGACAGCAGCTGGGACACAAGACACAGTTAATTTCACTTGACTCTCTCACCTCTTCGCTGCATACAGCCTACGGTAGGTATGAGGTTTGTTCGGTTGGTTTTCTCTGGCGTTCACTTTCTCTCTTTCTCTCTCCACAGACAGCAGCTGGGACACAAGACACAGTTAATTTCACTTGACTCTCTCACCTCTTCGCTGCATACAGCCTACGGTAGGTATGAGGTTTGTTCGGTTCGTTTTCTCTGGCGTTCACTTTCCCTCTTTCTCTCTCCACAGACAGCAGCTGGATGCGGTGCCCTCCTGTTCGAATTTAGATCACAGACCTGGGGTTATTTAGTTGCATAAGGTAAGCACGGCGGACTTACGATACTTGTAGTTGGGTCAGGTGAGATATGCAGTTTTCCATGTAACGTCGGGGGCGAACCCTCTCGACGAGCGTGTTGGTCGCAGAGGGGTGTACTCGTCGCACCGTCACACCAAGGCCGAGCGCTGCCCTCTCACGTCACCGTTAGGCGATCTTCCACCGGACAGGGGCGCCCTTTTGTAGGGACCTCGGGACGGCCGAGATTTCCTACACCACGTTCTCTGCAACAGTAAGTATTCCGTAGGATCAAAACATCCACAATAGCATTCCCTAGTTGTACTCACGTATCCACTAGTTTCCCAGCTCTTCGCCGCCGCTCGTTGCAACCCCCAAATGCCTCCACAGGACTCGTTTCAGGGCACCACTCCTTCACTCGTAGCTAGAAGCACACTCACACGTACAGTATAATAGTGTTCCACCAGGGCCGACAGCCTCTTCGTTCTCCCAGACAAAATGTATGAAGGCGGGGGTTTGTCTGACAAGACACACACAGCAATACACAGCAGAATACACAGCACCACGCTATAGTGAAAGTTTCCACAGCACAAAAGACTCACCCACCAAATCGTGTACACACAAAGGACGCCCATCTTCGCCCACTTTGCCCGAGTCCGATCGGCGATGGATCTCGCTGCCTTAGTGGTGGTCTCGTCACTGTGGCTGGCTTCGACCAAAGAATCTCCTCGGCTCACCCACCACGCTTCCCTAGGGGTAGGGCCGCTCTCCTTTTTCCGGAGGGATTTACTAGAATACAGGTCAGTAAATACACAGTGGCTGTACAACAATATGGTTACTCACTCGTCAATTTAAAGTGTTCCTCTCTCTCCTTTTTCTCCGTTCCCTTCGACCAGCAACATCAATACTGCAACAGTACGTCTCTTCCAAACACTTCAAATACTTCTCCACAATTAGTACTCACACAACTCCGTTTCTTCTCCTCTTAATGTGTCTTCAATTACGTTGTTTACGTTCGTCTTTCAACCTTTAAGGTTTGCACTTACTTCTAAAGTCTGTTCAACTTGAGAGAGAGAATCCGACCGCCGCCAGTAGCGTGTCGAGTGAACCTACACAATGCCAACAATCGCAACGCCCAACAGTCACAAAAAAAGCACACCAACTGTGATTAAAGTTGATCTTAAATACCGTTTGGTTCGGCGTATCCTCCAATCGCCGACCGCTGTCCCTAACTAGACACAGCTGTACTCAATTTGCCGATTTTCCTCCTCGCAGCGCTACCGAAAGTTCCAGTGTTCTCTCCTTCCGGTCCGGGTGGCAAACACTTCCGGGCGGAACCAAAACGTCCCAATTTTTGGTTCCGCCCCTAAAGATCGTCACCTTGTGACAGTTCTCAACTGGGGGCCCCAGTTTAATCACATTTTATAAAATAAATTAATTGATCATAAATTCTGTGTAATAAAGCCTCAGAAAAATAAGGCTACTAACTAACACTACATTGTGTACTTAAATATGTTTTGTTTAATTTAAATTTTTAGTTTTGGAATGTTTCATGTCCTAAATATAGACTATACAGAGCAGAGAGCATAGAGCGTTTGTAAGTTAATGTTTAAAACATTTTATTGTGGTTTTGTCCATGTCTCAAATAATAATGTTTATAATAAAAAAGAAACTGAATGCGTTCTGGCCAGTATCCAAGAAAGTGCCATGTATAGGTGACGAATTTGATGCATCGCCATGGAAACAAAAAACCTCACTCCAGGGGGACAGTCAGGATTTTAAAACCTGTGTGAAAGAGTTTAAGAGCACCTATTGTCAGATTCACATTTTTACATTTCCTTTGATGTGTGTATTAGTAAGCAACATGTTAACAATATGCAAAAGGTACAAACCCCAAAGTGGTGACGCGATTTATCGTCTCCAACATGAATCTCTTTTCTTGGACTTCAACAAACACACGGATTGTTAACAGTTTACTTCCTGGGATTGGTGATGTAGAGAAGACCGACATTATCATAATTCCCCCGCTTTGGACTCACAGCCTGTAAATGAACTCCTGTTGGCAACCAAATCTTTCAAACATGGTAAAGTGCAAGCGTGCCTCACAAACCCCTGAAAAGTGAAGCCAAAACGTCTCAGTGACTGGTCCTAGTATAGGTTATAAACCCCGCCTAACCCATATTATTCAATGGGAATTGAGACCAACTAAACAATTTAATTACACTTCAATTATTTTTTCCAAAGCTGATTTCTGTCATTTATTGTAGTTTTTATCACGCGGATGTAAATGTATGTGTTTGTTTTTAAAATAAGTTTGTTTTTAGTTAGTTATTTAATGCTATAAAAACAGTGGTGTGACGTCATGATTGACAGCTGTGATATGAGCATTCTGTGAAAGCGAGGGCGGGGCCTTGATTTTGCAGCTTTACTTCCTGCTCACTTTTGCGCAGGACTGGTCCTGAAATCGCAACTGCGCAGACTCAAGACCCAAGATGTCAGTGCCTTATCAGGACACTGTCGGCTTCACTTTTCACCAATGGATGAGAGCGAATGGGTCCATCTTTTTTTACAGTATATGGTAAAGAGCATCACATTTCCGTCTGATGTCAGAGGTATTCAGTCCAATCACAACTTACAGATTAGCTGGCCAATCAGTGACACAGAGTTTATTTTAGATCCGTGCGTTTCAGGAAGAGATGGTGGTGATGGCGCACTGGATAAGACACATGCCTTTGGTGTTAGAGACCCAGGTTTGAATCCACTGTGACGCACAATTGTGTCCCTGAGCAAAACACTTAAAGGGACACAAGGCAGCATTTTTATGTTAATAAATCATCTTCGCAAGTCGGTATATGGTTAAATGACTCATTACCGGACGAATTAAGACTCTCTCACCCGCCCCTACCTTCTGTAGGAAGAATACCCCACTTGCAAGTTCGCTGTATCTGACCCGGTGTCCTTCAGTCGCGCAAAGTCTCAGATATCGCGAGAAGCAGGATCCCTTTACGGCAAACAACACAGAGGCAGGCGATAGATAGATGGATAGATAGACGGATAGATAGATGGATAGATAGATGTAGAAGGATAATATTTGTCTAAAGTTATATTTGTAAGGTCTATAAGTTCATCTGGACGAATTACGTTTTCCCTTTGCCTGTCTATATATATTTATTTATTTATAATTCTATTATTCTCATGCCCACTCTCCCAATAAAAAAACAAAACATGAAAGCAGTAGTTTGCCTCGTTCCTATCGGTCGTTCACGGTAAAAATACTATTACATGACAACAAAATAAAAATAAAAAATCAGTTGGAACGGAAATATTACTTACCTAACATAACTGGATTGGAAATAAGATGATAAACTTTGTTCCGAGGGGGGAGGGACAACAGTTCGTTTTCACGACAATGTGTTTGAAAGCATTTACTTTCAGACACTAGGGGGAGCTCGTAGAGAAATATTACGCAGACTTGCCTGGTTTCCCTTTAACCCCTAGTTGCTCCAGAGGCGTGTGACCTCTGACATATATAGGAATTGTAAGTCGCTTTGGATAAAAGCGTCAGCTACATGTAAATGTAAGAGATTGTAATATGGAACTACAAAAATGTACGGTATGTGGAAAATAATGTGTTTTTTAACCATAAACTACGCAAACACATTGTATTATACCAAATACACAAAATAATGCTGTTTTTAGCTATAAAATATGTACTTTTTACGTTTCTTCTCTTTTCTGATTCGATCATAAACAAGCGCATCACACACCGTTCCATTAAGCTGATTCATTTCAGGAGTGATCCTGGCAAAGTCCTCATCCTGGTACAAATTCAGGCACGAGAGAGAGAAATAAGAGACTGACCTATGTCTGCTGTTACATGTCCATTTATCAATAACCTATCAAAAGGCTTAAACACTGCAACAATGTTCTGGTCCTATATCAGCACCCTTGCACAACGTGTAATGTGTTTTTAGCGCCGTCTAGCAGTGAGATTGCAACCAACCTCGATTCCGAAATGCAATGAGAAGCTACGGTAGCTGCCACAGGACAAACATGTTGTCATCTGAGACAACTTAGGGAGGAAACACACTCAGTAGAACAGTTTGTCACTTTAGGGCTGCAGAAACATGACAGCGACTTCCATGTAACGAGACCCCCGGTGTATGGAGATAAAAACAGCTCATAATAAAAACAATTCAGTTCATTGTGTAAGATCTTTATACACAACTGATAATATAGCTATGCATATTAAATTGCATTTCTCTCAAGAGATCCTCCTTAAAGTTACACAATGCACCTTAAATGACTGTTACTAACTGTATGAAACGTTATACTGCTTATAATGAGGCAACATTAATAGCTCAACATCCGTTCTTGTTTCTTTAAGGTTTGTTTAAAATAGTCTGGCCCGTTTGCATTTGCTGCTGGCACACTCTTAGCACAGGATGAGGTAAAATGCTCCCCAGACTGCAGGTCTGACCCACTTTTTTGCTAATACTGTTCTTCATTCATCTCCTTCCAATCTAAAGCCTATGAGCATTTACCTGTGAATCAATGAGAAATTAATCAAACCTGACACACAGGAACTGTTTGGTCTGTAGAAAATGTGCTTTCAAACCTTTAAGAGTTAAGGAACACACATGTGCACTAAAGCAGTGTTAAATGAGGTCAATAAAGCTTCATTAAGGCAATGATATGAGAATTTTATAAGATCCCGGTAGAAGTTCAGAGCTGTGCAAAAAGATAAATGTGCACTTTCTATCACAGGAAGTCCCTTACATCACTATCACAAAAAATAGGGTTCCCACACCTTAGGGCGCACTCACATTATCCAAACCAAACCATGCCCCAGCGGGATTGTCACCCCTCCCTACTCCCCCAGATGCACGCACTCACACTGTACTTCTTATCGATCCGAGTCCAGGCGCACTTTCGTCATTAAGATGCGATCGTTTTGAAAAAAGCAGGAAGTAAAGCTCTCTATTAACACTGGAACCCACCGTAATGATAAGTATGTGTTTTTTATTCTGAGTCATTTGGTGCGTGATTACAGACAGCCCTCTCACATGTCATCATATTGCTTAGTTGATCTGTCACGTGTGCAGCTCGGACATTCACGTAACCCCGCTGCTCGCAGCAAAAGGTTTTTACGGAGGCAGATGAAGGTGAGTGGTCGCGCAACTGACGTCTTCACCTTTTGAATCGCGCTCAGGCGCGATTACTCTCACACCACAGCCTTCCGCGCATGAGCCCAAGTGAACCGCGTTCCAGCCCACCTCTGCAACCCGGCCGCGGCGCAATTAACCAATCCGCGCCCGGGCATGGAACAGAGCGATCACACTAGTCAAACAAACCAGGCTTTGGGGGTCAAACGCGCCCGAGCGTGGTTTGGTTTGGATAGTGTGAGTGCGCCCTTAGTTACCTTCAAATTCAAGGACCTTTCAAGGACTTTCCAGGTGCAATACCCTCAAATTCAAGGACTAAATGTGGGGACACATTTCAAGTGAGAGCAAGGTTACATCATGTTACCTTTTAAGATACATTGTAACAGTTCCCTTTTAAGGGAACTCGCGCTGCGTCACTGCGGTGACACTGGGGACGCCTCCAGGGGTAAGTGTGTCTGAATGTGTATATCAAATTCAACCAATGGTGAGGCTTAATGACAAAGACAGGGTGACACGGGAGCCAGGAAGTATATCGCTATCTGAAATATTGCCAAAGACGGCGTTACAGGGATGCAGGAAGTATGACAAGGGAGACGCAGCGTCTCATTAACTTCTCAGGGAACAACAGTTACATACGTAACCAGAGACGTTTTCATGTGTCAAACACAACTATACAATAAAGCATTTTGGTATGAATCAACATTCGCATAGAGAAGATATAAGCATTAAAAGCAAACAGTTTAGCACGTGTGCTTATAAGTCTATAATTTTTTGGATATTATCCTACACTACACAGGGAATAATATGGATTTTTCCAGAAAACTTTTTGCATAAAATAGATTCAAGCACTTTTAATGACCCGTATCTATGTATGCATATTTTCAACAACTTCCCAGGGCCTTGAACCCCCACCCCCCGATTCACAAACTTTCAATGATTTCAAGGACCCGTGGGAACCCTGAAAAAAACATGTTAGAGAGCACACATAACCCAAAGCCACACCTCCACTCCAAGTCCAGGTTATTTGTCACTGTCATTTCATCTGGTCCCTCTAATCCCACAGCTATCACTTCATAAAACTTCAGTTCTAATCAATGGCCCTTTAATATTATTCATTCGATTTATGTAATATAAAAATCTTTTAACGTTTTTCTTTGCTTAAGTGTCAAAGCAAAACCTATTAAGCTTCAATTAATTTTATCTGATGCGTACATGGCATCCTGGTAAGCTCTGAAAGATAATTTTCATTGAGAAGAAAGAAGTTCCTGAACTTGGCCTTACAGCTGAAGATGATTGGGTCTATTAAATGTGTGCTTATCCCTGCCGAGGCTGTGTGATTGATCTCAGCTGACACGTCCTTTTATCCACTGTCACATTAATAACTTGGTGTCTCTCAGGAGAATGACAGACTGCTCAGTCCTGGGAGAACACACTGCAGGATGCTCAAGGTTAGAGCGCTCGCTTATCACAAATCAACAGTCCAACGTTGCTAAACACAGCAGAGCATGCAATCTGCCATTTTCATTCGATAAAAATACTGCCTTCACTTTTACACACTGAACGTTGCAGAAAGTAGAGTATTCATTAAGTAAACTGCGCTCTCCATTTTTGTGAGGTTTGTAATTTCCCACAATGAAAGAAGACATGTCCTGTTTCTGTCTCTGAGGCCTGGCTGACACTGTATTCATAAGTCACACATATTTGTTAGTGTTCATACAGTATGTGACCCCTAAGGTTCAAATTCTTGAAAGTGAGATAAATAGCTGAGTGAGATCTGAAAGCTAAACAAAATAAGCTTTCCATTGCTGTTCCTACCTGCCAAACTCCCACGCCGTCCTTATGCTCTTCAGTTGGTGCATCTGCTTCGTGGTCCTCATTGTCACCATCTACGAAGAAAAGTAAACTGATATTTGTATTCAGTGACTGTCACGAAGTGTGTGTGTGTGTGTGTGTGTGCGTGCGTGCGTGTGCGTGTGCTTATTTACCGTCTTAACTGTGATCATCGTAGGAAACCTTCAGTCATTCGTCAGTCATTCATCTGTCATTTACTACTGCATTGTGTTTTAATAACCTGTATTTTGTATCCCTGTCTCCATCTGGTCTGTGATACCCTTACACCAGGGGTGGGCAATTCAGGTCCTGGAGGGCCACAGTCCTGCAGAGTTTCGCTCCAACCCTAATCATTAGCACACATTAACAATAACTTTATGCTGTATACTCTCATTTATGAGTGTTGGATTTTCCACCCTGAGTACATCATGGGCATGATATAAAAGGGGAGGAAAATTTAGTTAATAAAACACTTCCGCAGAAGATACACCTTTGCATCCTCACTCATGACTCCTTGGGAAGCCTCCTTGATCCTAACGGTGCAATAAAATAATTGATGTGTCCTACAAGATTGTTACAGTTTGTGTGTGACTGACAATGAAAGCAAACACATAACTTTAATGACAATAAACTGGAGTATAACAGAACAGAGGAGGAATCACAACACAGACGCATACAAGTAAATAAAGAAGCTGTATGTTTTAGTCTTTGCTTATTTGGATAAAAAGCACACTGTGAAATGATCCAACATCAGTATGGAGAGGTTTGAAAAACATGACCAACTGCGAGACAACACTCCTCAGCACTGTGTCAAATCTATAACTAGCCATTGATTTTAATGAGTTTTATTGCAGATTTGAAAAAACCCGATCTGACACCCAACACCCATTTTGATCTTTTCTCCATACTCCCATCAACACCTTTAGCATTGACAGCAACAATAGACTTTATTGCCAAAAAAAACAGCAGAGTACTTCCTTAATTCGCCAGCTAAGAAAATTCAAACTCATTCAGGATCCCTTACACTCAGGCCATTACCTCTTTAAACTTTTGCCATCTTGTCATTGTTACAGAGCATCGAACACCAGAATGGCCAGGCATAGAAATATAGTTTCTTTCCTCAGGTCATCTACCTCATGAACAGTTACCCACTGGCAAAAACACATGTGCAATAAACATGCAATACCCAACATTTATTTAAACTGAGCACACTTTAGTTCATATTTTTATACTGTTAATTTTTATATCTTATTTTCCTTATTTTATTCTATTTTTATTATCTGTGCACTGTTGCTGTCATTTGTTTCATCTGTGGTAGCTTCCCGAAACAAATTTCTTGTATGTGTAAACATACCTGCCAATAAAAGCTCTTCTGATGCTGATTCGGAGTTTACATTTCTCAACCAATTTCAATGGTTACAATAAATTTTTCAGTATGTTTGTTCCCTGGGAATCGATTTTCTTGCTGTTTATGATGCTGTTGTGTTAGTATTACCAAGTCTTTTTTAACTTGCTTAACCAGAAAAAACTGTCTTAGTCAACTAGCTTTGCCAGATTTTGTAGGTGGAAAATATGTCTATGCTCAGCACCA
Source organism: Paramisgurnus dabryanus (assembly GCF_030506205.2). Lineage (NCBI taxonomy): Eukaryota > Metazoa > Chordata > Actinopteri > Cypriniformes > Cobitidae > Paramisgurnus > Paramisgurnus dabryanus. The sequence goes on from NC_133348.1 coordinate 34,542,359, forward strand.
AACAGGCCTTATTCAAATTCATGCCAGCCTCTTTAGGTAGTTTAATTCCTATGTGTTGCAGTGCAGTGTATATGTTGTGAAATTAAGGTAGCATTTGAGTCTTGGAGGAAAAAAACAATTAGTCTAAAAGAAGGTTTCATGCAGGATGGCAGGATTTAAGGATAATTTCAAATAGGAACTGACATTTGCCATGGCTGGAGGACTCCCTTGTGGCTATTTGCTGAGATAATGGTTACTGTCTTAACTGCCTCATTGCTCAGTGCTAACAGAGTATAGGAGTCCAACACATCAGTATTCAGAGACTATAGCTCAGCAGCCCTGTGAATTACCACTTAATCTGTCATCTACAACCAGTGAAATATTTGAAAAGGCTAACATGCAGATGGATGAAAGGAAATATTAGCTAAGCAAGTGATGTATTGAAAGAACACTGCTTAACTCTTATTGCTGATGTGAAAGTATATGCCACCTTTCAGGAAGCATACATGCATTTAGTAATAACATGCTGCCATAGAATCGCCAAGAGCAAATTTAGTTTGTTTATTATATAGATGTTGTGTGATGGCAGTAGAGTAGTGGTTAAGGTTCAGGGCTGGTGATTTACAGACTGGAGATCAGACATTGAGGGGACATCGCTGTCAGCAAAGACAGTGGGAAAAAATCTAATCGTGTGTGTGTGTGTGTGTGTGTGTGTGTGTGTGCGTGCGTGCGTGCGTGTGTGCGTTTGTGTTTGTGTGTGTGCACTGTGCACTACAGCAAAAATATATTTTCAAATATAATTAAAAACATTTCAAAATATACAAACAAATTTATTTTAAAAATAAATATATTTTAAAGCATTTATATTCACGTCGCATTGGAAGAAAAACTTTGTATGTTGCACATTACCACCAAATTCATGATTTTGTGACCTTGCAGCAATGGCCAACATTTTTAAAGGGGGCATGGCATGAAAATCTGACTTTTTCCATGTTTAAGTGCTAAGATTGGGTCCCCAGTGCTTCTATCAACCTAGAATATGTGAAAAAGATCAACCCAGTAACTTTTTTAATGGTTTTGGTAAACCATTCTCTACAAGCACATGAAAAAAATAGGTTGTTGAAATTTGGCTCTCCTTATGATGTCATAAGAAGCTCTTATTATTATAATACCACCCCTTCATCTGCACTATCCAACCACGGCACAGCCATTTAGTGCAGAGAAAAAAAAGAAGGGAGAAAATAATTCATAGCACAATTGAGAATCAAATGCAACAAACCACCATCATTGTGATCAATGTTTGTACTTCATCAGCTCATTTGCATTTTAAAGGACAAACCCAAAAGGGCACATTTTTGCACACACCTACAAAGTGGCAATTTTAATATGTATAATAAATTATATATATGGTATTTTGAGCTAAAACTTCACATATCTGCTCTGAGGACACCAAAGATTTATTTGACATCTTAAAAAAGTCTTGTGCCATGGCCCCTTTAACTATATATGCCAACTTACAAAAGTAGGCTACTGCGTAAGATTTACATAGTAAAGCAATTATTTATACAATTTAGTGTAGATATAGAAAAATCTGTGACTATACATCTTGGGACATGGTAAAATGACAATATCTGCTCAAATCAACAGAGTGAAATATAAGTTTCTCATAATTATGTACTGGAGTTAATCATTGAAGAACCCTTTACTTCCACAAACATCTTTTTTTTATTAAATTGAATCAGCAACATACAACAATTAAAAAACTTGACAGTAACAAATACAAAATATGCTAGAGGGGATTTACAATAAGATATTAAATAAAGCACACATTTTCAAAGTTTTCAGTGCCTTTTGCTTCAAAAAGTATCTTAAAGAATTAATATAAATTTCCATTTCTTTTTTTAAATGATATGAAACAGGGTTTTTGACCAGAAAATAAATAACATTTGTGAATATGAAATTTTGTTAACAGAAGAATCAGATTTATTATGTAAATACTATTGGTAGTATGGTATGTTTCCAAAATAAATCAACATCAATATTCTTAACAATAAAATCACAAACATTTTTCCAAAAGGGTTTTTACTTCCACAAACATCGCGAGAAGTTATTTCAGTGACGTGACGTCACGCCCTACAGTAGTGGTGAAGATGTCGCTGACGAGGTGAGTCGCTTTGAAACTGTTTTTGGGTTTTACTATTATACTTTTGTTAAAAAAATCTACTGAAAGGTCGTCCTGTGTTTATTTGTTTTCGTTTATTATGTGTTTCCGTAGTCTGTGATGTTTCTTGTCCGTGCTATGTTGTTTGGCCCGCCTAGGCCTGTGGTGTAGTGCTCTTTGTATTTCGGTAAATGCTAAGAGGCTAATGCTACATCCACATGAAAGATAATCAGAAAGCACTACTTAACACGACACGTTTGCTATTTACTTAACGTAGTTCTACAATAACAAAGTTACATTTGCGCTATTAAAATAACGCCAAAAAACATAACCAGCCATCAATGCTGATAGTAAAGTGTTGTATGTACATCATGCTGGTTCAGCGGATGTGTGTTTTTTTCCATAAAATGTAGCTGTATTGTAAACATTTACTTTACATTTATGTATTTGTATTAAACAAAGCTGTAACTATATTATCAGTGTATTGATCGTGGAATCGAACCCATTACCGTTGCTTTGCAAACGCATTGCTCTCCCTATTGAGCCAGAGGAGCATCAATTACTAGCAAACTTTTAGTCAGCAAATACAATTTCCAAACATTACATGTCGCATGAATATGGCATTCAATTGTGTATTTTACTTTTTTTTTAAACTAAATGTAATTTTAAATTGAATCAAAATCAATTTGCACATCCTCATATCGTTTCATACCTTGTTTGTCGATGACGTCAGACCTGCGTCTCTTTACTTTAAGTAACCAAAAAATTGTGAAATATTGATGCTGCTTTTCTTCTGTACAATTAAAGTTAATTAGACTGACAGGCCTGATCATTCTGTTTAATAAGTGTTTTTCATGGAAGAAAATCATTCAGGTTTGAAACAACATAAGGAAATAAACATTTTAATTTCAAAATGACGTCTCCCTTTAAACTTTTGCATAATACACCTTTACAAATGTTAATATATATATATGGTAATCCACCCGACACCTCAAATAGCTAATGTAGCATTTTATGTCAATCTTTTTTGTAGTTTTCTCCCTGCACCCACCCAGCTGACTCAGGACCAGCTTGAGGCAGAGGAGAGATCTCGTGCTCAGAGATCTCTGTCAACTGCTTTGGTGTCCACCCGTAGAGAACCTCCTCCCTACGGCTTCAGGAAATCATGGGTGCCACGGGCCCTCGAGGTATTGCAACATTAGTTTAGTTAACACCTGCTGTTATATCATGTGTCATGGCCCATTGATGCCGGTCAAACTAAAACAAGATCCATTAAGATTTATGAATGTTTTGTTTTAAAGGACTTTGGAGATGGAGGTGCCTTTCCAGAGGTTCATGTTGCTCAGTATCCTCTGGAAATGGGCAGGAAGAAAAAGACCTCCAACGCTCTTGCTGTCCAGGTGGATGCTGAGGGGAAGATAAAATATGATGCCATTGCCAGGCAAGGGCAAGGCAAAGATAAGGTACTTTATCTATATCTCCACATCTTACTGAATCACATCTTAAGGCTTGAGGAAGTGAATTCTTATTTGGTGGTGGTTGTTGTTGTTTTTTAATAGGTCATATTCAGTAAATACACAGACATGCTTCCTAAGGAAGTGGTAAATGATGATGCTCCTGAACTGCAGAGGCCCGATGAGGAGGCGATACAAGATGTGAGTTACCCAGCTTGTTTTCACCATGGAATTTATAACTGTTAAATTAACCTTAGTCTTAAATAGGTTTGTTAAAAGTTACACTGGTCAATGGCAATGCCAGCCAAACTTAACAAATTCAAACAATAGCGTGTAACTTTAGGTGTTAATCAGGAAAGTAAATATTGCTTCAAGTATTTTAAAATGTAATTTTTAATAACTGTGATATGGTTTCTAAACACATTTCCGATGTTTTGATATACATTACAGCAGGGGTGCCCAACCCGGCTCCTGGAGGGCTACCGTCCTGCAGACTTCAGTTCCAACCCAGCTTTAACACACCTGTCTGTAATTATCAAGCAACCCTGAACACTTTGATTAGCTGCTTCAGCTGTGTTTGATTGGGGTTGGAGCTAAAATCTGCAGGATGGTAGCCCTCCAGGAACTGGGTTGGGCACCCCTGCATTACAGCATCCTGCGGCTGTTTACAGGTCACGTAAAAAAACACGTATTTAGGTCAAGTTGCCTTTTCCTTCCAATTCGTGCTCCTGTGGTGTTTTCATAGCTAATGCTGGCTACACACCAAAAGATAATTGGGCTGATTTTGTGTAAATCCTAGCTATGTCCCGATTATCTTGATGGTTCTACAGATTCTTATCAGATTTTCCCTTGGTGTGAGGTGTGTTAAGAGTGTCCAAACCTGATCGGAAGAACATTGGAGCTGCCCAGGTCACAATTCGTAATTATAAATATGTTTAATATTTATGATCAGAGCTCCTGATGTGTGGGGGGAAACCAGAGGACAAACGCGCGCAAGCTCTTGAGATTATCACGTGAAACGAAACCATATACAATCAGAAAGCCAGATGATGGGAAACTGAAGCAGTCATGGCGCATCACAAAGTGAAGTTGATGCAAAGTGAACTTGTACAGACCATGTTCCCGCTGTTTCCACAGCTACACTTAAACACTTTTTTTTTTTTTTGTGAAAATCATTTCAAACACTATCATTGAATTTTTTTCCTGCATATCGTCCGTCATGCTTATTCTGAAGTCTCGCGAGATTTTGTGAGATTTCCTGCGTTCACAGTCGAGACTCTGGTTGAAAATCTGTTTGTGTGTGGTGTGCTGTCTTTCACACATCATGCCACACCACACACTATAGGTGCAAAACTGTTAAATCTAGGATTTTTTATCCTCATGTTTGTGGTCTGTCACATTTTGAAAATAAGATCTAAAAAATCTTTTGGTGTGTACCCAGCATTAGCAACCATGAGCCGTGCTCTCTGGGACATCAAGGAAAATGGAATGCTTGATCAGAATCGCTCATCTGTACTTCGTGTCAAATCATATCATTGTCACCTTGCGATCAATTAATGTGGTTGGGATTTTGGAGTGTTTGCCCTAGAGAAGAGCTGTCACTCGAAGTATGAGAAAGAGGTGCGGTGTTGTTCACATCAAGTCACACCTTCCAATGGAGTCATTATATAAGGACGGGGGAACAGGAGATGTAATGCAACACAAACTGAATTGCAAATTAAAAAAATAGGCCATCAGGTGCCCAGGTTAGAAAAGAGGAAAGATGAGAAATGTGCAAAAGATAAAAGTATGTATGCAGCTATGACATTCGTCTCGTTATGAGTATACACATTGCATCTGCTACAAAATGTAATCGCAAATCGAATCGCAATCGAAATTTGTGTTTTAAACCTTATCAAAATTTTTAAGTATATTGCCGATAGACATTTTAGCCATATCGTCCAGCTCTAATATTGATGCTATAGAAACTATTGTATGCCAAGTCTATAATCATTTAGATTTTTGGGGTAGCTGGTGTGTTTGTTAATTCTTATGTCATCAATGAATTCAGTTTCTTGTTTCCTCCTGCTGTAGCTTACAGAGAAGACCAGGATGGCTCTGGAGAAACAGGTCTCACAGAAAATTGCGGCAGCCATGCCTGTGCGTGCTGCAGACAAACAGGCCCCAGCGCAGTACATCCGGTAAGAGCAGTTTCACTGATAAATTATGATCTTAAATGTAGTGATTCATGTTGAAGTTAAACACTTTGTTCAAGCTGAACACAAAACTGCTTTAAATGATTAAACATTACACTTCTTATGATTGGCTATTATTGAATGTATATTTATAATAGCTTTCATTGCGGTCATTGCTATATAGTCAAAACTGGTTGGACAAAGACTTTCAACGTTGTATGATGTCGCACTGGGTTAGGAAATGGTGTGATTTACTTACAGTGGGAACAAAGTTAGTCTGCATTATAGAGAGCTTGAAAGTCAAAATCCTGCATGTTTTTCTTTGCAAAACCTTAAAAGAATCATTCCCAGGAGGATGCTGACAGCATTTTGAATCTTAAGTTGTTGTTGGGGTTCACAATATTAAATGTCATCATTTTTCTTTGTGTTTATTAAAGGTACACACCTTCCCAGCAAGGACTTGCGTTTAACTCTGGAGCCAAACAGCGGGTCATCCGTATGGTGGAAATGCAGAAAGATCCCATGGAGCCCCCACGTTTCAAGTATGTCACTTTAAATAAAACACCTTATCATGTACCCTATACAGTCTTGTTCAAAATAATAGCAGTACAATGTGACTAACCAGAATAATCAAGGTTTTTAGTATATTTTTTATTGCTACGTGGCAAACAAGTTACCAGTAGGTTCAGTAGATTCTCAGAAAACAAATGAGACCCAGCATTCATGATATGCACGCTCTTAAGGCTGTGCAATTGGGAAAGTAGTTGAATTAGTTGAAAGGGGTGTGTTCAAAAAAATAGCAGTGTGGCATTCAATAACTGAGGTCATCAATTTTGTGAAGAAACAAGTGTGAATCAGGTGGCCCCTATTTAAGGATGAAGCCAACACTTGTTGAACATGCATTTGAAAGCTAAGGGAAAATGGGTCGTTCAAGACATTGTTCAGAAGAACAGCGTACTTTGATTAAAAAGTTGATTGGAGAGGGGAAAACCTATAAAGAGGTGCAAAAAATGATAGGCTGTTCAGCTAAAATGATCTCCAATGCCTTAAAATGGAGAGCAAAACCAGAGAGACATGGAAGAAAATGGAAGACAACCATCAAAATGGATAGAAGAATAACCAGAATGACAAAGGCTCAGCCAATGATCACCTCCAGGATGATCAAAGACAGTCTGGAGTTACCTGTAAGTACTGTGACAGTTAGAAGACGTCTGTGTGAAGCTAATCTATTTTCAAGAATCCCCCGCAAAGTCCCTCTGTTATAAAAAAGGCATGTGCAGAAGAGGTTACAATTTGCCAAAGAACACATCAACAGGCCTAAAGAGAAATGGAGGAACATTTTGTGGACTGATGAGAGTAAAATTGTTCTTTTTGGGTCCAAGGGACACAGGCAGTTTGTGAGACGACCCCCAAACTCTGAATTCAAGCCACAGTACACAGTGAAGACAGTGAAGCATGGAGGTGCAAGCATCATGATATGGGCATGTTTCTCCTACTATGGTGTTGGGCCTATTTATCGCATACCAGGGATCATGGATCAGTTTGCATATGTTAAAATACTTGAAGAGGTCATGTTGCCCTATGCTGAAGAGGACATGCCCTTGAAATGGTTGTTTCAACAAGACAATGACCCAAAACACACTAGTAAACGGGCAAAGTCTTGGTTCCAAACCAACAAAATTAATGTTATGGAGTGGCCAGCCCAATCTCCAGACCTTAATCCAATTGAGAACTTGTGGGGTGATATCAAAAATGCTGTTTCTGAAGCAAAACCAAAGAAATGTGAATGAATTGTGGAATGTTGTTAAAGAATCATAGAGTGGAATAACAGCTGAGAGGTGCCACAAGTTGGTTGACTCCATGCCACACAGATGTCAAGCAGTTTTAAAAAACTGTGGTCATACAACTAAATATTAGTTTAGTGATTCACAGGATTGCTAAATCCCAAAAAAAAAAATGTTTGTACAAAATAATTTTGAGTTTGTACAGTCAAAGGTAGACAGTAGACACTGCTATTTTTTTTAACAGACCCCTTTCAACTAATTGCCCAATTGCACAGCCTTAAGAGCGTGCATATCATGAATGCTGGGTCTTGTTTGTTTTCTGAGAATCTACTGAACCTACTGGTAACTTGTTTGCCATGTAGCAATAAAAAATATACTAAAAACTTTGATTATTCTGGTTAGTCACATTGTACTGCTATTATTTTGAACAAGACTGTACATTAAATGCACTATAAGTCCCTTAAGATAAAAGAGCACAAATATAAATATCAAAAAGGAATGTGAGATGTGTTGAAAACACAGGAAATTCACTTTACAATGTTTTGTCTTTCCTAACAGAATCAATAAGAAGATTCCCCGCGGACCTCCATCCCCTCCCGCTCCAGTTATGCACTCTCCTAGCAGAAAGGTGAGAAACGCACACACTTCGACTAACTTCATCCCAGCTTACGTCACACAGGCCTTTATTCTAAAGCTTTATTTTTTCCTCTCTTTAGATGACCGTGAAAGAACAGCAGGAGTGGAAGATCCCACCATGCATTTCAAACTGGAAGAACGCAAAGGTAAAATTGAGTGCATCCATCAATTATTAATACATTTATTCTTCGGGTTTAAACTATTGACATTGGATCTACAACTGCATTGCTTTTTTCTCTCATCACTGCCTCTCAGGGTTACACTATCCCATTGGACAAGCGTTTGGCGGCTGACGGAAGAGGCTTGCAAACCGTTCATATCAATGAGAACTTTGCCAAGCTGGCTGAGGCTTTGTACATTGCAGACAGAAAGGTAAAACTCTTCTTCCTGCGTTTCCAAAAGGATCAATGCTATTTCTGACTTCAGATCTTTTCTTGTTTTCTTTGTTAGTAATACACACAACAGATTCTATATCGCATGAATCATGTTTCACCATCTTTGTAAGAGGTGATTTGTGCTTGAATTTTTGTCTGTTGTTGATGATTTGTGGTTTGATGTGATCTCAGGCCAGGGAAGCTGTGGAGATGAGAGCTCAGGTGGAAAAGAAGATGGCGCAGAAGGAGAAGGAAAAGAAAGAGGAGAAGTTGAGAGAGTTGGCTAAGATGGCCAGAGACAGGAGAGCCGGTATCAAAGCCCATGGTGACAAAGGTAAGCAAGCAAAGGAATGGGACATAAGAAGTTCATTGATATGAAAACTTTGAGGTCTTGGATTTTGGTTTAAAACTGAATTAATGCTGAATTGTAACTTTATTTTGAGTTCAGTGAAGCAATGAAATTCAAACAACCTATAATTGCTCCTGTGAAGTTTGAGTTGCGTTTTAAAATTTTTGACTGTTTTCTCTTAGGTGGAGAGGAGACAGAGGTCAGGGAACGTGATGAGATCCGACACGAGAGGAGGAAAGAACGGCAGCACGACAGAAACATCTCCAGAGCCGCCCCTGATAAAAGGCACATGAATTTTTTATACCCTTTACCTGATTAATTCATGAGCTGGTGCGGACGTTCCAATTTAACATACATGATGACATGCAGGTTCTCTCATGTGAATCCCACTGGTGCTCCTTTTAGTGAAACGAATAAACGCGTTTCATATATTCAAACTTTGTTTGACATGGTTGTTAAAATGCATTTACTTTGCAGTTGAATTATTTATGTTTTTTCCACAAAAGACATTTGTGTGAGTAATCCCTGACTCCATTCTTTGAGACGTGTGCTTTTTCTGGCTATCTATATGAGGTGTCCAATGGGTTTAGCTGATGTCAGTTTGATTTGGGTTCTTCCAGGTCTAAGCTGCAGAGAGATCAGGACAGAGACATCAGTGAGCTCATTGCTCTGGGTCAGCCAAACCCCCGCACCTCCAGTGAGGCTCAGTATGACCAGAGACTCTTCAATCAGAGCAAGGTAACCAACCCTCAGACTCTGATCTCAAATCAGACATCTTGGATAATAAAAAGAAAGACAATGGAAAATGATTTAACCAAGTTGTATAGCAAATAGTTATTGCAGTTTTTCAAACAATTTTATTTAGGACATTATACAAATGTTTTACATAGCACTTTTTTTATTCTGTGCAATTTTTAAGCGCACTTAATTCATAAAAAGGAATATTCTTTTATCAAACTGTATTGTTCAGAATTTTAATTGATAAATTGCATTAATTTATAAACCAAAGAATGAAAAAAAGTGCTTTGTGGTGTGTAAAATCTGCCTTTCTGTATTTTTTGGATATGGGATAATTCAACTCGTAAAAAACATGTCAAGCCAACGCAAAAAAGAATATAATTGAAAACGTATGGCTTAAATGTATCAAAAATAACTAACCACATAGCTTAAGTTTAATTTATATTTTAAAAAGTAATTTTATTTTTGCTGAAAATGTATACAATAATTTTTCGGTTGTTTTGTCAATGGTATGTGTTTTTGTACTTTTTGTTAGCTCAAATATTTTATTAACTTAAGTTGTCAATTTGATGTGCTCACTGTCTATCTTTTTGTTTCAGGGCATGGATAGTGGTTTTGCTGGTGGAGAGGATGAAGTGTATAATGTGTACGATCAGCCATTCAGAGTTGGCAGAGACATGGCACAGAACATTTACAGGCCCAGTAAGAATGCTGATAAGGATATGTATGGAGATGACCTGGACACACTCATGCAGACCAACAGGTATGAAGACAACTGCTGAACATTTGCCTTTGTGTCACCATCCAAACTCATTTGAGGATGACGGAAACAGAATAGCATTTAAGCACATTTGAAATATTTACAATCAAAACATTTTGTTTCCTCAGGTTTGTTCCTGATCGAGAGTTTTCAGGTGCAGATCATGGACCTCGCAGAGATGGTCCTGTCCAGTTTGAGGAAGATCCTTTCGGTCTTGACAAGTTCTTGGAGGAGGCCAAACAGCACGGAGGATCCAAACGAGCATCTACCAGTGGCCGCTCCAAGGACTACGACCACGAGAAGAAGCGCAGGAAGGAGTGAGAGGCACTTTCGTTGCAGGATCAAACCCCATTCCCTCACACACATACTGCAACCTTTTTGTTTTGTAATTGTAAATTGAATGTTACAATTTTAGTAGTTTTTTTAAGCCATCCTCTCGAGTGTAGATGTGCACCATTTGTGGTTTCTTTAATGCTTCTTCAAAGTGTAAATCTAAAAGTCTTGTACTGCAAAACTGCCCTAATAAATTTCTTATAGAGAATGATGTTGGTTGTGAAAGCTTGTTTGTATGGGGTGTGAAATTAAGCTCTGAACAGCGTTTCTTTTAAAGTTAATGAATTTTAAATAACTCTCCATTACTCTTATGAATGTATTGCTGTCCTTAGAGGTTTGATTTCCTGACTCTGCTTGTTCATTTAAGCATTTGATGTAAAATGAATTAAATCTGCTCAACATCTACACTTGTTTAAAATGTTTTTAGATCGCTTACATTTTTATACAAAGAGGTGTCTTTAGCATTGTAACTTTGTAAATGCAAAGAATTCTCATTTTCCAATTTTTTTAGGTCACTGTTTGCATTTACGTGCAAAACAAGCTGTCACTGTTATGAATGACAAATGTTTATTTAACATTTAATACTGTAGTAAACGCTAAGCGCTTTTTTGTGGCTAGTATTTGTATTTTCTTTCAATTATTTCTGGACAAATGAGTCTAATTTACACAGATGATTAAATGGCCCCTATAAATTACAAGGGCCAATAAATAGCCGCAGTCTTTAACACGCACATAACGCTTTTTAGATTTATTAGTTGTTTAAATAAATGTCAGTCCCATTTATTTTCATTGATTATGATTAATGCATCACTGGAAACTCCGCAACCATCAGGTCTGCAGGTAAAAATGAGAAACTGATCTTATTTTACTGGTCATATTTCATAGATTCTGTCTAGGTATTTCAACCTTAGTTTTCATCTTTATTCTCAAGAGGCAATTTGTTAAGAGTGTGCATTTTATAAGTGAATACTGCATGGATGAAGAAAGCTTTATATCACTTTGACTTTTGACAGATTAAAAGGGGAAACCAGTCCTATATCTCTGACCAAAGTGAGAAAAAAATGAGATCAAAAGGATTAGCAACATCTTTGTTGCAAAACTTGGGGGCAGTTTCCAGGACAGCATTTAGATTAATCCATTACTATTTTTAAGTTATATTAGGACAGTTAAGTATAGTTTTTACAAACATACCTTACAAAAAACAATCACATTTAACAAAAACCCACCAATTCACAAAAACTTCTTATTAAATTAGAATTAATTTAACCCTAATAAGTCCCTTACCCCCAAGCCACTTTTATTTAGTTAAAAAACATGGTTCCCTTCATCTCAGTGGAATAAGATTTTGTGAATTTTCTAGATTATCTGTCAAGATTCTTATAAAAAAACTGCTTGATTCGTATGGAAGGTTTTTTTGGTCTTTTTTAAATTAATTAATTAAATTATAAAATAATTAATTAAATTATAAAGTAAAAAATAAAATCGCAAAATATGTCCCAAATTTGAAAATTAAATGCTAAAATAAAAATTAAAACATTATATTAAATTTTTTCATTTTTAACGTGATGAAGCATCATTCTGGCCAAATTAAAAAAGAAAATTAAATTGATGATTTTACATTTCATTTTCAATATAATCTTGAGTCAAGACTGACAATATTAAAATAAAAAGTCAAGCTTGAAAGGGAATCTGTAAATACATTTTTAAAAGGGTTTTTATTCATACCCAAGCAATAATAGGGACAACATTAAAATGTAAAGTTCAGTTTTAATTTTATGTTCTCTTTAAATTATTTGTTTTCATTTTCTTTTTCGTTTTCATTTTCATTTTCATTTTCAACTTGTATGCAAATTCAATGTTAATCAATGGGTGGCGTTTACTTGCTTAAAAAAAGGGGATTGGCTGAAGCAGTGTTGCCAACTCAGCGACTGTGTTGCTAAAATAGCGACTTTATTGCTACATCTAGCGACTTTTAGGCCCATTTAGACAAACTTAGCGAATGTTTGGATGAATCTTAGCTTCACATCTGTACAGATAGGCTACTGTGTCGCTTGAACTGGCCCACGAGTGCCGGGTGGCGCTGACGTCCTGGAGAAATGTGCGTCTGGTGTCTCTGTGCATGCTGGGCAGTGTAGGAGCTGACGCGTGGATGAGATTCGCGTACATTGTTTACATTTCAAAGGAGGAACAAACAATAAAAAGTGTCTGGTCCGCTGTTATATACCCACTGAGCAAAAGTATGTCCAAAAGACGTCTTTTCAACATCTTTGTCGGACGTTGAAAAGACGTCCCCATCAGGGTGCAGAATGAAAGGTTTTCCGACGTCTTTTTCTGACGTCTTTTGGACGTCCAATAAAGACGTTGAAAAGACGTCCCCATCAGGGTGCAGAATGAAAGGTTTTCCGACGTCTTTTTCTGACGTCTTTTGGACGTCCAATAAAGACGTTGAAAAGACGTCCCCATCAGGGTGCAGAATGAAAGGTTTTCCGACGTCTTTTTCTGACGTCTTTTGGACGTCCAATAATGACATCCATAGGACGTCTTTTTAAGGTCCAAATTTAGTTGAAATGTGGTCATTGTGGACATATTTTCAACGTCTTATAACGTCAACTGCAGACTCATTTTAGACATCATTTAGCTAAATAAAGACTCACACTTTGCACTCCATTAAACGTATTTATTCAAAACTTATTTTGTATAAATGTGGTTGTGTGTTTGTGTGTGTACAAATGCATAAAAGCTAAATACAACAAATAAAAACAATACAATTATAACATTTAAAAACAACATAAATAAACAATATATATACTTTAAAAAAATTTTTAAAAAGTGCATCTATTCAAAAAGTAATGTTAAAAATTTTTTTTAATGTGTACCCCTCCCTTTCTTGATGGTGCACGTTTAAGATGGTCTTAAGCATGTTTTCTTATCAGCTGCTCCGTTGCATCTTTACTCCATTACTCCACCTGTAAAAATGGAAAGACAAAAAATATAAATATGCAAAAGCAGCCTGTAGTCATACACCAAGTACACATACATGTTATAAGAAAACAGCAAGGTTTAAATCCTTTGTACACCCTTACTTCATAGCTTTTGCAGCACTGTACCAACTGTCCTCTAGGTGTAAATTTTCACCTCATGATTTATCATCTTTAACAATTTCCCTGTATTTTTACAGTACTGGCAGCACGTCTATTTCTTGTTTATTTTTAGTGTATTTTACTGTAATGCCTATATTGACAGATTAATTTTTTTACTTATTACAGTAATTACAAATAATATTACATACTATATAGCTAATTTAGATATAAATCTATAGTTATTAATATTGTAAAACGCTATTCTTGACATGACATTATGAATTAAAAGGCAATTCAAGCCATGTTTGTATTAAAAATATTTTTTTTGAATCATTTCATTGAAACAAAAAATATTTAAAACATTTTAAACATTAAGTAAAGAGCCAGTAAGATGACAATTTTAAGCGTCCTATCACTGTTTATTAGTCCCGGACAACAGGTTTAAACGCATGCAAGGTCAAAACACACTGTAATTTTCTCAAAATATACATTTAAAATTAACCCATTTCTCAGAGATCCCCCAACTATTCGTGTGAAGCCATTCAACGACTTAGTCTGCTTACACCCCACCTTTCAGTAGCCTACACTGCTTTGATTGGACAACTGACAGAGTCTCCGCGCAGACCACAGATCAGTGGCACAGACCAACAATAGTGCAACATGTATTGACCTAGTGCTAACATGATTTACTGAGAAGACATTATCGACATTAGGGATGCAGCGATTATAGATTTTGATGGTGCGGTTATAGTCTGATAAATAATCACGGTTTTACGGTTATTAAGAATTCATTTCTTTTACAACATTAATGTATAAAATCACATGAATAAATTTTTTAACAATTGCTAAATTCTTCTGTATTTTCAGTTTGTGTATTTTTCTACAATTCTTGGACAAATGATAATAATAATAACTTAGCTGGCTTTGACTTAAACATTATAGGTGTCTTTTGAAACCTATAGGCTATTCATTTTAATGATCTTTTGAATAAATGTAATTTTACATTTGGACTGAATAAATGTATATTATTTTGGTTTGTTTGAAGTAAAACGAATTCATTAAGTCGTTCTCAAAACGAATAATAACACAGGGTCATCCTGGACCAGGTACTGCGAGTCATTTTGACAGGTGTAGCTTTATATTACACAAAAATAAAATATAAATATTAGGGGTGGCAAGATTAACATGTTAACTCAAGCTATTCATTAATTAATCATAAACGCGTTAAAAGAATTCAACCTAAGGAAATGCAGTCAGACCACCAGGAGCCCCGCCCAGGTTTGATCCACGAGCAGGAGGTTTTTAATGCTGTACAGACATGGAGTGTGGCTCTTTCACGTACTCATGTAGGTGCGCGCACACACACACGCACGCACGCACGCACGCACACACACACACACACACACACACACACACACACACACACACACACACACACACAAACCAGATGCACGAACAACCAAGAGACACGTCACGCGGCCACATATTCTTTTGAACGCGGAGCTTTGTCATACAGTGCATCATGATGCATGCGCCTCTTGGTGGTTCGTGGATCTGGTTTGTCTGTGCGTGCCTGAAACAAAAACACGCAGTGTAGTGAAAACTTTACGGTTACTTAACCCTGACATTTTAAAGTGCGGTTAATAGTGAAACCGGTTAATAGCTGCATCCCTAATCGACATTAATACACATCATTCATCATTAAGCCAAGCAATAAAAACGACAACAAAAACTAACATTTTACACCCATTTAAGCATTTATGTTAGCTAACCGGGTCATATCAAAACCTAAGTGAGCATGCGCTAGCCGCTTGCTAACGTGACTCTCTGACAGTATATATGGGCAGTTTCCCGGACCAGGGTTGGCTTAATCCAGGACTAGGCCTTAGTTTAATTTGGAAATATAACTAGTTTTAACAAACATGCCTTAATAAAAACATTACCTGTGTGCATTTTGAGGTAAAACAAAGGGCACTGATGTATTTTAAGATACGTCAGTGCAAGATGTTTTCAGTTTGGAGAGCTCTTAAAAGTGTTTAAGTCTAGGACTAGTCTAATCCCTGTCCGGAAAACCGCCCCATAGAGTTTAAACAACTCCATCATTCATCATTAATCCAAGCAGTAAAAACGACGATAGAAACTAACAATTTTACACTCATTTAAGCATTTATGTAAACTAACCGGGTCATAGCAAAACAATAAATGAGCATGCGTTAACTGCTTGCTAACGTGACTCTCCGAGTTTAAACAACGAAGCAATAAAAACGATGATAGACATTTTACACTCATTTAAGCAAGTATGTAGCTATACTCATACTTACAGGTTGTGGTTAGGAGACGCATGTTGTTTCAAATAAAGTGGGTACTGAACAATCTTTCATTGCCAAACGTCTAAGTTAATAAATCCCTCTGTGAAAAATTAATTTTAACTAGAGGTCAACCGATACGTGTTTTTCAGAGCCAATGCCGATACCGATTATTACTGATCAAGTAGACCGACAACTGATATTCTGAACTGATATGGCTGGTGTAAAAATGAAAATTAATGTCAAAATTAAGACTCAGGGTCTGACAAAAACTCTCAATGCTTTGAAACATTTTTAATTCTTCTGACTCTAAGAAATGTTAATTATAACAATCATATTAATAATAACAACATTTGAGCGTTTAAACGTTCATTTTCCTCACAGCTGCTCTTGTCTGCGTTCAGCCGCCGCACGCACACACAGCAGCCTGTCATCAGTGCAAGTGAACAGAGCGATCTCTCTCACGTCTTAAAGCTACAGTATCATAATTCATCTCTCAATACAATCACTCTCTGCTCTTGACTAAGGAACTGTTATACTTCATACGAATGTGTGTATATTTAATACATACAGTAAAGACTGTGAAGTGTTTTATTTTCAGTACTCTTAGGAGACAAACGTTTTTAAAGAGATATTAAATAACTCTTTGGAGAAGAGTGCTAATTTATTTGATTCTCTATTAAAACAATAATATACCCAATTACTGTAAGTAATATAACAAAGGCAACATCTGTGGTATTACGTTATCTAGAAAAAAATGTAACAGTTACAGTCATCAAATAGCTTGCATATCAGCTAAAAAAATTGGAATTGGTATCGGCCGATCGCGAAGATAAAAGATCGGTAATTTGTATTGGCTGCAAAAATCCTGATCGGAGCATCCCTAATCATATGGATATAATGATTAACTAAACAATTTGTATTATGTAATAGGTGTAATTAATTTAATTGCCTTCATAGCTTCATTCTGTATGTTTTTAAAAAGACTACAAATGTTTTCATAAAACTATAACATTAATACCATATCATAGGCACAATTAGTTGGTTCAACAGCCTATTCCTTAAGTATATACAGTTGCAATCAGAAATATTCAACCCCCAAAGAGTTTTAAGGATTTATAAATAAAAATCTTTTCAAAGTGCGGGATTCTGCTTTGGATGAGTTTTTATGAGTTAAGTGAGGCATAAAATCAAAACAGAAAATGTTTGATGTAGTATTTGTGTGTAATAGTATATTTTGTTAAGATAGCCATGTCACAATTATTCAACCCCTATATAATATTGTTATTTTTAAAGCTTTCTGACAGTTTTTATGGCCTGAAGTGCAGCTGAAACCTCATTAAGCCTTTAGGAACTCTATAACGATCCATTTTGCTTCAGCTGTGATGCATATATAAACTCCAACCATCAAGGTCTTCAAGGTGAGTTGCAATCATGGGAAAGACAAAGGAGCTTCCACAAAAGCTAAGAGAGGAGATTATTTCATCACATCTGAAGGGCCTTGGGTATAAGAAGATTTCCAAAATATTTAACATTCCAAGAGATTTTTATTATTTTTTTATCAACATCACTATAATGTTTTTTGAGGTAAGGGGGTTGAATATTTCTGATTGCAACTGTATGTCCTCAAAACAGGCATTTAAGCATACCCGTGTGTATATGAACATTTCTGTGTAATAAATAAGTCGCAAAAAATAACTTGATCTGTTACTTGTTGCAAGCAGGCGGCTGTGTGCGCGTGCATAAGAGCACACTGAGTGAAGACCAAAGTGGTCAAGTTCTTTATGCTTTAAAGTGGCTTGTATTTTTAAAATGACATGACTTACATTGACGTGCAAATGCCAGCTCGGTCAACTGCCTGAAACGCGTGCTAAACTCTTGTATTGCAGTGTCAACTCACAGAGCGAAATCATTGCAAAGCAGCTCGAGTTAGCAAGCGCTTTCTGCGGTGTCTTCAGCCTCCTGCGCCGATTGGCCGGACTCATGACTCCCAACAAATCAGATGGGCGAGGGGCAGGCATTGCTGTAGGCAACTGAATAGTGCCCTGTTCCGTGTTCCGACGGCTCTCACTAAATCCATGGCTGCGTCAGAGCCGAAATAGTGCATTTCAAATCAAATTACATTATCGGCAAATAGGCTTTTAAAATGTCCGATGTTGATAGTCGGCAAAATGCTTAATATCGACGTCTATAATCGGCCAGATTGATAATCGATCGACCCCTAATTTTAACCACAGATTCTTCACAGCCAAACATTTAGTATACCCTCCTTGAAAATGTCTCCTTTGGTAGTGAAAACAGCACAAACTGAAAACACAGCATGATGTTTACACACTAACTAGCTTTGGGCAGGTCATAGTTTTCGTTTCTCCCGCAGGCAAGGCTGTAGGCGGAGATTAGTATCTCGTGTGACGTGGAAGTGTTCGTGTGACGTGGAAAATGTCAGGCAGGAGAATCAGTCCATATAACGACTCGTTTCAGTGAGTAAGAGTCGACCTACTTTAGAAGCCAATAACTTGTATTAAAGTTTTTGGTTCAACTACTTTGCACATTGTTTACATTGATGGGCAGCTACACGACACACTGCAATACAGGTCAGTTTCGATTTTGGATCTGTGTGGCTCTTCAATAATAACTGAATGATGACTATGTATATCAGGGTTCCCCAAATCTTATCCTGGAGTTAAGGAACAGTACAGAGTTTACGTCCAACCCTAATCAAACTTACCCACCTGTGATTTTCTAGTGATCATGAAGACCTTGATTAGCTTGCTCAGGCGTGTTTGATCAGCGTTGGAGCTAAACTCTGCAGTCCTCCGGCCCTCCAGGGTAAGATTTGGGGAACCCTGATGTATATATAACATCTGTAAAAAAACTCTACTTGTGTGTTTGTGTGTGCTTAAGAAAGTATGTATGTTTGTTCTCTAGAACCGGGGATTTGTACATGTATATTATTTTCACATTAATATTGGATGCATTTCTTTTTTCGACAAATTAAACTATTAAAAAATTGTAACTTGTCTTATTCACATTGTAGGGTCATTTAGACCCAGAGGATCAAAAACAGTAAATCTTTTAAACACCTTCAGAAAAACCAAATCAAGCCCAGATTTTTGTATTCAAATTTAGACTATTTAGGAAGTCAGGGTTGAGACGAATGGCACTGAAAACAAAAAAAAAAAATGACTAACCTTAAAACCAGGAATTACTGGAGGCAGTGGAGGACGAGGTAAAATCTAATATATTAAAGAAAGAACATTAATATGTTATTTGCAATTGTTGACACACAATATTACAGTACAGTCATTACCAAGTGTTGAGAATTATGTTATTATTAAAGTCAAACTCCAAGAATGTCACAGGCAGTTATATAATATCTTAGGATGCCAATAATCAAGACAAGCAAATTAAAAGTTATTACATGCGTGTGTATAGATATGCAGTCTTAAACATGGGACATTATGGGGTGGTTTCCCAGACAGGGATTAGCTTAAGCTAAGACTAGGCCTTAGTTTAATTAGGAAATATAACTAGTTTCAACAAACATTCCTTACTAAAAACATTACGGCGTGGTTTCCCGGACAGGGATTAGATTAGTCCTCCTAGACTAAAATAAATATAAGAGCTGTCCAAACTGAAAACAACTTGCACTGATATATCTTAAAATACATTAGTGTCCTTTGTTTAGCCTCAAAATGGACACCAGTAATGTTTTTAGTAAGGCATGTTTGTTGAAAACTAGTTATAATTCCTAATTATACTAAGGCCTAATCCCGGCATAAAATAATACCCGTTCGGGAAACCACCCCTACTTGTGTGCATTTTGAACCAAAACAAAGAGCACTGATGTGTTTTAAGATGTCACTGCAAGTTGTTTTCAGTTTGGACAGCTCTGTCTAATCCCTGTTCGGGAAACCGCCCCTATAAATAACAAAGAATCAACCAATCAAAATGATTCGTAGGCTACATAGTTCTGAAAGGTTCAGATGTTCATAGTGCTTTTCAGCATCCTTGCATGTTAACATACAGCCAATTATTGTTGTGCATTTAACGTTAAAAGTTAGCCTATACGATCTCTAGCTCTTACTCACACACCTGTTTATAAGGAGTATAATACAGGTATATTATTATTAATAATATAAATAGATAAAATCAGACATTGTTGAATTTATTAATAACGAATTAGATATTTGTATTATCCCAAAACTATCTAAATATACACTGTAAATGTGCATTTTGCATGTGGTGAGGGGCATAGCTGTATATGTAAACGAGTTATGTTGTCATTTTACTATTGTGATTCTGTAGCTGCTGGGGTTTAATTGCTAGCTATAGTAGGCTATAGTGCAATAACTGTGGTAGTTAAAGAACTAAATGCTGATCAAATTGAATCAAAATGTTGATTAAATGTTTTGGGCATTTTTTGTGCCTTTGGGTGGGTTTTGGACAGTTTTTGGGGTAGAAACCATCAATTCTATCTGGCAACACTGCATTTGAGCTTAGCTGGTGACTGATATATTCCTGTGGGTAGAGGTTAGGAAAAAACACCTCTAATATTGACATCATTCAACCAGGAAGTAGAGGACTGTAGTACAAACCGGCAGGTCACTGAAGGCTTTGAAAGGTGAATTGTATTAGAGAAAATATACCTTTATCATTTTGCAGGTATTATTTATGCTCTAACAGCAACATTAAATGCTAACTAAAGTTTGGAATATGGGATCCGGAAAACGGGACCTTTACATGGAATTGAACAAAATGGTTAATTAAAAAGATCTTAAATTACCTTAGGAAAACTGGCACTACTGAAGGAAAACCGGCACTATTGAAACATAATTGAAAAAGAGCAAGATATTACAAACGTCAGCATATATTAAAATGTATTTTGTTTTCTTTGAGGTTAATCAAAACAAATACTTACTGTACAAAGATGCTTGGTCAAATGGCTCTGAAAAGAGCCTTTGGGGTGTATGTAGGTCCTGTTTACAAAAACAGAAAGGAGAAAAAGAAGTCAAATATATTGCAAATGCCTTTGTAAATTAATATGCATTCAGTATTCATTCATCTTTATTGACTAAACAGTATGTTAAGAACATGACAGAAAAGACAATTATTCTATTTTGTTTAAATTCCAAGGTTAATAAAGGCTCTTAATTTTATGAATAGATTGCAAGGCAAAGGGGGTCATTATCAAGTTATCATGTTAGTTTCCTTACTTAATCACTTCTTTGTCTGGCTGTCTACTACAGTGCCTGTGCGCTTGTATTGAACGGAGCTCTTTGATTGACAGGTGAACTTTTACCATAGAAGCCCACTTTCAAGCATGTCACTTAGACAAAATCATTAAAAATGCATTCAAATGGTTAATATTATAAAAGGACGGATGTCATTTTTTGTGTGGGAAGAAAAAGTCATTTTTACGACCGTGTATTTAGTTTCACATGGCTGTTATTAAGGAACGAGTCCCCCTCGGACTGAAAGAGATAATAGAGTTCCCCAAGACGGTCTAAAATAACTCACTGAAAAATATTTAATACGCGAACATATTAACAGTCAGTTAATAACAACTAACCAAGGCATCAGTTCGTTAATAACAACTAACCAAGTCTAAAAATAGCCTACGGAACGTTATCCTCCGCGGTGTCAAATTCTGTCATCAGTTTATCGAAAACAATTCTCGAAAAACTCGACGTTTTCTAACAAAAATATTTTTGACAATAAAATAAGTACACAAAACAAAATAAACACACACTGTTTGGAATGGATAAACATAACTTACCTGTTCACAGCAGGTTGTGTCCGTTGAGTACGTTTACGCTGGCGATGCTTAATTACGTCTGTTGATCACGTGCAAAAAAAGATCACGCGCCACCTCGCCACCTAAGCTTTTACACACCCTTGTGGTTAAACTTAAAATTGCAATGTTGATTATTTTTGTAAATCACACTTGAATTTGGTTTAATTTGCAAATTACACAAAAGAAATGCAGTAGATTTTGGCACGCGTTGTGAATTCATTCATAAAAATATAACATATTTTATCACCTTAAAGAATTTTCACAAAAAAAAAAAACGTCATGTTACATTGTTTTGAATCAGAACTCATTTGTCGTTTTTATTGCATAAGTTTTTATATTTTTTTTCTGAACCTGTTTTGAACGTCTAAATGACGTCCAAGAACGGACCCTCAAATATTGAACTGCATATCAACGTCCAAAAGACGTCGTAGTCAGACGTCCAAATACTGTACTGGATCTGCACGTCGTTTAGACGTGCAGATTAGGTGCAGATTAGGTTCTGGACCGACCGACCCGATATGGACATAATCTGAACGTCCTTTGGACGTCTCATGTTTGTTGGGTATGTGCGTATTTTTACACATCTGATCCGGTGAGGCGTCAGCCATGCTCATCAAATGCATACACATAGCACAGTGTGATTATCGTGCAATACATAATTATGCCAAAATCCGTGAAGGACTGGAGTATCATATGCTCGCAAAATTTGCGTGTATATATAGCACTATAATCACACTGCGTGTTATTTGTATGCATTTCATGAAAATGGACATACACACAGTGACCAGTCACTTACTTTTGCAGCGGGCACACTGGCAGAGCAGACCTTCAGCCTTTGTGGCATATTTGTAAGTGGTCCTCATTTGTAACGCTGATTTGTGAGTAGGGCTGTGACCGTACGGGATTTTATTTTACCGTGGTGAAGAAGCAACAGAATCATGCGGTTAGACTGTTAGCACAACAACCCACCCCATATTATTAAAACAACAAATTATATTAGCAATAACAATGTGAAATAATATGTATTTCTATATGTTAACTTTTGTTTTTTATATCTTTTGAATATACTATGATTTATAGACCTTTTATGTCATCGTTTATAACCCATTTTATACAATACATTTCATAGAATAACAACCTGAAAACCTGCAGAAAGAACATGCAGAGTTTAAGATTGTTTCTGATGAGTTGTGCAAAACCTGATTCCTATTTCTTTAGACATTCATTTTCGGTAAACTCTCCGTGAATAGAAACACACTTCTCCAAACATGTTGAAACTCTTAATAATTTATTGTACAAAAAATGGGTTACAAACAATGACAAAAACTGTTCCATAATTGATATTAAACTCAAAAGATATAGAAAATAAATATTATTTAATGTTATTATTGTTAGTATGTTTAATAAGATTTTCTCAAAGTGGATACAAAACAAAATCGACAATTGCATCATTACGTAAATAACTGCACAAAACTTATGGATACTCCAATCATTGCTTTCAGAAATTCGCTTACCGTAGCTCCAGATATAAGCACAGCATTCAACCAAATAACGAGTTGTGCTGTCAGTATACGCGCTCCTGCCTTCATAACGATAGTTGTCATGTTTGCCCATTATAGTTTAAAATTATTATTATGCTATCATTATCATCACCAGCACAGTGCCTGCTTCTCCTTGAACGAGAAAGCTTAAAGGCCGGGGTATACCTTTTTTCCGCGTCCGCGTCCGGCTCGCGCGCGCACGCGTCCGCGCAGCTTTTCGAGTATACTCCCCGCGGCTACACGCGGATGGCCGCGTTCGACACTATACGCAATACAAATGATTTCTTATTCAAATTATTAGTCTAACAGGCTGTCAGGGCAGCACTGATTTGGCGACATTTACAGTACATTAAAACATTAGGATAGGTGAAGAAAAGTAACTGATCCACCATTGCAAACACAGTTTAGAACAAACAACAAGACAACAAAGAACAGGAATCAAACAAACATGCTCCAGGGCTTTCTGTTCTTGGAAGAAGTAAAAGTTAAAGAAGAAAAACGATAGTGTGTGTGCAAATGCTGTCTATTTCCTTTGTATAATTGTTTATAGTGGAGTGTCCTGTAGAAATATTTTCACGCGCATGCGCTGTTGTACGCGGACTGTACGCGCGGTCTCAAATTTTGGGCTGCACGCGGACGGTCCGCGCGGCCGGCCGCGGACCCTCTTGATGACGAAAATGACGTCATGCGGACGTCCCTATACTTTCGGCTTTAATATGCGTGTGGCTCGGACTCCTTGCACATGAACTTTCATGGGCATGGCTCTGACATTTCCTTGCAGAGATGTTATTCGCGCAGGGGTTTAAAACCAGGGAGTGAGTTGGTACAGTTCAAGAAATCAGAGCACTTGGGCATGACGCGCTTTATAAGGTTGCGGCCGTGACATCACCGCAGCTGGCATATACAGCAGTGATGCAGTATTACTGTGATATCGTCACAGCCCTTATGTGTGTAGCTCGTCTTCCACGCTTCAGCTATGGTCAGAAGAACTGTATGTTGTGTCCAGTGCAGTGTACACAGAAGACTCCGAGAGACTCGCATTTCACAGAGGACGCAAGTTCTGATACTTGTACAGACAACACATAGGCTAAATAAACAGATAGTGTTCATTTAAAAGTAAGTGACTGGTCGGTGTATCAGCTCGTTAAACTTACGCCTCACCGGACCAGATGTGTGAAAATACGCACTTATATAACAGCGGACCAGCCACTTTTTAAATGTAAACAATGTACGCGAATCTCATCCACGCGTCAGCTCCTACACTGCCCAGCTCCATGCACAGAGACACCAGACGCACATTTCACCAGGACGTCAGCGCCACCCGGCACTCGTGGGCCAGTACAAGCGACACAGTAGCCTATCTGTACAGATATGAAGCTAAGATTCATCCAAACATTCGCTAAGTTTGTCTAAATGGGCCTAAAAGTCGCTAGATGTAGCAATAAAGTCGCTATTTTAGCAACACAGTCGCTGAGTTGGCAACGCTGCTTCAGCCAATCCCCTTTTTTTAAGCAAGTAAACGCCACCCATTGATTAACATTGAATTTGCATACAAGTTGAAAATGAAAATGAAAATGAAAACGAAAAAGAAAATGAAAACGAAAAAGAAAATGAAATCAAATAATTTAAACAGAACATAAATTAAAACTGAACTTTACATTTTAATTTTGTCCCTATTATTGCTTGGGCATGAATAAAAAGCCTTTTAAAAAAATGTATTTACAGATTCCTTTTCAAGTTTGACTTTTTATTTTAATATTGTCAGTCTTGACTCAAGATTATATTGAAAATGAAATGTCAAATCATCAATTAAATTTTATTTTTTAATTTGGCCGGAATGATGCTTCATCACGTTAAAAATGAAAATGAAATAATGTTTTAATTTTTATTTTAGCATTTCATTTTCAAATTTGGGACATATTTTGCAATTTTATTTTTATTTTATAATTTAATTAATTATTTTATAATTTAATTAATTAATTTAAAAAAGACCAAAAAAACATTCCATAGATTCGGTCGTTCTAAAGAGGTGTAAAAAATTCACCAAAAGAGGCACTTTGGGGGTAAAAATGACCCCAATTGAAATGAATGGGAAATGCAAAAAAATAATTTTTTTTCTTGTTATTCATCAAATAAAATCAATACGTCCAGAATAAATCTGAAAATTTTGACACAGAAAGGTAGGCCTGGTACTAGAGCACAAATGCAATATAGAAAAGACATGCTCGATCGCACACACACACACACACACACAAACAGACCCACACAAACACACATATGACTGCCACAGAGAGTATTTTTTACAGAATTTGGCAAAAAACAGCCACAGATGCAAAACAAAGATGTAAATTGCTCACACAGGTGTTTGCATGCCCACACACATGCACAAAGACACAGTAAAACTTACACACACATAAAGACACACACACAGACAAACACCCTTACATTTAGTAAAATTTCTGTGGCATTTCGACATTTCAAAATGCATCAAAAACTACAAAAAATTCTATTTGAAATAATATTTATTTTTAATGTCCTTTCTAATGTTTATATAAACATAAATTCACAAAATGTTTCAGTAAAGTATTGATGTTGCGCAGTTGGCCACAAAATGAATGGGTCTCTATGGGCCTCTGCTGGTCTTTTTTCTAAACACCAAATGGTCGAATTCAACACATAACATCTTGATCAATATCTAAAAACAATTTACATCAAATTTAGATAATAATTATGTGAATTTTTCATAAAATTTGATATTTTACAGGCAAGCTAATGATGTAGTTGTGGAATTGAGTGGTAAACAGGTATAAAAGTATTTCATATCTCCCAAAACACAGATTAATGTATAGATGGGAAGTAAAAAAAAAAGGTATATTATTTGTATCATTAAACATGTATATCTTTTTGTAATCACTCTTTTAATCTCTGGGGTCATTTTTACCCCAGGGAACTGTGACATATACAAGAAAATAGGGACTTATGAGGGTTAAATTCTTAACAAATTAGAATATGGTGATATGCCAGTCAGCTAAACACCTGCAAAGGTTTCCTGAGCCTTCAAAATGGTCTCTGAGTTTGGTTCACCACACAGTCATGAAGAAGACTGCTGATCTGACAGTTGTTCAGAAGACAGTCATTGACACCCTTCACAATGAGAGTAAGCCATAGACATTCATTGCCAAAGAAGCTGGCTGTTCACATAAGCAACCGAAAGTTGAGTGAAAGAAAAAGATGCACAACCAACCAAGAGAACCGCAGCTTTGAGAGGCTTGAATTTGGGTGAACTTCACAAGGAATAGCCACCACACACAGAGACGTGCCAAGGAATTTGACTACACTTGTCGTATTCTTCTTGTAAAGCCACACCTGAACCACAGACAACGTCAGAGGCGTCTGGGCTAAGGAGAAGAAGAACTGGACTGTTGCCCGGTGGTCCAAAGTCCTCTTTTTAGATGAAAGCAAGTTTTATATTTCATTGGAAACCAAGGTCAGAGGAAGGGTGGAGAAGCTCATAGGCCAAGTTGCTTGAAGTCGAGTGTGAAGTTTCCACAGTCTCTCATGATTCAGGGTGCAATGTCATCATCTGGTGTTTGTCCACTTTGTTTTTTGAAAACCACTGCACCTGTTTACCACATTTTAGAGCACTTCATGCTTCCTTCTGCTGACCAGCTTGACCACACTACCAAAAGCACCAAAAGTTGGTTAAATGACCATGATTTTGGTGTGCTTGACTGGCCAGCAAACTCATTGGACCTGAATCTATGGGGTATGGTCATAAGAGACCAAAAAATGCCGAGATTATGAGCTGAGGCTTCCATATCACCTCAGCAGTGCCACATCACCTCCATGCAGAAATGAGTCAGTATTTAAAGCAAAAGGAGCCCCTACCAAGTACTGAGTTCATATACAGTAAATGAACATACTTTACAGAAGCCAACAATTCCCTAAAATAAAATAAAAATTATTGGTTTTATTGTTGAGAATGTACATGCATTGCTTTTGCCTTTTATATATCACCCAGTTTCACAGACAAGACTATCCTAATTTACAAAGGTATAGTCCTGGCTTAAGCTAAGCCTCGTCTGTGAAACTGCCGGGCCTTTACTAGTAACACTTTACAATAAGGTTGTGTTGGTAAATTAGTAAATGCATTAACTAACATGAACAATCAATGAACAATAAAGTTTTTCAGCATGTATTAATTCTTGTTGATGTTAATTAATGTCAATACAGTTATTCATGTTAGTTCCTGATGCGTTAATTAATGCTAACAGCTACAACGTTTGATTTTATAAATGCATTAGTTAATGCCGAAATGAACATGACCTTAAATGAATAAATCTGTAGTAGTGTTGTTTATTGATAGTTCATGTTAGCCAATGCATTAACTGATAGAGGGCCACAGGGATGACGTATTTTTGTAGGCCAACCCTGGAAGTTAGCGGGACACTGGTTTCCTTGCAAAGAAGCACATTTTCCTCAAAGACGTTTGGAAAAAACAAGCTCTGTGTTTAACATGTTTATGACACTTGTCCAACAAGTCTTAGCATCCTTATAAGGATCTAGTAAAGATCAGATTTATAGGTCTGTGGATTTTAATAGCAAATATTTTCTACCAATATGTTTGGCTTCATGCTTGTGCACTCCCCCAGTTTGTCCGCCACGCATTCCACTATTGTCCAGATTTTCGGGTTTAGTTAATTTTTCAGGACAGGCCGATAATGAGTCCTCACTCATCTGTTGTTTGTGTTTCTAAAGTGTGCGGCGCAACAAAAATGAGTTTCTTACTGATGACATCCTAAGGAAATTGGTTCTTTTGCAAGCTTTTGTCTGATTTGGAGAACAAACAGCCAGCACATTGTTTTGTGTCATAATGGAAACTTTGGCAGGCAGACAAAAGCTAAGATTGATAGGTTCTTATCAGTTGTCCGTGGAGAAGCAACCAGCAATATTCCAGGCTGCTTGTTTCAGTCAATTGAGCAAAAAGCTTTTTGTTCTTATAGAGCAGACACCACAACAGCATTAAAAAACCATTCAGCTGTACGTCTGCAGCTCCCGAGCGCTTCAGAAGAGCCAGTAATGGTTGTGTCAGTCAAACAGATTCCCCTTGAAAATCAACCAGTAAATGATAATGCAAAGACAAGTGCGTTTCTTTAACTTTTGGCTTTGTAATTTAAATGAAATTTGTGTGCATAAAACATGGGAGATTTCGCACCATCTAGCGGTGAGAATGTGAATTGCAACCAACGGCTTAGTTCAAAGGTCACTTGTCCTTTTTAAAACGCATAGTAAAGCTATGGTAGCCAGCACAGGACAAACTTCCATGTAAGAGGACTCACAGTGTATATAGATAAAAGCAGCTCATTCTAAGGCAATAAAAACATATTTGCTTATTATGTAATGTCTTTACACACCACTGAAAAGATAGTTATGTATTTTATAATGCATTTCTGTCAAAAGATCCTCCTAAATAATACTCATGGCACCTTTAAATGTTTATTTAAATTAAAGATCAACAGTGCACAGCAGCCAACCACACTGGTCTCAATATCTTCAGTGGTCCGAGTATGCCTAAAACTATCTGCTGAAACCATGTGTTTCGGGGTGTCAACCAGCTATCTTCCACTGAGCCTCAGTTACGTTGGTCCCTTGCAATTCTTAATGAATTAACCAAGTCACCTCTAATCTTTAACTGTCCACTAATTAACCAATTTCCTCCACTTTCCATGTCTATCTGCTAAAATCTGTTGGGTCTAGAGACCCGAGAATGACAGAGAACCTGGCACCTCCACTGAAGGATGATGGTATGATGGCCTGTCAGGTCCATTTCCTTCTTTATTCCCATGAGTGCTGATGACTGGGAAGAGTACGGACCAGAGGCATGGTTGCTGATGACATCTAGGGTCCATGTCATGTGTTTCATGCAAACAAACCTGATCTGTACTATTGAACATCTGAGACAGAAAAGATTCATATAACATTATGGGGACAGCAGAGGCGCTGTTTAGCAGCTGAGATGAGATGCTCATATAAAGGGCCATACAAGTAAACGACTTAAAAATAGGTGTATAATGACAATAAATATTATGATAGGTTCTGATAAAAGAGTTAAAACAGGTTAAAACATTACATAAGGTGAATAGATATGATTTAGTCAAGGGTTTTCGCTTGTTGGTATCTTATAATTCTGGCAGAAATCTGTTAATCAAGTGGGCATAGATGTATTAAAAAACAAAAATGAGACTTTTAAGGGGTGGGTAGATAAGGTGTTTATGTATTAAATTACATTTATTCATTCAGGAACCCTCACTGTTTTTAGGCCAAATAAATGGAGATCTAATCAGAAATATTACTAATAGTGTAAAAAATTGTAAAAAAAAAAAGACTGAAATTACATTAAAAACAAAACATTAAAAATTATAAAGTTAGTTAAAAACTGATATAAATCTTCAAGCTTTTAGGATTTTTTTGTCAAAATATTTTGAGTGTCAACCACCATCAAAAATAATAATTATGAGAATATGTATTGTCATTTTAAAATCATAAATTTCATACTTAATATCTGATTGTTATATCTTGCTAAATTAAAAAAAACTGTGGCAGAAACTGGTTTCACAGGACATTGCGTGGGAAAGCTTTGGAAAAAGTAATCTAAGTAAATGTGAGGTTGTTTATTAAACAGGAAGCTCAGCTGAACTTTACATTCTGACACAGAAGCCTGACCTTGGAATTTACTTTAAGGAAACAAAGTAGATTTGTAATCCATAATCGATTATTCTTTTTAAAAAAATGTTTAAAAAAGTAAAATTATCTTCTTTATTAAATAGGCTGTTTTTTGAGGGAGAGAAAACTTTGAACACGTAATTGTGTTCAATATTCACTTTCTTGAGGTTTTTTTGGTTGACATGCATTAGATTTTCCATTACTCATATCTAGCATCCAATAAAAAGCGTAACATATGACGTAAGACTGAAGCGTTGTGTGGGTCCACGCCCTCTACGGGGTTACTATCGGGTAATGACGTCATTCTAACTATTAATATTCACTTGTAAGCCGCTCCCTCGTATGACGTTTTTCAAATATATTGGACGTGACTGCGTGTAGGACGTGTTTTCCTGTAATCTGACAGTGGGCGTGGTATAATCGCTGGAGTGATCGGGAGGAGACAGGACAGGAACTGTAGTCAAACAGAGATTAGAAGCGGAGAGAGTTACCGCCCTTCACCAGCCTGCAATGACGCTAAACTCCGTTAGCAAGCTTCTGAATGGAGATACCTGCCACCGAACGAGTCAAACCAAGAAACCCGGCGCAAACGGGTACGTGAAGAGCCACTGCGTCTTCCAAAAGCAGCAAAATAGATCCCGCCGCTCGACAGAAAAGGTGAGGCCGCTTTCTGTGCTCCACACACCCGGAAACACACAACATACAGTCGCTCATACAGAAGAAGCGGTACAGTGTAAACAGTTACAACAGTCCCATTCATACAGGAGTTCGTGTCTAGGCTTGATTTGTTTATTTAAAGAAAAAAGTTAACCGAAAATTCTGTCATGTTTACTCACATTCATCGATTTGTGCTGATATTTGAGGAATGTGGATCACCCCTTTCCCATTGGAAAGTTATTACGTCGAATTTAAGCCCATAACAGACTTTTCACATTTTAGTTAATGCTTATATTTTATAACACTGACGAAAAACATTTATTTTAAAGAAGAACTATACATTAAAATGATCTAAAAAAGCTTTTACTAGCTTTCAGGACAACATTCGGAAACATTTGGTTCATAATAGTTATATAACAGTAATAAATAATAAAAAAGTACTCTAAAAAGTTAAAAGTGTTCTAAAATTTTAATTTATAAGTTTTATTCATACTTCATATATTCATACATCACTGAACTGTTAATCGTGTTTCCATGTTTGTTATGTTATACAATATGTTAAGGAAAGTTATAAAGTGTTACTCTTGATTATACAGGTTTTTACTGTATCACTTTTTGTTCACAAAATTCAGAACATATTTTACAGTATACGCTGTAAAAAAAAAAATTATGGTAAAAAACATACAGCTTTGGTTTCCAGAAAACTACATACACGAAATTTGCTTTTTGAATTACAGCAAAGTTCTGTATATGTCAAGATTCTTAACTTTAGTTCTCATGCCAAAGTTTTGTAAACTTCCTTTTACTGTTTATCACCATACATTTTACGGTGGCTTTTATTTTTAACCTACAGAAACCATAATTTTTACAATAATTCACCGTAAAAGTAGATGTATAATCCCGTTTATATTGCCATGCAAAGCATCAACTGAGATTTTGAAATGCAATTAAGTGTTCAGGGTTAAATGTTTAAAGTTCATTGTTTATTAGTTAGTTGAAGAAGTGGAGTTTTTGTTGTCTTTTGTGTTGATTGTAGTATTGAATATAATAGTGCAGTGTTCAGTTGTGTAATTGGAGAAGCAGTATTTTTATTCATTGCTACCTGAGGATGTTGTCTAAAGAAAAGTGCTTCTGAGCTCAATGGGAGTAACCCAACCCAGAGAAACAACTTTTCAGATAACAAGAGCAGTGTTTTCTTATGATCACTTAATAACCTTTTAATAATAAGTGCTACTTGTGTGCAGGTTTTGCTTTAGTTTATTTTGTAAAATATGTAGGTATTCCAGGCTAACGTGACACCCAAATGTGGAAAACATAAAGCTTCTTTAAAAGATAATGTGAAGCTTTTAAAACATTGTTCTGTTCAACAACCTGACCAGCAATACTGATACAACCAATTTAAAGCAAAAGTTTGGGCCAGGTTTATCAATTTGTCCTACTACCATAGGGTGAGTTGTTTTGTTTGAGAAATGTTTTTTGAAAACAGTCATTATGTGGTAAATGCCCAAATCAACATAGGTTAATGTAATGAGTTAAGTTTCCAGTCTGCATGAAAATAAACATTTGTCTTGTTCCAGCTATGAGTGGTTTTGGCTTGGGTAATTTGGTGCTAACTTGTGCAAATATGATCTACCTATGCTTAGAACTGGTTTTCTCCAAAGGTGTGACACTTCAGCATTGCCACAGACTGTAAACCTGACCTAACCGAGTTTTATGTCAGAAAGCTGATTCAGCATTAGACCCAGCAGTCACATCAAGCCATTACTTACTGGAAGGGCAAGGTTAAGAGAGGGTGTAGTTCGAGAGAAGCATGACTTTGATCACATGCTGTTGCTAAGCAGCAGGAGGGTGTAAGGGAAAACTCAGACTCGTTTGATTGGCCAGCGTGACTCACAGATTAAGTTTCAAACCGAAACTCGTCAGAAAACTCTGTTTGTTTTACCCACCTATCAGTTGTCTGTGGATTTTAGCAGTTGTTGAATTATCTTCTTTTTCTGGTCCTCTTTGTGGTTCCTATAGCATAATGTTTTACAGAAGGGGTTTCATTCCCAAATGTATTTTCATTGTATAAGTAAAATGTGAGTGATGCTTGCCAGTGCAATAGTGGCTTGTGTGTTTTGGGTGCTGTTTACATTACGGTACAAGTTTTTCATCCGTTAATGGGAATTTTTTTATGCTGGTTTGGCTATTCGCTTGTATGACAGTAGCATTTTGGAACATACGCTGTAAAAACGCAAACATTTCAAGACGGCCCTTAAAGTACACCTTTTTCGTTTCTGTATAAACTACTTAAACGCAAATCTGTGATACAATAATGATGGTCGGGCCAGTTGACCATACTGTCATTTGTTGAGCGGGCAAATGCTGCACTGTCACGAAAGTTTATCATTTGCACATTTTCAGTCAAAATAGATGCGAAACACATGTCAATGTGATACGGTTTGAGAAGTTTTGTCTATGCGCAAATCTAAAGCACGCATCCATAAAGTCGCATCTCAAGGCTTGTGACAGCATGTGAATGCGCTTAAAAGGCTTCGACAGAGCGCACAAATACAGAGTTTAATTTATCTTGTGATCGAATGGAAATGTTAACACAAAATGATCTGAATTATTCTCGTAAACATACGGTAGTCTGTTCTTTAAATGTGAACATAAGTTAAACACAGAAACTAAGAGAAAAATTAAACACAAGTCAGGTACATTTACAAGCAACCAAATATTTTGTTTGTAATTGTATTGATGGCTCAATCAGATTGAAACGTCTTCATGTAAACACCTTAATTTGATTTGAATGCCAACCGATATGTTTTTTTTTATGGCCAATGCTTATATTAAGAAAGCTGTATGGATATAACACAAATGTTATCACAGTAAATAAGAGACAAACAGAAAATTGGTGAAACTAAAAAAACAAAACATTTTGCCCATACTTGAAAAATTTCTCCAACTCCCCTTTGACGTTGTACATTTATCGAGAGATAAAGCATGAACTCGATGAGAGATGCTGTGTGCTGCGTTGCCAAGTCCTCCGGACTTCAGACTGTTTCAACAAGTTAATTTTTTATTCTGCAAGTTAAAGATGAAAGGATTTTGTTTATTAATTATTGGTATTTGGACTAGTTTTGAATGTCCCTTGGGATGGTTTCGATATGCGAATCGGGCAACCCTGGCTGTGCGCTTGCCCAGACGTTTGGTTGGGAATAGAATATACAGTACTGTGCAAAAGTCTTAGGTCACCATGCTACTATTTGATTAGTTGTTTTTGCAATGTTATAGTGATCATATAATTATTTCTCAGTCTCTTTAGTCAAATACTACCAGAAAATACAGGAAATGTGTATGTAGTATTAAAAACTGTATAAAAGTATAAGCTGAAGTGTCAAGTATTTAAGATAACCTCCCATTCCACTTGAGCAATAGCAGGAAACTGCAGGATCTCTTTAACCTATAAAATTAAATCCTAATTTCTAATTCTAATCGAATGACTTCAGTCTCCTCAAAAAGCTCAAGATGTGTTTCGTGCCAAGAGAGGTCACACTAAATACTGACTGATGCCTGAAGAAGACATTTAGTCCTGAAAATTTGTTTTGTTTTTAATTTTGTGTACATATAAATTATTAAAGTATTAAAACTTTGCGAAAACAACAAAGCTGCACAGTACTGTACATGTAATCAGATTGCAATGTTTAGGTACATGTAAACTGTCATAACTAGTCAGATTAAATTCAGTTGGATTGACAAAATTTTGAGCATCTAAACATCTCCTATCTAATCTATAACTCTTTCCCCGCCAGCATTTTTTATGATTTTCACAAAAGTTGAATGCCTCCCAGTAAATGCTGTTCTTTAAATATATAAACATACAATATTAAATTAAAGAACAGACCCGCTGCTTTAAAACAAAACAAACAAAAAACATTTCATCCTACTTTCATTGGTTCTCTTTTATCACCTCTCAAACATGGGTAGGTTTCCTCAAAAACACAAAACTTGTAAAGGACTTTTGATAGAGATCAGATGCAAAGCGATCCTCAAAACTTAGACGGACAGACAGCTGTTTGCCCTAGGGTGATACTTCGGGGTTTTATAAGTTGCGGAAGTGCGCCACCTGGTGGATAGCGGTATTGCGGATGACGAGATAACTTGTCGATGACAGGGAAAGAATTAATGTGTTTTACTTCAATAAAATCATACACAAAAGTATGGCAAACCCTTACAATAGTTTGTTGGTATCTGCACTGTAGATGCGTTATTGTATTTGATCAGATATTCATAATAAATGTGTCTGCTTTTAATTTCAACAGAACCATCATGTTTCAGCACTTTACAACAAGCCCTTTGAGCAGTCATTTGAGGAGACGCCATTGCTGGTGGCCGTCCTCACCTACATGGGTTATGGCATCCTCACCATTTTTGGCTACCTGCGAGACTTCCTGAGGGAATGGAAGTTTGAGAAGTGTCATCTGGCCCGAGAGCGAGAAGAACAGAAGGTAGACCTAAAACACTCTCAGTTTAGTTTGTTATTGTGCTTTCACACCACCACCGGCGAGAGCGTCAGTTGAAGCTCTGGCTGCCCTGCCAAAGATGCTTTTGGTAAGGTGTAGTTGATGCTCGAATGCATTCTCTGAACTCCTCTTAAGCGGAGGTTTCCGCCTTCCGATTGGTT
The DNA here is from genome assembly GCF_030506205.2 of Paramisgurnus dabryanus. Taxonomy (NCBI): domain Eukaryota; kingdom Metazoa; phylum Chordata; class Actinopteri; order Cypriniformes; family Cobitidae; genus Paramisgurnus; species Paramisgurnus dabryanus. Next base: position 34,577,871 of record NC_133348.1, read on the forward strand.
GCCGCCAAACTGCGTCATAGCTCATTACCATAAAGTTGAACTGATTTCAACTATCCTCGAACACTCACACCATACATGACGTGCTGCGCCATTGCTTCTCGTCGGCTCTCATTGAAAATTGCGGTGGCGGTGTGAAAGCACAGTAAGTCAGTGGTGTAGATCAGGGCTATTCGAATGTTACCCTGGAGGGCCGAGCACTACAGAGTTTAGCTCCAACCCCAATCAAACGTTCAAACCCCAACCAGACCTTGATGAGCTTGCTCAGGTGTGTTTGATCAGGGTTGGTGCTAAACTCTGCAGTGCTCTGGCCCTCGAGGGTAAGATTTGAATAGCCCTGGTGTAGATGATCAAACATCAGTTTTTCTATTACTTATACATGGACTGTTTAAACATTGCTTAGTAGTAATATCTCAAATATAATGCCTTTTCCCTAGCAAGAGTTTAGCAACTGCATACCAATGCACAAAAGCATATGGCCTTTCTAAGCAAAAAATATTTTATAAAACAATACATTTTAAATTTCTGTGAATAAGTAGGTAGGATGATTTTCACATCATTTTAAAGAAAAAACTCTAGACTTACATTGCAGTTAAATTTTTGTACAGACAAGAAGCACCTATGCATGTGATCAAAGTAATTAGAGTAAAAGTCTTATGACATTACAAATTGTATCCTTTGTCCTGGTTTGTATTATTTTGAATAATTTCTCTGTGTCATTTAGCACTTGTAGATTTATATTTGTTTGTATTTTTTGTTCTCAGGATTTTGTTCCACTGTACCAGGACTTTGAGGACTTCTACACTAGGAACCTGTACATGAGGATCAGAGATAACTGGAACAGACCCATCTGCAGCGTTCCTGGAGCAAAGATGGACATTGTGGAGCGGACCACGCCTGATTACAACTGGACCTTTGAGTAAGTCTTTTTTAAGCTCCTTTATGTTTGTGTGTCTACACTGCGGTGTGATGTGGGTTTTAGAAAGTGTAAATTCTGTAAACATGAAACTGCAAACTGCATAACACATTGGAGTATTGAAGCAAAATATTTAGAGATGCATTTTAAATGTTTGGCAACCGAAACTATTTGCCAGCAAATAGCAAAAAATTGCTACTTTATATTTGTGAGTTTGTAGTGTATTTCTTTGATGTTCATGTGTGACCAAGTTTTTGTCTCACAGACACACGGGACGGGTCATAAAGGATGTGATTAATATGGGCTCATATAACTACCTTGGCTTTGCGGAGAGTTCTGGTGCGTGTGCTGATGCTGCGTCAGATTGCTGTGTGAAATACGGTGTTGGGGTTAGCAGTACAAGGCAGGAAATAGGTAACCATCTCTGACAAACTTTTGCAAATATTCATGTTTCTGGTATAATGGGGGCCAAAGGCAAATACTGTGACATGTTGGTGTTAGGGTAGGTTTTAAGGCTAATAATAATAATTTTTAAGGGACTTTTTTTGGTTGAAGCAAAATTTACATGAACATGTTCTGACTCTAATGGTACGTACACACCAAAAGCAAAGCAATTCGGACTTCCGGTTTGGTGCACATGTGTACCAAACGCAATCTTTAACATTATTTTACATGCAGAACATACTTCCCACTCGAGTTCCAGCATAAACATATTAAGTGCAGGACCGCAAGTTTGTTTAGCAAAGCCGCTAAAAGCAAATGCGTTTTTCCATTTAATTTGATTTTCTATGTAAACCCATGCTAGATGGACGCGTTTGACCATTATGCACACATCTTGTGTCTTTTGTAGATTTAAGACGCAGTTTTGTGTTAAAAGTTAAAAAATTTCAGTGCAGTGAACCTTATCACGGTAAATTCCAGAACAGTGGACCAATCAGGAAACCTTGGAGGCATAAAGCCTCTGGATATTCTGTGATGTGACTATTGCAGATGTGCGATGTCGATGCTGAAACAACATATTGTGCAGCCCTACTCTCCAAACAATCAGCGTCCAAACAATCCGTGTCAATAAGCTCTTCACTGATTGGCTTGCATGACAATGCATCATGTGAATTTCACGCTTGAGTTGAAAAACTTGCATGATAGACCAGTTCACATCATTTGCGTTGCCTGGTGCAAATTCGCATCTTATTGTGTCTTTGCATTGACATTTTATGTAATTACTACTAATGCAAAAAATAATATTTACTTTTGGTGTGCACGTAGCATAAGAATGAAACTTATTATTTAAATTGAATGATCTTGGTCGCGTAATTTATTACATGAAATTCACCACAAAATGCTAATTTATGTATTAGTTGGTAGGTGTCAACAATAATCGATTCGGCAATGCATCGCAATGCGGGCATGCACGATTCAGCATCGATGCAGCAAAGTGCCATAATCGATTATGTCACTGTTTATTTTCTGGACTCGAATGGACAATAAAGTTGTGAAGTTTCAATTACTTCCGGGGGCATAACAACAACAATCAAAACGGCTGAGGCAGAGAGATGACCGTGATAGATGGGTAAATAAAAACGCACCCTTTTCCATGGAAAGTGGACATATGGGCACTTTTCGGATTCTACGAAGTTAATGGGAAACTAGACAAGACTTACGCTGTGTGTAAAATTCTCATCTCAGGTATATAATTCTCATTGTCTTAAAGCTGCTAAGCTTCCGTTTTTGTTGAGAATAGTTGCACTTGACTTTACTACTTGACTGATTAAAAATTTGCATTGTTGTGTACAGTAGAATTCTGATGCATCGCAATGCATCGTAGAATCGAATTGAATTGAATCGTTACCTGAATTCAAGTTTTAAAAGTTTTTCAAGTGATTACCTCACAATTCAAGTTTTATTGTTTACTAGTAGTTTTCTGATTTGACCTTGAAAAATAAATTTTTACTCGTTGTTTGTTTGAATCAATGAAGTGTTTTGTCTGTTTCAGGAAATTTGGACAAACACGAGGAGCTGGAAAAGCTGGCAGCCAGGTTTTTGGGAGTAGAGTCATCCATGGTGTTTGGAATGGGCTTTGCTACAAACTCCATGAATATTCCTGCACTCGCGGGCAGAGTAAGGGTTTGTTTTTACTCGAAACATCTGCTTCAGCACCTGATGTTTTCTTTCACTAGAAAAGCTTAAACAGTAAGTCACATGGAATGCTAAGAGTTTCCTTTTACATCAAAGCAAAGTAGGGTGGGAAGGAACATTGAGGTTTCATTGTCATTGTTTTGGTCCTTTATTGAAAACACTCCCATTGTCCATGTGTGTTTTATCAGTGTATGCTTCGAGTCACGTAAGTTAGTCATAACTTAGTCACACAACACGTCATTGAACGCATTGGTATCAGCATATGGACACAAATTCCATTCACAGCGGATTCAAATGCTTTTGCCAGTAAATGACATTCCGACATGTTCTCCGGACATTCCTACTTGTTCTGGGTGAAACACAGACCTTATTTCAGTTACTGTTGCCCATGATATTTAAGAGGTTTACCATTTTAATAGTTGAAAGGTTTTTTTTTTTTTTTTTGGAGATTTATGTGTTTGTGTGTGTTTATCAGGGCTGTCTGATCTTAAGTGATGAGCTCAATCATGCTTCTTTGGTTCTGGGTGCCCGTCTATCCGGTTCCACCATCCGTGTGTTTAAACACAACAGTAAGTTCATGTGATTTGCAATTTTGGTTATCCACAATGAAACAATTCACTAAACTACATGTGTAATCCATGCGCAATACACAAAGTATTTTAACACTGTATGCAGTAGGGAATGTCATAGTAGTCAACTGTCATGTAAAGTTATGCAAATATTGACTGCTCAAACAGTAAGATTGAATGGCTTTATTCAGTTATTTTTTTAAACCTTTATTGCTCTGGTTTCACAGACAAGACTTAAGGCACTAGACTAAGACACATATCTCAACTGAAAATAGCTTTCACTGACGGATCTTAAAATATGCCAGTGCCATTGATTTGTCTCAATATGCCCACCAGTAACGTCTTTTTCTAAGGCATGCTTATAAAAGATGCTTAAAGATCTTAATTTAACTAGCGAATAGTCCTGGCTTTAGCTAAGCTTTGTCTGTGAAACCAGGCCATTATGTTTTAGCAGTTTTATGCTGTAAAGGGGATGAGTTACTAGTTTATCCCATTTTCTTCAATAGCCATTAAAGCAACACTTTTAATAATGAATCATTTGTAATAATTTCAAGCAATCTAACAATTTTAACAAATGGTATGACGCATAATTTGTGGCTCATTTCGGAGGTTGTGTCCACTGGAGGTGTCATTTATGGGCCATTGCGGTCTCATTTAAACAGCTGTGAAAACTGGCAAACGATGTAAAGTTGTTTATCGATCCAGTTGGCAGGAATGGCATATTAAAGGGGACATATTATGAAAATCTGACTTTTTCCATGTTTAAAGGGGCATTTCACCCGTAGAAACATTGATCTTTATTGAAAGTGGATCATATTTGTAGTCGAAATGTAACATACATTTAGAATTTGGTGCCTATTTGACCGAGAAAAGGGGTGTTTGTAGTCTCACCCCCTCAACAAAGATATTGCACTTCCTTCTTTCAATGATGCAAAATGATGATTTTTACATCATTGAAAGAAGGAAGTGCAACACTGAAATCTGTATTTCTCCTGTCTCAGCGGCAACTGAGGAAATTATGCATGACAATTCAAAAACATGACTGGGGTTCTAACTATACAAAGCCTAATGCAAATGGGTGAAGTGTCCCTTTAACTGCTATAATTGTGTCCCCAGTGCTTCTATTAACCTAGAAAATGTGAAAAAGATCAACCCAGTAACTTAGTTTTGGTAAACCATTCTCTGCAAGCATGTGAAAAAATAGGTCATTGTAATTTGGCTCCTATTGTGATGTCAGAATAAGGTAATACCGCCCCCCTTATCTGCACTATCCAACCACAGCACTGCCATTTAGTTCAGAGAGAAAGAGAGAGAAAAGAAGGACTTGACAGCACAATTGAGCTTCAATTACAACAAACCACCATCATTGTGATCAGTGTTTGCACTTCATCAACTCATTTGCATTTTAAATGACACACCCAAAACGGCACACTTTTGTTCAGACCTAGATTAAGACTTAGTTTACATCTTAAAAAAAATCTCATAATATGTCCCGTTTAAATAATACATCAGTCATAAAGAAGCTGTATGTAGTTTTTTTTACTCTATTAAATAAAAAATAAATATTACTTTAATATATTTTTTATATTAATATAATTATTATATTAATATTATATACATTTATAATATTCGTAGATATAAAGGAAACATACCAAGTTTACGTATCTGTTTCTCTGATGAATAATGTTGTAGCAAGTTCTTCTTTTTAAAATGTTCCTTACGTGTAGGGTTGGGCATCGTTTCAAATTGATTCTGCATATCAATTCCAATTTCTAACGATTCTTGGTTTCGATTCCAAAGGGATGTAAAGCAATAGCAGTCAAGCCTTTTAGGTCAAAATATAAATTTTTATAGCTCATTATAGTTGGGTGTACATCCTACTGCATATACTTCTGCGTCGTTGTCCATTTTGACGTGCAAACACATGCAGACCACTGGTAGGCAGTATCCATGTGTGTAACCACAGTAGCAGCTCAACAGCCAAAGAAGCAGCAGCTTGCCCAGTAAACCAACAAACAAAGAAGAATAAGCAGCCTACGGACAGTCTACGGTGTAGGGTACTCACGACTACAACTTGCACTTGACAGCTAAATACAAAAAAGAAGGCTACATAAAAACTTTTTAGGAGCTGCAAAACTTTTAAACATGGCAAGCCTGGCTCAAAATGATTTTTTTAATATTGTTCCAGTTTTTCTGATTTTGCAAAATGCAGCCACGCGTTAGGAATTTTATAACAAGGATACAATTCGATCCAATTGAAATTCCATTCCCAACCCTACTTGTGTGTCAGGATGTCTGTTTTTGTTTTGGCCTTTGTGATCCCACACACTCGTTTGCTTTAAATGAGACCGCAATGGCCCATAAATGCCACTTCTGGTAACCTCCGAAAAGAGCCACAGATTTGTTGTGTTATAAAAATCCACACAAGTTGGTTCATAATTTACAAACAACACAAAACACTACAAATGTAAAAAGGAGCAGATAAACTTATGCTTTCCATGGTTAGTTGTGCTCCTGTATATGTCTGGCAACCTAAAAGGGGGGCTGAGGGGAAAACGTCCCCAATATTTTGAATTTAGACTGCAATACTAAGTTCATCCGCTAGGGGTCAATGTTACATTCCGCTCCTTTAAATGTACTTTTATACTCATTGTCAGATATGCAGAGTCTGGAGAAGTTGCTTCGGGATGCCATCGTGCACGGCCAGCCTAGAACCCATCGACCCTGGAAGAAGATCCTCATCATCGTGGAGGGAATTTACAGGTACAATCGAAATATGTACTGTTGTTTTTTTTAAATAGCGCAGGAACCTGATACAGTGTCTTACATTTTTAAATGGCTGTAGGCATTGCAATTATACAGTAATAATCATCAATTCTTCTGTTTTAACATGAAAGCAGAAACTGTGAATATTGTACATACTGGTAACTCTTTACAGCTTATTTTAATTATTAATGTTGCATAATGATGTTGCAAAATGTTGAACCTGTTTTTATTCAGAACCCTAATCCTCCTCCATTTAAGAAAGTTCAAGTAGTAATATGACTGAAATGTGTTTTACTTGTTTTTTAAATGGTATATAGATCTCAGCTGCCTAATAAAAGATGGGTCAAAGTTTAAAGGTTTCAATAGATGTTTATATCCTTTTTTCTATTCTTTTCTATTAACTTACCAAATGTTATGCAGACTTTACATTTTCTGGGTAATAGATTAATGTTACATGTTTGTTTTTCTGTGTAGTATGGAGGGCTCAATAGTGCGGCTTCCAGAGATCATCGCCCTTAAAAAGAAATACAAAGCCTACCTGTACCTCGATGAAGCTCACAGTATTGGGGCACTAGGACCAAGAGGTAGAGGTGTGGTGGACTACTTTGGCCTTAATCCGACTGACGTTGACATTATGATGGGCACTTTTACCAAGAGCTTTGGTGCTGCTGGAGGATACATCGGAGGAAAGAAGGTAAACGGCCTCCTACTGTTGTCATCCAAAATTCCTGGTTATAGAAAAGTGGAAACATTAGAGAATTTTAAAGACCTGTGAGATTTTACAGTGGATTCTTTATAGGCCTATATTTTGTATTTTATTCAAAAATTTTGCATATCCTTGTGGACTATTATACACTTATAAATGTAAACCAAACATTTAAAGGACATACAAATATCAAAAGATTAAAAAATGATTCAAATAATAATGGTATGAGACCTCTTGGGGGGTTATGGTGGTATTATTTGGGGTCCTCCAAATATAATTTGAATTCCAAAGAAATGTATTATTGAGCTAATGATAAACGTTATTAAAATGAAGAGCATAAAGTTTCCAAATCTACTCTAAATAATATTAAAATGTTATATAGTATGTTAACAGTATGTGACTGTAGATCAACAATATTTATACCAAAAATGTTATTTTTATACGTAACAATCATAACGCAGTACTTAAATCCAGTCTTAATTTGTTACATGTACTGGGGGTCCCTGCTCCTCCTCTCTATCAATTTAAGGGGTCCTTTTGGCTTCCCATTTCTGCATTAACCCAAATACATGTAATTTAGGACACCACTTCAATTTTGTGTTTATTTTCATTATTCTTTGTAGGAGCTGATAGATTATCTTCGCTCACATTCTCACAGTGCAGTTTACGCTACCTCAATGTCCTCACCCGTCACCCAGCAGATTATCACTTCTATGAAGTGCATTATGGGAGAGGACGGCACCACATTAGGTGAGTTTAAGTAATTTTTCTGGTTAAATGTTGTGTCAAGCTCAAAGTTGATGAGCAGACTATTTTCCCAGAAAACGGTTACATCATTTATATGTTGACCTTGATGTTTATTTCAAGTTGAACTCAACTTCAGTAATATTTTACATTACAGTAATACAATGTTGCATAAATAATTAAATTGAGCAATTCCATGCAAACGTATAATCAAGTTTTTACCCAAAATTTTTAACCTATACTGATTGCTCGGATGTCGATGTTTGGCATATGAAGACAAAGTCTCGGTTAAACCAGCATTTTTTTTTCCATAGTTAAGTAAGTGCAATTCTTAAATTTCAGAATTGCCATGTCCATAACGGAGAAATTAACAGAATTCCTACAAAGTATGCAAACTTGTCTTCCAAAACTTATTTTTGTAACATCCATTTTATTTTTGTACCTGTTTATATGCATGTTTTCTTCATCGAAAATAGACTGATGTTTTTTTCTGATCATTTTTGATGATCTCTATCATTAGGGGTTTAGGAAAATATAAACAGGAGGTTAAATATATTGGTAATAAATGCATTATCTGAGAAATTTATATTTCAAGTTTTGACTGCTAATGTGGAATTGCTAATGTGAGGTTGACTTGCCGTCCCAATGACTCCAAAACTGTGAAGTGTAGTTTTAAAGAGAGCCACAGGATGGCAGCATCAATCATCAAAAGAGAAAACTTATGATAATTATGTGTCTCATTCTTGTTTAATGTATATTTAGGAACTTTCTATATGTTCTTAACTTGTTAATACTCTATTAGGTTCACATCACGTTTACCGCCTAATCATAATTTATCATTTTGCATAGCTGCATTTTGTATCCTTTACTTTTGATTGTCTGTACTTTGCATCCGTATATTTTTAGGTTTATAAACGAGTTGGACTTTGATCTGGATATGATTGGTTTATGATATAATACTAACTGTAAAAAAGTATTGCATTTTATTAGTGCATGCATTAGGCCAGAAACATACTTGGTGCTTGCAGGTTTGCTGTCATTATACTTTACATATGCATTACAGCGGGATTCAGGGAATAAATGTCACCTAGCACCGTTAAACCAATGTTGTTAAATGTGTTGTTAGTTCTATAAACATCAACAATTCAGCTAACATCTATAAAGCCACAGTAATCGCTGACCTGACACAACTGACTATAGGAGACTAATGCCTGCTATAGCACCTACATTGAATACATGCATTGTGTAATGAATTATGTTCTTCTTGCACATTTTACAATGCACAAGATGTGAAATTGAGCTAGTATAGATGGAGGTGTTTATCTGTCCTTTAAGAGCGTAACATTAGAAAATTTCCAGCGTTGCATAGAGTTATTTATCAGCAAAGTTTTGTTTGGGAAAAGTAAATTTGATGACTCAGCGATTGCTTACGCTAACTCCATCTCTGCTATTAGTAATAGGCACCAAACTCAATTTCAGCCCCGTGTGATTTAACAAGGTGCCCATCTGGAAAACCAAATTTTCAGCTCAAACACACATCCCATCTGTAACTCTTCAAGTCTCTGTAAGGCTTTAAAATGGGCAACAGGGGTGAAGATCTCCTTAAAACTTTAGCGAGGTCCTTCAGTATGAGATGGGCAGTTAGCCTTTGTCACTGTCAGAAAAAAGATACATGAAGGTACAAAAGCTGTCACTGGGGTGGTCCTTTAAAAAAAAAAAAAGTACCTAAATGGTACACAGGACCTTTTTAAATGGCAGAGCTTTTGTACCTTTTTCTGAGAGTGTACTGTATGTGCATGCAATAATTAGCTGGTTTTGTAATTATGTTATGTTATACACTACAGTATTGTTTTTGTTTGTACAGTAAAATGTGTTAATATTAATGGCGTATACATTTTGAAACCGTTAAGATAACGTTTTAAACCATGGTTAAACTAACATTTGATTTAGCAGTATAAAAACAACACCCAATTTTGACCCGCTATGCTTATAAAAAGCCATAGAAAATAAGTCGTCTTTACTTTACAACTTATTCAGAGAAATAACGCTGACTGTGTATACTCTTTATGTCATAAAACATTATTTCACGCGCTCCTTTATAGTCTTATCATAAACAAAAATGCACGCGAGTGGTTTCTGGAGAGAGAAATAATAAATAATATGCAAACTTAAGACGCTGCGTAGAAGAGAGGGCAGGACTCTAAACAGGTCATGCGTCTTTCCGGGACCTTGCAGATGCCGGCATATCATTGGCAGTATGAATGAACAAAAAATCAAACGATCCCGGAAAAATCCAGGATGCATTTTCCGTGTATTTTCCGGAATGTCTGTGTGAAAAGGGCTTAACAGAGTGTAGCAGACACACTCACTATAAATGCCTTATCCTGCCCAATTAAAACATAGACATTGCAAATAACATCAGAAGTAACAATTAATTTACGTACACATATCCTTAAACTTAATCTTGTGTGACTGATACGCTGTAAACCGGGTGAAAGCAGCACATCTGTCCTCAATAAGTCATCACAATCATTTGTGTCTATAGAATGGTGCCGGGTCAGCGTTAGATATTTAAACAAGCCATTAAATTTACATCTGAAGAAGCAATAGTTATAGTATTGTGTTTTTTTTAGCAAACATCATTTATTTTATAAATAGTAAAAAAAAATTGCCCTGGAAAGTGTTTTCTATAGCAATGTAGATGATTAGCGTGTATTTTTTCTTTCATGCAGGTCAGGAAAGACTCAATCAGCTGTCAGAAAACACAACCTACTTTCGCAGAAAACTCAATGAGATGGGCTTCATCATCTATGGAAACAATGACTCGCCTGTTGTACCCTTGATGCTTTACATGCCAGCTAAAATCGGGTCAGTGTCACATTGTTCTAAATCATGGCTATTATATTTGCTGAAATGCTATTTTGGGAAGTTGTTTGAAGTTACTTAAATGTCTTTTGTACTTCTGCTGTTTAGAGCGTTTGGTCGGGAGATGCTCAAGAGGAACATTGGGACGGTGGTGGTTGGGTTTCCCGCCACACCCATCATCGAGTCCCGGGCACGATTCTGCGTTTCTGCTGCTCACACCAGAGAAATGCTCGACACCGTAAGTCACAGTAACACAGCTTTTTACGTAAAGACACCATATTTACTTACTTGATAAATGTTTATTACTTAATTGTGCATGAATCAAGTGCTCCTGTATAACTTGGAGGTAGAGCAATGCATTAGCAGCGCAAAAGGCTGTGGGTTTAAAGAAGGGGGGGCACGATTTTTGAGAAACCCTTTGGAAAAGGTAAGGGGTCCGAGTACCAACACACACTTGTAGCCAATCAGCAGTAAGGGGCGTGTCTACTAAACGACATAGTTGCCTGGGTTGCGTATATGTGTGGGGCGGGTCTATCAAAAGAAGGTCCAGATTCTATTGGGGCAGGGGTGTGTTTGTTTAGGGGATTTCAAATGTCAACTAGGGATGTCAATTTATGCAATTTCCCATATTCGATGATCATTTAAATTAACGATCAATCAATCGAATAATCGTTAACAGTAATAGTGCAATAAGCCTTCACTGCAGTGGCATATAGCCAATGACATAAAAGTGTGCATAAAAACGACAGCTTCCTCACGCGAATTAAAAGATGCTAGTGGGATTGTAAAATGAGTTTATGTAGTTGTTGTTTTGATAAAATCATCATTTAAACTTATCTCGTAATGAAATATAATGACTAATAGACACAGTGTATAACTCCGCCTCACATGGGCACTCTGCAACAGACGCATGAAAGTCCATGTCAAAATAACAGTTTTATTATCATCAAGTGTTATTTATCAAGTTTTTTACCTCGCTTTCCGAGTCGTTGATACACTGTTTGTAATTATATCCAAGAAGCACACGAAGAGCACTTTTCTCGTCGTCACCTCAGCTTAGACGTACTTTCAGCGAAGATGCTTATATTACGGAGATGGCAACCTTCCATTAGAAAACACGCAGCGCCTCAGCCAGTCAATAATGATGATCAGTGATATATGTGCAGGCGTTCAGGGTGTAACAACAGTCAGTTACAGTTTACATTTGACAGTTTCTTGCAACAATTTAAGATTACATTTTAATCTGTTCATTAAAAACGGCTTCTGGTCTCCTTCTCTGTATATAGCAGCGTTGCTATGCTAATTTTGCAGGCTTCCCTGAAGAGGGTCTTTGCTTTCAGTATCCTAAACGTATTTGCATCGGACCTTCTCAGATCCACTGCGGATGTCATTTCGTTGCGTTGGCAGCCAGCCAGCCTCGTCTCGCATGACGTTAAAAAGCACATGCGTGTGCTTGGCATCGAGCATTGTTGTGATCATAGCTAGTAGTTTAACTTTTGCGCGCTCGCTTAATTTTTTTTCTCCGACTGTATGTGTTTTGCGCAGGCGCCGCACACACGTGCATGATCTTGTTTTTCAACAATCGTTAAGTTTTATCGAGTAAATTCTTATCGACAATTAATCGAAGATCGATTAATTGTTAACATCCCTAATGTCAACGTTGGCTTTCAGAGATTGTGCACCCTGCCTTTAAACCCAGAGAACACACATATACATAAAATGTATACCATGCAATGCACTGTAAGTCGCTTTGGATAAAAGCATCTGCCAAATGCTTAAATGTAATGAGTCAACATTAAAAGTTAGATAGTACTACAGTTTTGTCATTCATTTTCCCTTAAAGGGATAGTTTGCCACAAAATTCTGTCATCATTTACTCACTTTTACTCGCATACTTGAAAAACATGTTTCATTTTCATAAGTGAATGTCAAAAAGTGTCCTAATCTACCTCCGTTCACCCTATCTGTCCCTGCTCAATGTCACCGCTAATGTTTTTAAGCTACTGTATATGAATCAGCAGATCATTCATCTGAAACTCTGACTCACCTCTGAGTCAACTACAATCTATAAACATTAACCCGAACATCTAACCAAGCATGTAATAACGCAAACATCTCATTTATTTCTCAGGCTTTAAAAGCCATCAGTGAAGTTGGCGACGTACTTCATCTGAAATACTCCCGATACAACAGACCCCAGAGCGAAGACACAGACTGTTTTTCATACCTGGAGAGCCACCACGACCACCAGTAGCACTTTCCAGTTCTCATGATCACATGATTGCTTTCCTTCACTGCGTTTGTCTTGTGTGTGTGTTTAACTTATTTGTACTTTTCACAGCCATTCATTTCAGTGGGCTTAAACTTATTGAAGCCCACCGATTGACCAAATTTCAAGCCTTACCTCAGTGGTCAGTAACCATATTTATATCAATGTGCAATATCTTTAGCTGTTGACACTTCAAATCAGATATAATTTTACATAAGAAATCTACTTATGTGTAGAGTTAAGTATTTAAATCCATTAAAAGTAATACAAGTAATTGTATTTGTAGAGAATTATTTGTTAATATGTATTTCAGTGCAGAGTATTTGAAGGGAGTTGTGTGTACGTTTCTGTACACATGTTATTTTTTTCTACTATATATGATGCACCGATAGAAAAACTTAAAAACTACATTTAAGGTAAAAGCATGCGACTGCTCACATACTCTGTGCAGTGTCTCTGCATTTCACCTACTACATATTAGCCTTGCTTAGGTCCACAAATCTTCATATTAAATCTTTAAAGTTTAAAAATGCTAATTTCACTGTGTATATAGATTAGAAGTAATGCACTATTGATAATATTGAAAAACTGATCATCTGTCTTTTGTTTCATAATGGCTTTCTGTGATGAAAATTTTATTTTCAATTACCAATTTTTTATTTGATTCGCGGCACTTTCCATAAATAGGACACATGAGATTGGGTTCATGTTTTAAACTATATTTAAGAAGCATTTAAGTTACAAATGTCATATATGGGGTAGTTGAGTACATTATATAAATACAATCTTAAATTCATTGTTATTGTTTTTGACACAATCCGTACGGATTTTATGAGGTGGCTTATTCATAACAATTCAGACGACCACACTCGGACGTGTTTGTACGATTTGCTTTCGCCCCTTGACATTGAGGTTAGGAGTGGGGATTCTTTATTGTTTTTTATGATAAGTGTACATTTTTGTATGATTCACTGCGTACGAATTCATAAGAATTTTCCTACCCTTAAAATGTTCATGACCTTATTACTGCAAGATTTACCCCATTACCATAAGATTTTCTTAAAATTGCATCTTAAAATTTTAATAACAAAGAAATAAAATAATTTGGATAACATTATGATAATGATAATGTTTTTACGCAAATATTTGTGCTAACATGACACAAAAATATTAATTTATCAGTTGATTTGTTTTATTATTATATACATTTGTATTGATTTTGCACAAAGTAGGGTCCAATAAAATTTTCTAACCCACCCACTCCCTGTTCGGGTGTTCCCCCAAGGTCCATGCCATTAATCTTTATCACAAAATCGCATGTAAAACTAAATATAACATACATATACATCCACATAACAAACAAAAAAAACATACATATTGAATTTGTTTTTTCAAAAATTTTAAATTGGAAAAACTTTGTCCACAAACTTGCTATCCCTGACTCAGTGACAGTTTCAATAGGGCAAAATCCCTGTTACTGGCCAACCTGTTACCCGTTTCATCAACAAACAAAAAAAAAGGGTCTAATGTGTATTCTGTTTGTGGAAGTGCCTTATGTCTTACTTGAACACCTGTTATTTAGTGTTGATTCGCATATCTGACAATTACTTAGCCATGACATAACATCTCACTTCCATCTTTCTGTCAGATGTGTACAGACAGCGGAGGAGAGATGTTGCCTTTTATTATATAGCTGCTTTTTTCTGTTTTAATGAGATATATTAATGTAATCTGTGTTTAAAATGTTTTGTTCTTTGTAGCTCTAATGAAAGTGCTAATACGGGTCACTGATATCAGATGAAGTGCTCTTTTATGTCTGTATATATGATGATGTGGCTTTTGCCTGTCGGATTTATGGTTTTGTTTTTTTTCAGTGTTTTATTTTCCTTTTGTTTTCTGAAGTCTTGGTCTTAATCGGAAGGCAGCTCTGAATATGTCTCTTAGTACACATGTAAGACTATTTAAGCTACTGATGACTGTTAAGAGAAGCAGATATGACGTTGGCGCAGACTGTAAGCATTAGCCTATGGACTCGAGTATATTGCCACAGACCTGCATTTGACATTGAATCCAAAGGACATTCCACACTGTTCATTTGTTTTTTTATGAATTGCAACTTTCAGCAAATAAACATGTTTTCGCAATTGTGGTGTGTTTCTTGCAAAATTTCCTACCCCCATACACTGTCAGAGAGAAATGGTCCCAAGCTGTCACTGGGGCAGGACACTTAAAAAAGACCTAATATGTACCAATAAGGTACAGATATGTATACATTTAGTACCAATATGTACCTTTTATGTACTAATATGAACTCTGGTGTACTTTTTAAAGAGAAACCACCCCAGTTACAGCTAGATTACAAATATTTTCCAAAGAATAAGATTTAAAGGGCTAGTTTACCCAAAAATAAAATTTCCCAAGGGAATTGTTTTTAATAACAAGCTTGTTTCAGTAGATCCATTTCAGCATTTGTATGAATGTATGAGTGAAAAATAAAACAAAATGTAAAACATGTACAACAACATAAAAGCAGAATTTAAATGAATTTCCTATATTTTTATTCTACTTTTCCTGAATACAAATCTGCATCATTTTGGTACCTCAATTAATATTAATAAATTCTGAATAATGCGCACCGGACTGGAAATGAATTGTTTTCCACACCTGTTGTCACATACACGAGCATCACCGGCTCTTATGCTAAATATATAAAACTACATCATGCAATCCTCTAGACTTGATGAGTTTCTCCTCCCACAGTCTGACTCCATGGATCACTCACACTACTGATGCTCATTGCGCACGCATGCAGTTTTACAGCTCAAGCGCATTTTCCCTATAGATGATGTCATTAACCAAAGGGGTAATGTGCCATCGATAAGCTTAAAGAAAACACGAAGGCAATATAAAGTTAGAAACAGTTGAATGGAGGTGCACCGGTGCGGACTGAGGAGCATTGCGTGGGTAAGACCAAGAGAACTTAAACTGAGACCTTTCCAATCCACGTGGACACACAGTGAAGGCACATTCCGTGTCTTTGTTTAAAAAACGAACGTGTAGGGATTCTCTGCATTCATGAAATGTTCACACCTGTGCGAGTTTGTGTCAAGTTTGGCTGAAGATGAACAATTGTGCGTTACAAAAGACTTCAACAGGAGAAGAGCTTGCAGAACTTTATAGGAAAATATTGCTTATGTAGGACTGAGAATATTTTTAGTATTTAGTAAACATAAACAGTGCACAATGTTGGGATCACGTAAAAGTGGTTGGGTCCTTGTGAGCGTCCTGATCTCTCTTTGGGTCGTGCGCGTGATCTGCTTCCCAACGAGACATCGGCAGTGCGCAAACGCTGCTGGATTCAGACACGGCGTCTCCGGAGAGGTAAGTATGTCATATAGATAAATACCCTTTTAAGTGTTATTAAATTACATGGCATCTCAATCTTTTATTATTTATTAGTTTGTATTGCATTGTAAGAAAACATGCTTGACAGCGTTGGACTTCCTTTTGGCCACTAACGGATTTGTGTCCATGGCCACGACGCGGAATTTAATGCTCTTACTCATTCTTTGATTAATATTTCCCCACACAGTAAACACATCAAAACTTACGAAAATTAACCGTGTGTTTTGTACGAGGTAAAAGTGTAGTAATCATGTTTTTTAACTGTAGTTTAACCATGGTTAATTTTCGCAAGGGTATGAAATTACACAAATATAGCTATAGCACTTGTAATGACAGAACTATGTTAAATTTTACCACCAGCAAGTGACCATTTGCCTAGAAATTACAAAAAAAAAAAAACTCTTGTCATTTTATTAAACAGCTTCTTGAGGTCCCCCTGATGTTTTGAAGGAGTTTTCATCTATTCTGGCTTCTTATTAACGGTGTCCTTTAAGTTTTCTAATGAATTAAATTAATAAATTGGCACATTTTTTGTCTACAAAAAATATTTTTAACATTGAAACATACACCTTGAAGACATTTCAGTAAAGTAACCTAAACTTGTCAATGGTGTATATCCACTTTTTATTTACCTTTTTTTTTTTTCGATCATCTCCTTAATAATTTGGAGTAACCCTTTTGACCATTTAGGTGAAATATAGCTTTTGTGAATTTTTCATTTATTTCAAGAACAGTCTTTATCAAAACATCAGGAATTTGGTGTGCTCGTGACCTTCGAAGTTATAATGTAAATGGGTGTTTCATGGATCATAATGTAAATAAATCATATATCATGAATATCTTTGTTGGAACAACAGAAATCATTTTGAATCATCACCACATGATTACCTTAAGTCTTCAGTTACACTATCATGAGATCTTCCAAAGTACAAAGAAGTTTAAAATGATTTCTTACACTGTTTGTGAATCAACATATGAAATTATTATTTGACTTTGGAAGAGGGCCCAGAACAGACAGATGAGGGGCCCCCTACAGTACATTGATGTTTTACATAATAGTGGTCAAAGAAGATGCCCTTAATGTTCCCTTACTCTCATAGGGTCGTAGGTTAGCCCCTCAGTTGTTTTTTAAGCCCCTCTTCTTTGTTAATGTGGAATTTCCTGCATTCTGGTCTCCTTGATCCTGTGTGTATGTGCAAGGAGGCCATCTCTAACCTTTAAAAGAAGAATGGTCCTACTACTCAGTTTTGTATTACTAAATGTCTCTTTTGTTTTTACATGTGGGGTCATCAAAGGAAGAAGGGATGGGGTTAGCTTATTGTTTATCTCCACTGGTTTGGAAATGGTGTGGTCCTGGGACTTTGATATTGGAGGTCACATTAATCTAGGGTGCACTCTCGGCTGCTTTCCCAAATGCTCCAACGTAAAGTGTGTGAGCTGATTGTGTCCATGTGTCTCAGCAGAGAGCTCAATAGAGGCTGTGTGTATCTCATAGTCTTTCTCTAGTGCATAAGGCTTTGTTTTGGGTAATGGAATTCTTGACATGTGTTCTTGATGATGGTGAGAAAGCCTGCAGGCAAAACATTCACATTCCACTAAGAGAAATTATTTTACTCCGACAACACAGAGAGATAGAAGAGCAGAGACACAGTTTGAGGTGGTCTAGAGTTGAAGTAAAGGATGATAAGGGATATTTGGTTTCCATTCTGGACACTTAGGAAATTAAATTCCTTAACTAGTCATCCACCATTCTTCCCTTGTTCAGACTTATACCACTGAGCCAGGAAGGTGAAATTGAGAAGACGCCTTACACAGAAGCTTTTTAATCAACACTGCTTTCCTTAAAATCAACAAAGCTTAACAGGAACTGCCCTGTTCTGATAGAGGTCCACAATTTCCCTGGCCGAACACTTTTCAAGGACCAGAACCTTTACAAACAAAGCTTTTTTTTGCTTAAAGGTGCCATAGAATGTAAAACTGTATTTACCTAGTAATATATATGAATACTAATAAGAGCACTGTACATGGTAATACATATTGTGAGCCTCAAACATGATTGTTTCCTTCTTCTTATGTAAACCGTGTTCATGCAAAAGCCAAACAGGCCAATCTCGACATAACACCAACAGTCACGTTACAGTCGAGATGCGTGCTTCCAACATTAAATTACACATTAAATTAAGTACAATGTTGTTACAATGCTAAAAACAACGTTGTGGCTGCTGAGTTAGCGCTATGTGCTAGTTATTGCTATATGCTAAAGTTTAGGCTGAAGTTCTACTATTGACGTTACAGTAACGTTTTACAGGTCCAAACTAAAAATCACAAACTTACCACTCAGAAATGTCCTTTAACAATCTCACAATAATTGATTATTCCTCAAAATGTTTATCTTTGTCTGATACAGACTCAAACATAAGGGATGTTTACACACACACAGAGCTACTGATGGAGCTGCTCTGAGAAACAGCCAATCAGAGCAGAGCTCAACATAATTATTCATGACCCTTTCCACATACCTTCTATGAAGAAATCAGAGAACAGTTTAAACATATTATTTCAATGCATTCTTTGGCACCTTTAAATATTATTCTGTAACTCCAAAGTTGCATAAATATAACATGCTTTAAGCAACTGGTTAAAGTTAACAGCCTAACATCTGTGCAGATCAATATGGCTTTCATCAATATTAACCAAGATACTGCCAGAATGTGTACCACTTATTTTTGACGCTGTGTGTTTTTGCAGAAAACCTCTCAGACAACTTCAAGAGACACCAGCCATGAGCATAACTTTCTGAGCGAGCAGAATCAGGTCCAGAGGGATTTGGGAGATTCACAACCTCACCAACAGAAGTGGCACCAGCACCACTCCACAAGTGGCCTACCTCAGCCTGAGCCTGAGGAAGAATCCAAACCATTTGTCCTAGACCTCAAAAACTTCCCAGACCTGGCAAATGCTGACCTTGGCTCCCAAAACCCAAACATTCAGGTGACGGCATTTAAGCAAGTGTGGTGCTTGTTATGTTTATCCTCATTCAGCATACTATACTCTGAAAAGAAAGGTTTAATAACGATCTATAAAACAGCAAAATCTCATCCTGAATGAAGATAATCCTGCTTGATTTTGTACTGAGCCTAATGCCAAGTTCAGACTGCATGATTTTAGCCCTGATTTTGACTCGCTGACAGGTTTTGAGAAATCACCGACAAATGCCCGAAATCACAGGCAAATCAATGCCCATGCACGGGAGTGACAATCACACAGTGTGAATTATCAAAGACACATTCTGAGAGAATCGCAGACGAGTCACCGACACCCGTGAGATATCTGGCATGCTAAATATCTAGACCTGTCGACGATTCAAAATCATGCCGTTTGAAATGTGTTTTGACTGAAAATAACATCGGGGATGACCTACTACCAATGAGAGAGCAACAAACAGGGCAGCTGGAAGTTCGGGGAGGAGTTATGAAGGTACAGCTCATAATATCAGCAAGCATGGAGTTGGTTAAGAAAAGGCTTTTTTTCTTTTCTTTTCGCTTCAAATGAGCGCACATGCAATTTGAATGGCAAGCTTCTTGCGGGCTACCATTTTTAATAAAAAGCTGCAGTGTCACGTGAGAACTCCGGTCTTGCACGCGAGACCTCGCGTTGTTTCCTTGTCACTCCTTGTGTGCGTTTGCCTGTGAAACGTAGTTTGCGGACCAGGACAAAGTTGTCGGCGATTCTTCCTATGGAAAGCGGTGCCTTGTGAAACCCCCTGTCGCTGATCCATTGTGCAGTGTGAAAAATCAGCGATTGAACGCTACCCCAGATAATCACGCTGTATGAAAACATCTGTGACCCGACTAGTTTGAAAATCATGCAGTCTGAACTCGGCATAAGCTAAAAATAAAGAGATTTGCAATCGGTGACTCACTACTGAGAATAACACGAACTGTAAACACGAATCATAACACTACTTGTACTGTTTGACTTGTTTTGTTTTTCATCATTTTTTTTGTGTAATAATGCTTATAATATCAGTTTTCTTTTGCACTTTTGGTTGTAGGTGACTATAGAGGTGTTGGAGGACCCTCCTCTGGAAACAGAAAAGAACCTTGTTGAAGAATGGAATGAGGACTTGCCCATGTCTTCCTCCTCTCCTCCCTCTACTGTAGACTGGGTGGGTGGGAAAAAGCTGTTTTGGCCATTGTTCTGGAGTTACACGGATGCCGATTCAGGTGAGGATGGTACAGGCAAAACAGTGGAGGAAGAGGACGACTACACTGGGGAGGAAGACAGCGGAGAACCCCTCCATAGTGGCCTGGGAGTAGATTGGGAAGGCTCATGGAGTCCTGCTCAAAGCCAATATGGTGAGCATTCACACCAGAATCCTTTTCATTTTATGCAGAAGTATTGGTGCCATCAGTGCTGTCTTGATGTTTTTCCTCTAACGGTTCTCACACCCAAGTAGGGCTGCACGTCACGAATAATCTAAAAAAAGGATCACAATCTCCATTCATATATAATTGCAATGTTCTTTTTGAATGACTGCGATTCACTTGCATATATACAGTATTTCCCTGTATTCAGATGCTGCATTTACGAGTTACGTGAAAAAAGACTTTCGGTTTCCAGACAAGAGTTAAGGCTAGTCCTAAAACACGTTTTATTTAACTGGCTCCGACAGATCTTAAAATATTCCAGTGCCATTGATTTCTCAAGATACACACCAGTAATTTATAAAAGATGCTTAAACATCTCAATTTAACTAAGGCCTAGTCCTGGATTCAGCTAAGCCTTGCCTTGTCTTTGATTAAAGGTGATTTGAAGAGCAGCTGAGGGACATGTAGAGGTTGGGGAGTGTAGTTACAGTGAGTGGGTTAACTAAACTCTCAGCCTCTGGGGTGTTTGTGAGTGTCGGGTCTTTGAAGTAAACACTGGTCCCGTTTAGCGCTGAAGACCGCCGTTTGAAGAATGTCCCAATCCACTCACTAATGGCAGCATGAGGACGTTCTCTTGGACAAATAAGCCCATGTTTGTGTTTAATTAGAGCACAGATCAGGAACACAGAGTGAGAGGGGTCACTGGTTTACTTTATATCCTGCGGGTCAGGCTCCAGGCCCAGCATTCCCCCCACTTCCAGCCCAGAGCGGTTGAGTCTTTTAAGCCTGTTCAAGAATTCTAGGCTTTTCAAGGTCACACATAATGTAACGCCTCTGTTGTTATTTTGGGATGGGAATTGCTCACTTTGCAGTGCATAGCATTCATGTAACATTGCTCACAAGGGTAAAATGAGATTGGGGGGGTTAATTGGAGTGGTCAAGGAAACACACAGTGATTGAGTTTTAAATCCAGAGATTAAGTGTCTTGAGACCAGTGATTATACTTACTTGGATGACTTCTTGTGACTAAAGAGAGCAAATAATGACTATGTAGTTTAATATGCCCATTCTATGATTTCAACCTGGAAAAAGCTATCTTATTTTAATTCATTTTCATATTTTTATGCATTCATTTTACATTTGTTTTAAATGTAAACTTGATTTAAACTTATGTCACATATGTCACCCCACAACACATTGCAACATGCCAGCCTATGAGTTCACAAGTCCAAAATCAAGTGATTTCTTAGGGGACACGGCCACCAAAGCATTTAAACATGGCTACCTCAGATTAGATAATTAGGTGGAGAGTAGGTGGGAAGTAGGTGGTCTCGTGTGGCTGCTCGAACAAATTCGACCACATGCAAAAAGCAATTGGGTCAAATGTGTTTTTGAAAACCTCTGAATGTGGTCCACTTGTGATCCGATCGACGAAAACACATCTTAATACCAAGTGTAAACAGCCCCTAAAATAATCTTCTTTTACAGTCATTCAGTGGTGAGTGTAATACCCACAGTTTATTGCCAGGCTTAGCAGAATTAATTACAATTTCTGGTGCCATGTTTAGCCATATTGCACCAAAACATGCCATCTAGATGCTGTGGTAATATATGTGTGGTTGTCAGATTGTTTCTGAGATGTTTTAATTGTTACTTAGTAAGTTGCTATTTAGTTGTTTACAGGGCCGGAGTGGGTCTCATTTTCAGTTTCATGTCTTATACCGGCTGACTTTAGTTCATGACTGGCTGTATTAAAATAATATCATTAAATTCTCAGAAGTCTGAAAATGTGTTCTGTACTCTGCAGCCTTGCAATTCATTGTATTTTTCAAATATATCATTCAGTGCAAATACAATAGCCTAAACAATTATGATTTTTGCCATAATCGTGCAGCACTAAGTATTTTAATATTATTCAATTAAACTTATTCAAAACTAATGAAAGGGAACAAATGTGTTTGTGTTTTTTCCTGTATTTCTATTTTCAAAAAATGGTGCATCTTGAGATTACCTGCTGGGTTGAAAAAGTTTGGAAACCACTTATATATTACAATACACAAGCAAGATATATCAAGTATTCAGGAGAAACAGTTTGAAAAATAAAAATCCTTATCTTAATTTTTTAAGATAATATTTACTTTTTAAAATTAAAAAGTACTTTTTTAAGATTTACTTTCTTCCAATAAACTAATACGTTTAGCATCAAATAGATTTTTGTTACTCTTGCAATAGATGATAAAGACAATTCATTGTTACATCTATGGCTTAGATTTTAAAAAATAAAGATTTGTAGATAATTTTCCTTTTAGAGGCTGTTTGTATCAAGTTTAAAACAAAACGCAGTCTGAAACAAATATCGTGTTCACAAATTAGCACTTTGAAAAGCAGAAGAAAGCGGTGCGTCCTGCGTTTTAATGTTTTTTAAGTGGTCAGGACTCGGGGCACAATCAACTTGGGCAAAAAGCAGCGGGGACACATTCTCCCCGTTCCTACCGGTGGCCAATCTGGGCCTGGTTGTTAAAGGAAAAGTCTACTAATTTTCAATATTAAAATATGTTATTACCTTAACTAAGAAGAGTTGATACATCCCTCTATCATCATAGTGCGTGCACGTAAGCGCTGGGGCGCGCTGCGACACTTCGATAGCATTTAGCTTAGCCCCATTCATTTGAAGTACTCCCAAAAGTGCTATTACGCCATACAATATAGTTCCTCTTTTAAATCCGCTTAGAAAAGCGCTACGTTTTATTTTGTACCACCAAACTTGCTCGTATAACTACTCGTCTTAAATAGGAAAAACGTTGATGTGTTTGGTCACTTCTAACTTTATCTCTGAGTGGTACCATTGAATGAATGAGGCTAAGCTAAATGCTATCGAAGTGTCGCAGCGCGCACCAGCGCTTACGTGCACGCACACAGATGATAGAGGGATGTATCAACTCTTCTTACAAGGGCCTAGGTTTGATTCTGGCATTGGTGGGGACATAAATAAAATGGTCGCACTGCAAAAACTGTTTATCACCGTTTACTTGACATAAACAACAGATAACTCAGTACTTTACTCAGTGACATCTGACTCGCCACCCCCGGTGCAATCCCAAATTTAATGTACTAAAATAAACAATTTGTTATGTCCTAGAGCCTAATAAACAGTAACTGTTTAAGTCTTTGTCAAAAAAAAAAGAAAATCACATTGTAACATATATGAATCCATATTTATTTTATAACATTTAAGAATATGCAATATTTAATTCTTAATTTAATTTTGCCAAAAAAATCCCAGTGTTGAAGTAGGTATGTATATCATGCTGTTTCCTGAACAACGTTTATTAACGTTTCTGTAGTTCACATTAAATCTTTTCATTAACAGACAGTTAATTAGTGTGAAAAAAATTGTTTAAGTTTAAAATGCAACCTTACATTATGTCTACATTCGTGCAAGTAATGACCACAATGCAGTAATGTAAAGTATTCAGCAATCATGACATGAATTCATGATTTTACCATGTTGGGGTTATTTTCTTTCATGGATTAGGGACCCCCTAAATAACCTTGCCACCCAATTTATAAAAGGTTGACACAAGTTTGCAACTCCTCAGGTTTACATGGGATTGTCGTGTATTGGTGAAAACACTGTCCTTGAATCATTATGTGACACAACTTTTTTTTCTGCATGAAACAGCTACAGTGGGTATAATAATACTTTCTTTCTCACTTACCTGTAGCCCGAATCAGGGGTGCCGCTAGCAATTTTGGGCCCTATGAAAGAATAGGGGGTCAGGCCCCCACCATACCCATTTCGCACCAAACATACAATCCAACCTACTGTAGCTATTCAAAATCTTTGTCTGTAATTTAATAATACAGAACTATTTATTTTGCTATTGTTATGACCACAGTTATCAGTATTTATAGACACCTACAATGTCTGCAGCTAAGATAATTTATTGTGCAATGTAAATTTAATTGAAAAATACATTACATTAATCGAATATTCAGAGAAAATGCAATGTTCTTAAAGATTAAAGATAAAGATGGCGGCGCGCAACAGTGCAGCGGCTTCTCAGCTACCGGCACGCGGATTACAAATCCCTTTTATTAATACCAGTATGAGGAACTGTGTGGTAAAATATAGTTTAGATGGACTTCTTAAACTTAATAATACCAACATAGCGCTTAAACCACAGCTTAAAGCAATGTTGGGCAGGCTAAAGCTCCTAAACACAGCGAGGTGGAGAAGCGATACACACCGGCTAAAGGGAAAGAGGAAGCGCTGTGTAAGGAGGCAGAAGAGGGGTAAGCGGGCTGGTCTTATAGCCAGATTAAAGGCCAACAACAGACCTATGTTTCCGACGCTTTTTTTGGCAAATGTCCGCTCGCTTGACAACAAGATGGACTTAATGCGACTCAGACTGAGCAGCTATAAGGAAATGAGGAATTGCTGTGTATTTTTGTTAACGGAGACATGGTTATGCAACAACAATCCAGACTCATCTTACCAAATTGATGGTTTACTCCTCTTCCGAGCCGACCGAAACCATCTCTCGGGGAAAACTCGTGGAGGAGGACTCTGTGTTTACATAAACAAAGGCTGGTGTACAAATTGCTCTCCGGTAAGCAGCCACTGTTCTGAAGCGGTGGAATATCTGACATTGAAATGCAGACCATATTATCTGCCCCGGGAGTTCACAGTTGTGTTTATTGTGGCTGTTTATATCCCCCCGAGTGCTAATGTTAGCACGGCTCTTGGGGAACTTTACGACCATATCGGTACGTTACAGAACAAACATCCAGATGCATTTTTTGTGGCGGCGGGTGATTTTAATCATGTAAATTTGAGAGAGGTCCTGCCTCAGTTCCATCAACACGTCTCCATACCAACCAGGGGGAACAACACGCTGGACTGTGTGTATACTAACAGACGGGAAGCATACAGAGCGGTGCCCCGCCCCCAATTGGGTTTTTCTGACCACATTTCCATCTTGCTGGTTCCAGCTCATCGTCCCTTGCTGAAAGACATCAAGCCTATGGTTAAAACCATCACGGTGTGGCCAGAGGGAGCCGACTTTATCCTCCAGGACTGCTTTGAGCGCACCAACTGGCAGATTTTCCGAGAAGCAGCAACCAGTGTTGGTGGAGTGGACCTAGAGGAATATGCATCTTCTGTTTGTAGTTACATTAGTAAATGTACTGATGATGTTACAACTACCAGGAAGATCACTATCTGTCCAAATCAGAAACCCTGGTTGAATGGAGGGGTGCATTGTCTTATAAAGGCACGGGATTTAGCCTTTAGGACGGGAGACGCACTTGCACTGAGAAAGGCGAGGAGGGATTTAGATGTGGGGATTAGGAGGGCAAAGGCTAAATATGCACAGAAAATACAGGGTCATTTTTCCACCAATGACTCACGTAGAATGTGGAAAGGCATCAAGAACATTACTGCCTATAGCAGGAGAGACGATGGTTGCCCTCAGGATCCATCACTTCCTGATACTTTAAACACATTCTATGCCCGCTTCGAGACCGCAAATGCCACCCCTTTTTCTGGACTTAAACTCCACCCAGGTGAATTGCCTTTAAGTGTGTCCGTTGAGGATGTAAGGAAAACACTGCTGGGAATTAAGACACGGAAAGCAGCAGGCCCAGATAATATCCCAGGCAGGGTTCTGAAGGACTGTGCTCATGAACTGGCTGGAGTGCTAACTGACATCTTTAATTTGTCACTCTCCCAGGCTGTGGTGCCAGTGTGTTTCAAAACATCAACTATTATCCCTGTTCCAAAAAGCTCAGCCGTAACATGCATGAATGATTTTCGTCCTGTGGCCTTGACACCGATAGTCATGAAATGCTTTGAAAGGCTGGTTATGGCCCACATGAAGGATATTATTGATGTTAATGTGGACCCCCATCAATATGCCTACAGAGAGAACAGGTCTGCATCGGACGCAGTTTCATCAGTTATCCACTCTGCTCTCACCCACCTGGAGAATAGGGATTCCTATGTCAGGCTGCTCTTCCTGGATTTTAGTTCAGCCTTCAACACGATTGTTCCACAAACTTTAGTAAATAAATTGCTTTTACTGGGACTTAAGCCGTCACTTTGTAATTGGGTTCATGATTTTTTAACAAATAGGTCACAATCAGTTAAAATCCATGGCATTTCATCTTCCTCTGTCACCCTTAACATCGGCTCCCCCCAGGGATGTGTCCTGAGTCCCCTGCTGTACACCCTTCTAACATATGACTGCTCAGCTAAGTATCCGGGTAGTCATATTGTGAAGTTTGCTGATGATACGGCTGTGGTGGGACTGATATCCCATGATGACGAGTCCTTTTATAGACAGGAGGTGGAAGAACTTGTGGACTGGTGCAGAGCAAACAACCTCTGCATTAATGTGGGGAAGACAAAGGAAATGGTCGTGGACTTTAGAAGGAAAAGCCGCACCCCCTCTCCCCTGTTTATTGGAGGATCAGCTGTGGAAATGGTTTCAAACATTAAGTACCTTGGAACATACATCTCTAATGATCTTACATGGGTAATTAATACCGCCAGCATTGTAAAAAAGGCTCAACAACGTCTTTACTTTCTACGGAGGCTGAAGCAAGCCGGTCTTGGGACTTCGGTCCTGCTAGCTTTCTATCAGTGTGTAGTGGAGAGTACACTAACCTTTTCTATCACTGCCTGGTACGGAAACTGTTCTGCGGCTGACAAGAGGAGATTGGAGAGGGTGGTCAAATCAGCCCAAAAAATTACTTTGAGCAGCCTACCTTCTCTTGAGGGAATTTACATAAGCAGGTGCAGAAGCAGAGCATCCTGTATTATGAAAGATCCCTCTCACCCGGCAAACAAACTTTTTGATCCACTCCCCTCGGGCAGGAGGTTAAGAAGTGTTAAAAACAGGACAAAAAGACTGAAATGTAGCTTCTTCCCAGAGGCTGTAAGACTTACAAACGTATTGCCTTAGGGATTGCTTTTAAATATTTAACTTGATGATTAATTTGATTATTTATTACAGAAGGTGCACTTTTAGTCATTGATATTTTATTAAGTTGTTATTTTAATATAATCTTAGTCTATTAAATTGTGATTTAATTAGTTAATGTACATACTATGTTAACTTTATTACGCTGCTGGTCCTGAGTACATATTTCGTTCTCATGTGTCAACATGTACAGAATGACAATAAAAACTACTACTACTACTACTACTACTACTAAATGTGACCATGCCTGTGAAAACCCAGCTAAAGTATTTCTTTGTAATTTACTGTTTTCCACATAAAATCATCCTATATAATGTAAAGAACATTTTGTGAAAATATAAACTTGATATCTTTAATGTTGACTGAGTAATATCATGTCACCGATTGAAATCATAGTGAAATTAATGCTTGAAATTAAACTGTGATGCTTTTTATCTCACAATAAGATTTGAGACTTTAGTCTGATTTTCACAGGCAGTCTCAGTGACATACTGTATACTTGAGCTGTTACACACACCAATAACATTGTAACATTTAAAAATGGCGAACAACAACAATGCATCTTTTCTATACATTTACATTATGCCTCAAATAAGACTGAGTCAACAATGCTTGACCAAAGCTTGTATTATAATTATTAGCATTATTTATAAGGTAAAGAACAAGTTTCACACACCAGCAGCTTCAGTAAAGCAAAAATAACGACAGATCATTGAAACTGTGAACTTGAGAAAACAGCTATACTGTTATTAAATGATTCTTCAGACTGTTTATTAATCAACGGGGCTCTAAAATGAAATGAATGAAAACTATAACAGATTACGACAGATTTTCATTGATTTCTTAACCCTGTTGCAAGGTGAGAAGCTTTAATATACATAACTGGACTAGTTTAGCCAGTTGCATTTCAGTTTTATCACAATCAACTCGATTCACGACTGCATAAAAATACTTCCTTGGCATATTGCGTTACAAAACATTGGAGTGTTTAACCGATCGCATTTCTAGTTTATGTTAATTAGCTTATACGGGCTACGTTAATTAAAACAGCTTATAAGGGCTGACTTCGCCTTAGAATCATAACATAAAACAGGGAACGTAAATCACCTTGTTTATTTTTAAACTGAGGTGAACAGAGTGAAGACTTTACAGTGGAAAGAAAACTGCATTGTATTGCTTCAGCGTCACATTGTTTAAACTGCATTTATAGTAATGCCCCATTCAGACAGCCAACGACAAGCAGTAGCAGAGCGACGCGATCTCATTCATTTCAATGGAAACCTGGCGACTTCCGGCGACATGAGCGAAAGTGACCATTGGCGACCGTATGGGCGTGTCCAGCGACGCGAGAAAGTTAAGAAAAGTTTAACTTTATGCAAATGTCGAGCGACTTTCGGGAGCGACTACCAATGAGAACAAAGCAGTGGAGTTCACGTCATCCTTCTCTCGTCAGTTACTGGCGTGAATGGTACTCATTTGTTTATGACAAGCAGATTTAGAAACGCCTCATTGAAAGAGACGGGCGACACACGGCGATAACGTCGCTGGCTGTCTGAACGAGGGGTAAGTAAGCGCACATATGCAGATATCATAGCAAATAGCAGTAAATACACACACCTTGTTCTCTTCTGAAGTTCACGCATACTGTGAGACCATGGATTGAAGACGGCGCTAACACGCAGAGAGTAAAGATGGGGCGGCGCTAAGAGGGCTCAGCTTAAGGGGGTTGCTTTTGCAGCACAGTCCTTGGCTGGGGCCCTCAAAAGTTCATGGGCCCTTAGAATCGTCCTAACTCCCCCCCCCTTACGGCGCCTCTGGCCCGAATAATCATGCGCGTCTTGTTGAGTGAACTTTGGCGCATTGTACAAAGTGAAACCATCCTATCAGACGTAGCGAGTAAAGACAAACCCATCATAAAGTGATGTGAAATAGAGAGGCGGGCCTCAAGAAATGCTAATCCAATCATATTAGCATTGTGAGTTGGAGAGGCGGGACTAAAGCAATGCAAAGCCAATCATATTAGCGATGCGAGTTACGTAGGCGGGCATTGCAGAGAACGAAAGCTGTTAACCGTTTGTGTACCACATAGTATAGAGCGTTATTTTTACAGAACGGGATTGCAAAAGATTTCTTATCTCATTTAAATGATTCCTGAAAAAATATATAATAAGTAAAAAATAGAAAACACAAAAATAAGACGGACATCAGTGGTTATATATAAATACAGATTAATTGTTTCGTCGAAATTATTGCTAGGGACAATTCAGTCTTCCCTGAATATTGGTAGGGACATGTCCCTAGCGTCCCACCCTAAATCTACGTCCATTTCTTTTTAGTTAAGGTAATAACATATTTTAATATTGAAAATGAGTGGACTATTCCTTTAAGGTGTTCTGGGTGGTTGTTAGATACTTTGTACTCCCAAGTGCCTTTGATATTTTGTTCATATAAATAGCTTGCTTCAGAAAATACCACTTATACCTGTTGTAACACACAATGCATTTTCACACAGAAATGAAAGAGGAATGGAGTGCATGGACACCCTGTAGTGTCCCCTGTGGTCATGGCAACCAGAGCCGCTCACGTTCATGTGGAGATTTCTGCACATCCACTGAGTCCCAAAGCTGTGACCTTGCCCCATGCCCAGGTTAGTTTGATTTTTTTTCCCTTAAAAATCTATCTTTGTCTTGTTTCTGAATAATTTTTATGTGAATGTTTGTTTACAGATGATTTGAACAGTGTGGCCGATGTCTTTCCATTTAAGTTGGACAATGGCACAGAAGACTTTGGCACTGGTAAGTGCTGGATTGAGGTTTACTGTAATCAAGAGTTAAAATACTGAGTTAAAATAGAATTTATTACAGAACCGCTGGTGTGGTAGAAAGGTGCTCCAAACAGGGGCCTGTCCTGGCTTGGCTTTATTTGGCGGCCCCATTCCCCTCTCTATTATCTCTTTAAAGTAGAGATGAGTGCAGATCTGAGTTCACAAATCATTACATCTCATTAATCTCATTGTATGAATGGCGGGGCCATACTTGATGGCTCCAGTGTGTCATCGAGCCACCATATTAGCCACGCCCAAATAATCCTCAACACAGAAATGTGGAAAAACTGTTTAAATGTGTAACTCCAGAATTTAGAATTACATTTAGCTTTTGTAACGTGTTTCAGCAATACATTTCTAACATTTATAATGTGTTTACAAACAATTCTCTGAAATGACTTTACACAGACTTTAAATATCACATATGTATATGTATTATTGTAAAACCTGACCAGCAACAGGAACCTCTCTGACCTGGAGATTTGTGTTATTTGAATGGTTGAAAACTTTAATAAAAGAAAGTGTGAAAAATGCAGGCTAGAAGAAATTTATTTTTTATTTTAAATTCATTTCTAAAGGCAGGACAGGCAGGAATTATCTAAAAAAACTTTTTTACAAATTTGTTTAAACTGTCTTTATATACCAATACATATTTAAAATGTAAGTACTCTGAAAAAGAAAGTATAAAAATCGAGTGTCTGTAAACCTCTCACCACTGTTTTAAACACAGGTCATTTTTCCATTCACTCCACCCCCTCCCTTCTGGGTTTCTTCTAAAGCCACGCCCCCAAAACACATGAACGCGCAACACTGACCGGCTCTGCTGGGAGCGCGGTGCATGCAGTAACATCATGTCACAATCGCATGTAATAATACACCTAACTTTATCATGAATATAAACAAATAGGATGGCTTTTAGTACTCACTATTAAGCCAGTGTTTTGCATGGAAGAGTTTCTGTGATGAAAGCACTGTTGACTCTCGTCGACTCCAGGAAAAGCCACGCAATATTTACTCTCGTTTGATTGCTTCGTTTATTCCTTTGTTTGCCTTCGCTGACTGCATATGCAGGTACTGTGATTTCTGAATGCACTTTCTCTTCCGTACTTTTGCTCTTCCTAGAGTGCCTTGTGCGCGTTCAAATCAATTGGGTGTGCGCATGTGTGGGCCGATTACCATAGCAACAGGGGTGGTGCCATGGTCGCGACTCGCGAGAAAGAGTGATAGTCGCGCAAGCCAATCATTTGTTTCGTCCCGAATGGAAAAATGAGCTGTGTTTAAAGCAGTCGTGAGAGGTCTAAAGACACTCGAGGTTTATACTTTCTTTTTCAGAGTACTTACATTTTAATTATGTATTGGTATATAAAGACAGTTTAAACAAATTTGTAAAAAAGTTTTTTAGATAATTCCTGCCTATCCTGCCTTTAAGGGACAGTTCACCCGAAAAAATGAAAATACCCTCATATTCTGTTTAACATGTTGGTTAGCATACAGCTGACTGTAGCCATTGACTTCTATAGTATATAACTGTTGATAAAAGGTGAATATCGAATAGCTAATGTGTTTTGTGTCATGTTTTTTTGCAGATGTTGACAGCTGTGAGAAGTGGTTAAACTGTAAGAATGAGTTTCTTCAGCGTTATCTGCAGCAGGTTTTTATTGAATTACCCAGCTGCCCTTGCACGTACCCCTCAGAGGCCTCTAACAGCATAATCGATCTGCGAGACGCGGGACATAACCGGACCTTCCGATGGAGGGATGCCAGCGGTCCAAAAGAACGGCTGGATATCTACAAGCCCTCTGCAAGCACCTGTTTGCGGTCTGCTCTCTCAGGGGAGGGCACCACACTTGCCGTACAGCACTGTTGCTATGATGACCACAGGCAGCTAATTACAAGAGGTAATGGGGCAGGCACCCCCAACCTAATAAGCACAGAGTTCTCTCCAGAGCTGCATTTCAAGGTGGATGTACTGCCCTGGATTCTGTGCAAAGGAGACTGGAGCAGGTTTCATGCTGTCCGCCCACCCAATAATGGATTACATTGCATTGAGAACCCACATCAGGACATCTTCATGAATGAATTGGAGGAGGCCAGAGAGTATTGAAGTCCCTCGCCGAAACCCTTATTCTGCCATGGTGCTCAGTGTTTTGGCCAGCCGCGTATTGGTGCTGTGTGTGTGAAGCATGCCTTCTTGCCAAGTAGCTGTGTTTGTAACTTTTAACTTTTTAAAGCAAAACTACAAAACATTTTACACAGGCTCACTGGAATTGTGTACCTATGCCTACATTTCTGCATAACCTGAAATATGTTGCTTCTATCTCATTTGTACTTATTTTACGAGGTGGCTAATTCGTATTAATTGATAAAACCACATTCAACAACCGCAGTGCCTCTAGTGGACACTTCAAACAAAAGATGTGGCGATAGGTCCTAGGACAGCCTGATCTAACGAGAATTCAGACATATTTTTTACGAGTTGGTTAATTTGTATGAATTTGTACGAAGTTAATCGTGCCAAAATGAATGATTAACATAAAAAAAACAATAAATAATTAGCCACCTCATAAAATACGTACGCATTGCCTTGAGATAGCGTTGACCAGGAGTAACATACACTCACCTAAAGGATTATTAGGAACACCATACTAATACTGTGTTTGACCCCCTTTCGCCTTCAGAACTGCCTTAATTCTACGTGGCATTGATTCAACAAGGTGCTGAAAGCATTCTTTAGAAATGTTGGCCCATATTGATAGGATAGTATCTTGCAGTTAATGGAGATTTGTGGGATGCACATCCGGGGCACGGAGCTCCCGTTCCACCACATCCTAAAGATGCTCTATTGGGTTGAGATCTGTGAGCCATTTTAGTACAGTGAACTCATTGTCATGTTCAAGAAACCAATTTGAAATGATTCGAGCTTTGTGACATGGTGCATTATCCTGCTGGAAGTAGCCATCAGAGGATGGGTACATGGTGGTCATAAAGGGATGGACATGGTCAGAAACAATGCTCAGGTAGGCTGTGGCATTTAAACAATGCCCAATTGGTATTAAGGGGCCTAAAGTGTTCCAAGAAAACATCCCCCACATCATTACACCAACAGCACCAGCAGCCTGCACAGTGGTAACAAGGCATGATGGATCCACGTTCTCATTCTGTTTAGGACAAATTCTGACTACCATCTGAATGTCTCAACAGAAATCGAGACTCATCAGACCAGGCAACACTTTTCCAGTCTTCAACTGTCCGATTTTGGTGAGATCATGCAAATTGTAGCCTCTTTTTCCTATGTGTAGTGGAGATGAGTGGTACCCGGTGGGGTCTTCTGCTGTAGTAGCCCATCCGCCTCAAGGTTGTGCGTGTTGTGGCTTCACAAATGCTTTGCTGCATACCTCGGTTGTAATTAGTGTTGCTTTCGTCAACGAAAAGTATGACGAAATATAGTCGTCAACGAACCTTTTTCACGTGACGAAAACGAGACGAGACGTAACGAAAATGCTGGTCATGTGACGATGACTATAATAAAATGTATAATGCAATATTGTTGACGAATAAAAACGAGACTAAAAGTGGTTTACAAAATAAAAACTAAGCTAAAATGTCTCTTCATTTTCGTTGACCAAAACGAGACGAGACGAAATGTTATAACGTTATTTCGTCTTTTACCCATCTCAGCATCTCCGCGCCCCCACCACCTGACTGCAGGTGATCACGTGTGTTGTTGGCGCTGCGTAGATCAATCAAAACATGAAAGTACCGCGAGAGTGAGTAGAAAGCATGCGGGGCAGTCAGCTCTCGCGATGCTTTGATATCATACGCCTCCATTTGCACGTTAATGGGCATTTCAAACAGTGTACGCGGCAACCGCGAGACATGCGGAAAG
Source organism: Paramisgurnus dabryanus (assembly GCF_030506205.2). Classification (NCBI taxonomy): domain Eukaryota; kingdom Metazoa; phylum Chordata; class Actinopteri; order Cypriniformes; family Cobitidae; genus Paramisgurnus; species Paramisgurnus dabryanus. The sequence goes on from NC_133348.1 coordinate 34,612,310, forward strand.
CGGAGAAACGGGGGCGGTTACAGAGGTGAAGCGGAGTTGGTCCACAAGCCTTGCTCGTGCACCTAAGATCCTCTCCCTTTTACGGACACGACTCTTCATGGCAGTCGCTGTTGAAGATAAACACATTTCCACTAAATGCTGCACAAAACGCTTCCACTACATGAGAAACGCTGTAGCCGCGCGGCAATTCCGACCGGGAAGATGCAGCATTCTGGCTCCAAATGTAAAAGAAAAGTCCAAAATAAATCCAGTGCATCACTTTCAGGTCAGTTCAACAAGCCTGTTAAAATCTATAGCTTTGATTGCTGACCCCATGAGTATAACAATGTACAAATTTATATCATGTAACAGTTGTTTAAATGACATTGTGCTGCGTTGCGTTTTGAAACATTGTAAATCTATGCTAAAGACATTCGTTGTTTTGTATATGCTTAATAACTACACTTATTTATTATTTAAATAAACAAAACATACTTCGCTGAATACTTGAGTATTACAGTTTTTTTCGATTGCTAAACGACAGTGGGCACAACTGGAGTCACATGTGCAAAACTCTAACTACAGTCTGCACAGCAGCAGTTCATGTGGACCAAACTCTAGTTCGTTTTTCATTGCTTGAACACAGTTTTCAAAACTTTACACACTTATTCCATGACTTTAATCACAACCTGCACAACACTGTGGATTTACAGCACTTTGTTCAAATGCTAACACACTGCTGTCAAAACTGTGAATCACACATTCAAAACACAATTGATTTCAGCATTGTGCCTTTCAAACACTGCTGATTGCAATTTCATATAAATATAAATTCCAATTTCATATATATATTTCATTTATATATAATATTACCTTTCATGTACTTTAAGTTTCTACCTTTTTTCTCATTACTGTAATTCCGTAAATTACTACAGACAACTGAAGCAAACTGCTAATTTTCATTTACCCTAAAAAATTATGATGTTCTAAAAAAAATATTGTGATAAATCAATAAATAAATCATTCTTTAAAGAAAACATTACTTGGTGTGACATCACTGAAATTGTTAAAACTGTAAAGATATAAAGTTAGTATTTTGTGTATTGGTGTTTGATGTTAGTGTTTTTCCTCTCAGTGTGTTGTGAGTGACAGTGTGTGTTATCTCAGTGAGGGTTGTGTTTAGTGTTTGGCTGCACGGAGCTGTTTTGAGCCATATGTTAAGAGTTGTGCTCAGGTGACTTTTGGTAGTGCAGACTGTAGTTAGAGTTTTGCACATGTAGCTCCAGTTGTGCCCACTGTCGTTTAGCAATCGAAAAAAACTGTAAATCAATCAAACACCTGTACTGTTAAGAACATAACCATACATACCAACTTTGCTTTTCTTAATAGACATCTGATGTTTTCTTAAAGCTGACTTTTAATTTACTTACAAGAAAAACATTAAGTAATTCTCCAAAATTGCTTGAATTTATACTGACATTTAAGATCAGCTTTGTCACATTAGATTAAGCCAAAGTCCATTAGGTACACTGGTGGTAACATACAGATGCAGAAATATAAACTATAATAATATATAATTACATATGTATGATTGCAGTTTGTGCTGCTGTCAAAATACAATTATAAATGTTAACAATAGCATATTTCTATTCTCACACATACTATAGTTGTGTGTGACCCATTTGACCTTGTGTGTGTGTGTGTGTGTGTGTGTGTGTGTGTGTGTGTGTGTGTGTGTGTGTGTGTGTGTGTGTGTGTGTGTGCCCGTGCGCGTGCGCGTGCGTGTGTGTGTGTGTGTGTGTGTGTGTGTGTGCCCGTGCGCGTGCGTGTGTGTGTGTGTGTTTGCTTAGACTACTTTTGTTTTGATTATGTAGACTTTTATGTAGACTCTTACGAACAGTCAAGTCACTCACTCAGAGGATAGTAAAATAAATATCTATTCAAATCAGAGCATCTTCCATGTCTGGAATGGATGTATTCTTGGGTCTATAAGGTAACAATATAACTTTTGTTTGAAATGGGTTTGGCTAAAAGAAAATATTGTTTTGTCTATAATACTATTAGGTCATTATACTATATGGGTTAAATAGAATTGCATTACTAAAAAGAGACTAAAAACAATATCACTGACTAAAACTAGACTAAAATGTCATCAGTTTTCGTCGACTAAAACTAGACTAAAATAGTAATGGATAAGTCTGACTAAAATAAGACTAAAATGGCAAGAATTTTAGTCGACTAAAACTTGACTAGACTAAAAAGAGTATGACGTGACTAAAACTAATAAAAACTAAAATGACAGCTTGACACAAAGACTAGACTAAAACTAAAATGAAAACAGGCTGCCAAAAACAACACTAGTTGTAATGAGTGGTTATTTCAGTCAAAGTTGCTCTTCTATCAGCTTGAATCAGTCGGCCCATTCTCCTCTGACCTCTAGCATCAACAAACATTTTCACCCACAGGACTGCTGCATACTGGATGTTTTTCCCTTTTCACAGCATTCTTTGTAAACCCTAGAAATGGTTGTGTGTGAAAATCCCAGTAACTGAGCAGATTGTGAAATACTCAGACCGGCCCGTCTGGCACCAACAACCATGCCACACTCAAAATTGCTTACATCACCTTTCTTTCCCATTCTGACATTCAGTTTGGAGTTCAGGAGATTGTCTTGACCAGGACCACACCCCTAAATGCTTTGAAGCAACTGCCATGTGATTGGTTGATTAGATAATTGCATGAATGAGAAATTTAACAGGTGTTCCTAATAATCCTTTAGGTGAGTGTATTTCGGGTTATGCTGAAATGTAGGTAGTGGTACACAATTCCAATGAGCCTGTGTAAAAAAGTTTAGTAGTTTTGCTTTATTGTATCCTAACATGATTTAAGAAATTTCCAAAGAGTGTGTATTGTTAAAGTTATGTGTACAATAAAATTAACATCATCTTATGTCAATAATATAATCTTATTTGAAGATGCTTAAATTAATGTAGAAGATAAAAGATTACTTAGTGATTTTAACCTTATAATGTTTCTCCAACTTGTTTCCTATGAATAGTTTAGAATATTAAATATTTCTTATTCATTGTCTCATTACATTTTTTCAGAATCCTTTACTTTCAGGATTTGAAATTTTGGTGTATAAATATTGAGTGACATTTAGCCCGAATATTGATCTAAACTGTTTGAGAAACAATCGGTTTTAATTCTCTTGTTAATGTGACATCACATTTGTGGTTGTTTTTCATGCATTGTCAAGAACTACACAGGTTCCTACATTTGCTCCAGTTATGTAAATTATTATCAAGAGCATGCAGACTGTGTATCCACAAGCAAAGGCTGGCACTTTATTTTCTTTTATTCAAATGTTTAAGTGGTGACACTTCGTTTTCTGTGTTTGTGTTGATCATTTTATGAAGGGACCAATGACCATTGTTTCAATATTGTCAAGAACAGTATTTTTTCTGGTCATTATCTGAATTGGTGTTTTTGGCATGTGACTGTACAGTATTTATTGGGTTTTAATCACAAATTTGCTGAAGCTTTGAACTGATGATCCATTCAGATGGTGCACTACCCAGAACTTTCAAGACACTGACCTAAAAAAGGGAAATCAAATCAACTTTGTAAGAGAATGTGTTTGTGTTTATTATTATTTTAATTTGTGAGTGCTTTTTGTTGCTTTTGCAAGTTGCAAATACAAAAATCAGTTTAAAAGTGTTCTGTTCTTTTTCTTTAACCTTTTAGTGACACACAATAGAGAAAACTCTTAAATATAATTTCAATGTTATAGAGTGTTATAAATATTATACAATTTTAAACATAATCTGTTTAACTTTGGTTTTATCAGAATTTGATGCGATTTATTTCATTTTTATTTCAATTCATTTTAAAATGTGGTTTTAAGTCAGACAGAACACATTTGTAGCACAGCATCAAACTAAAATCCACATTTTATCACAATCTAGTGCGTGTCGGGTCTTGATCACACTTTTTCTGGAATAAAAACCTGCTGCCTATACAATATCCCCATGTAAAGTTTGAATTTTCAGCACGCAACACCACCATTAAATCAAAGGGTTTAAAGGTCAATTTAATAATTGCTTCAGTAAAAGCACACAAATTTCTTTTCAATGAAAAAAGGGTAACTCTTTATTTAACTGCTTTGTTGAATTAAATGTATTTGAATTACATTTGAGGGTTACATCATATGATTTTTAAATTATTTTTGTTTTTTGTACGTAATATTTCATGTAAAATTGTATGATCAAGACAAGACAGTCTGTGTGATAAATAAATCAGATCACCAAAAGATATTTTATAAACTTGTTTCTAAATATCAGACAACACCAGGTATAGGTTTCTCAATTTACATTCATGTAGGTATGATGACAAAATTTTCAAAAAACCCCAAAGCTCAAAATGTATCACATGACTAGACAAGAGCGGTCATTCCCATTTATAAAGATACATGGGTTTAAAAAAAATTGTTGAGGACTGAGAAAGTTATTATATTTTTAATATTAGAAATCAGAGGAAAAAGTTATACATGGATGTCAATGGAAGGTGTGTGACCAGGTCGGTCATTTCACAAAGCCATCAGCCGTTTGGGCATTACAGGTGCGGCCAAGAAGAGGGCTATTTAATCTGGAAGTGAAGCTGCAGAGAAGGCCACAAGGTGGCTTTGGATTAAGAGAGCTGATCCGTGGTCTGCTACTGGGATGAAAGTCGGGGGGATGCAACCAGATCCTGGTACTTAGCGCGTTTCCTCTCATTTGCTTCCTCCATCCTCTCTTCCCAGGGTATGGTAAGTTCCAGCATGATCAGCCGTTTTGAAACCTCTGAGGTAACTATCATGTCTTGGCGGAGATGTGTTGTTACAATATGCTGAAGGACCCTCAGTTGTTTTCCCAGATCAACCTGCAGCTGCCAGTCCGAGACATTATGGAGGAGGCCATTATATAATACCTAAAACATGTTAAATATTTACGATCAGAAATCCTGTGTGGGGGGAACCCCAAGGACAAACACGCACACGCTCTTGAGATAATCACGTGAAACGAAACCATATCCAATCAGAAAGTGAGATGATGAAAGACGGAAGCAGTCATGGTGCAGCACAAAGTGAAGTTGATGCAAAGTGAACTTGTACAGACCATGTTCCCGCTGTCTCCACGACTTCCTCCAAACCCTTTTCTTTTTCCTCTTAAATTTTCTGTAAAAATCATTCCAAACACGATCATTAACATTTCTTCCTGCATATCGTCCACCATGCATTTTCTTGCAAGATTTTGTGAGATTTCCTGTGTTCACAGTCCAGACTCTGATTGAAAATCTGTATGTGTGTGGTGTGCTGTATTTGACACATCATGACACACCACAAACAATAGGTGTAAAAGAGTTAAATCTAGATTTTTTTATCCTCATGTTTGTAGTCTATCACATTTTGAAAATCTTATAAGATGTAAAAAATCTTTTGGTGTATACACAGCATAAGTTTCCCAAAGATCCATGTGTCTACTCTTTATCATGTTTGGTAAAAGGTGATATTTATCTTGTGCTGGGTTATTCAAGAAATAAAGAGTAATCAGGAACCTAACATAAAAATAAATTAAAAAAAACAGAGGAAGTGGAGCGTTTTTTTTTTTTTCGTTTCTTTTTCCTTCTTGTAAAGGTGGTGTTGTCACCTCCTACATCTCCATAATCATAGTTATAACATAAATAAAGAATTGATCACAAAAAGGAAGTTGAGCGTGAGTCATCCAGAGTATCATAAATAATTGCTATAATCGCCTTCAAAACATTTCAAAGCTTTGCTTACCTTTGGTCCTATTTTTAACCCCCTCAGTCCCAGTGCATTCTCTACTTTTTGTTAAATGAAGCAAACACATATTTATTAATGTGCTCTTCACGAGCTACTAAACACTTATCAGAGCAATATGTCTATTTTTAAAATAAAATAATAATTAAATAATAATAAATAAAATCATTTTCTATTGTTTGAAGATGTGTAAAGGAACCAGCAACCTGGAAATTATTGTATGTGTCTAACCCAGTCACATTTTACAATTTAAGCTGCTAATTATTATATTTAAGTAAATAGCATAAACAGAGATACAGTATATGGCATATCCTGTCTCTTTTCAGCTTTGGATTTTTTGGCATTGGATAGTGTCCCATTTTTCAAAGATCAATCCAAAAATAAACACATCCATGCATCAAAAGCATTTGTGAAAGGGAAATTTTTATATTTCTAACTTGATCACTGGTTTCCCTCAATGCAGGGCTCCAGACTAACTTTTTTCACTAGGAGCACAGTGGCCCCCAACTGAAAATTTTAGGGGCGCAACCAGAAAATTTAGGGGCACACGCCGTAAATCAACATTCTAACCAAATATTCACATTTCTACTAATTTCCACTGTATTACTAATACATACTTTAATGCTAGATGCAGAAAGTACAATGTGCTGTTTCAAATTCAGTGTCACATCACAAAAAAGTCAAATTTACTGGTCGCAAATTTACTGGTCGCACAATCTCAAATTTTGGTGGCAAAATGCCACCATTTGGTGGCAGTCTGGAGCCCTGTAATGGCTGTATGCATGTTCATGAGAGAGCTATATGGGGCACTATGCTATCACAGCGCTAGGAAGAGCCAGAAGGGTATTTGATGTAACTCTGATTGTGCTCGGCTGAAAGAAGAAAGTCAAATACACATAGGATGTGAGTTAAATATCAGAAATGATTGCCATCTTGAAACAAACCTCGCGATTTCTGTGGTCGTGGCTTTTCATCAGTGGTCCTATGTCAGAGAGGTGCAAGGATAGCCGTTTTTCTGGTCTTGCGTCCAAAGATAGCCTACGATAGTTTTCTGACAGTGTCAGAAATTCAGCATGATCACCGCACAGTGTGTTTGCTGCTATGACCTGCGCAATGGTGTACCACTAGCGCATGCTGGTAAAGTTGCACTACATGTGACGCAGGCGTTGAAGCCTATGTGTCATCATCATACAGTCTACATGCTTGTCGTACCCAAGTTTAAACGATCCATGTCACACAGTGTGATAAGGTAATGACTCTATAGGAATGCAAAAATCCTGCAGTGCATTCCGGGCTTTAGGCATCTGACTTGTTGCCTTGCTGCCTCATGAGGTCACTGGAGAGCCATTTCTTGGTTGTACATTCTCATTTGCCCAGCACTTCTTGGCATGTGTCTGTCAATGTGTCTCTTAGAGAGCTCCAGTGTTCTTCTGGTGGTGTTTCTTCGGTCACTAAGTTCAATGCTTCAAATCTGTTCCTCAGGGAGGCTGAAAAGGTGTCTCTGTAGTCTTTCTCCTTTAGCCACTGTATGTTAAACTTGATGTGAGGTCGATTGGCTATGTCTCTGAAGGCTCGTAGCTTGACTTTGATGGTTCCAATCACCAAGTGATGTCTGAGGCTACATCTGCCCCTCGTTGGGATCTTGTGTCTTGGAGGATTCGTCTCCATTTCCTAGAGATATTGATGTAGTCTATCTGGTTTTGGGGTTTTCCGTCTGGTGAGATCCAAGTTTCTTTGTGGATGTCTTTATTCTGGAATAAACTGCCACCAATGATTGGGTCATTAAAGCGCAAAAGTCTGTGAAAAGCTTGCCATTTTCATTCATTTCTCCAAGGGCCTGGGTTTTCCATAATCAACTCTCTTCCAAGGTTGTCTTTTCCTATTTTGGCATTCAGGTCACCCATTAGTATCTTAGTAACTCGTTGACTACTGTCTGGAGGGAATTGTAAAAGTCATTGTTAGTAAGCGAGTAGCATTGGATGATTGTAACTTTCTTCCCTTGGAGTTGAACCTTGCTGTCATGATTCTAGGGGAGACAGGCTGCCATTCCATAAGGGTTCTGGCTGCTACTGGGGACATCATGATGGCAACTCTTTCTGTGTGGTCATGGTTCTTGTCTGCATGTCCCGAGTAGAGGATTTTATCTCCGCTGGCAAGTGCCAGACCCATTCCATTTGCACTCACAGATTCCTAGTACTTGGTTGTTATATCTTTTCATCTCACTTGCCACTTGAGCTGCTTTTCCAGTTTCGTACATGGTTCGTACGTTCCAAGTTTTGATCTTTGTTATTGCTTTCATCGTCTATGCTTTCATCAGCTGGTTGGCTTCCATGAGGCTTTCACCAATCTGCGTCAACTGTCCTCCTGTAGAGGCATCTCCAGATTAAAGCACTGGTTCGATTTTTCTGTTGCTTTGGTTTCTGTAGCGTGTGGGATTTTACGGGGTAGGGTTGCTGGTTAAAAATGACTAAAATACCTGCCTGTAAGCGTTGCAAATACAGCCGCAAAGTGGGGAGACCTTCCTTATAGAGACTTTTATAATATGAATTTATTTGCAAAATTTGTGAATTTGTCTGTTGCAGGCTAAAGTCTAATGAATCTAATGATGAGAGTAAAAGTACCAACGATTGATTTTAATCACTGATTTCACTTTAATCTCAATCTTTTACATGACAGTCAATAAAAAAGATCAAGGTTATATTTTTACAAATTTCACAAAAACATTAATTTAGCTGGGTTTTCATAGACTAGATCACATATACTTTATGCAAGTAGATAAATTCTAGATAAGTAGAATATTTTGGTGGGGCACTTATGGTGGCACATAGGTAAACAACACAAAATTGGCAAACCCTGTTAAAGAAATTAACAACATGAATGTAACTGCCTCACAGTTTTAGTTAAGTTTGTTATTATCTTTTGATTCCTACCTGGAAATATTAGTAGATCGTTTAGGCGGAACTAATTAGCGCCTTTCTGGTGTTCCGCACGTAATTACAGGGCACACAATGACTGAAGTGAAGTGCTAAAACAGCATGACAAGAGCTCGTCAAGCTAACTAATATTAAGAATATAAACATCTGGATGTATTATCTAAGGATAAAGGAGACAAGCAAGAAGATTTTAAGTTTAGCCCCTCTTAAGTAGAAAGCAGCCTACGAGGTATGTTTCTTTTATATCCGGTTTTGTGATATTTCACGTGCATCGTTTGTCAACTTGAGATATTTCACGTGAATTACTTGTGTTAACTTGTGATATGTTTCACATGAATCGCTTGTTTTAACTTGTGATATGTTTCACATGAATCGCTTGTTTTAACTTGTGATATAATTTACATGCATAGCTTGTGTTAACTTGTTAACTAAGTGTGTAACTATAGTGACACGATCTGAATTCAAGACATACATTCATTTTATTTATAGTATTCTTTTATTTTTTGTTTTCCTTTAACCCAGTTCTCACGGGTTGACATGACATGTTGGAGAAATAAAACCCCGTTTTTTAAACAAGATCTCGTGCTTCGTGTTTAGTACTGGAGGGAGCTACAGTGAGAACTCGACGGCAAAAGAGTGCGTATCGTGGACGTGGTTGGGTCGGGACATCTCCACATCGCCATGCGCCGTCATTCCAGCCATCATCAGTGCAAGAAGACGTCGTGACTCGTGCCCATGTTAAGAATCAGGTTCCCTAACGCAAATAAAACTGCAACTTAGAAACGTTGAGCATTCTGCACAAGAGACTGAGAAATATTTTTGCATTTCACATAACAAGTTAATGTTGTTTTGTTTACTTGCCTTTCAAATAGAAGTTAATTGATATTGCCACTGTGTTGATATTGTGTTCACTGATGAGTATGCTTTAAATATTACTAAGAACTATTATTACTAAGAGTAAGACAACATTTATAATATTTAAGCATTTAAAGGTGAATGTTTATTACTTAATATTGTACATGTACAAGTTTAACTAATAGTTAATTTATTTATTTTTTGTTTTATACCTCACTTGTGGTGTTCTAAGTTTAAATAAGGCCATATAGCTTACAATTTCTCAGGTAACACCATAGCTCCATTGATTGCAAAGTAAGTGTTATCTAACTGTTATACTAATCTTTGAGTACAGTTTTTATTTTGCAATATTCAAGTTAATTTAGCTGCAGAGAGTATTTTTTCTCCATAAGAGGGCAAGTAGTTAAAGGCTGAGTATTCATATATCAGATTAAAATAACTACTTAATTGAGCTTTGCTACATTGAACTTAGGTTGCCGTGAGCAAAGTAATTACTCAACTAAATGCAAATTTAGTTTTAAACCAAACTAAAGTAAATTAAGTATAATGGCAGAGTCTGAGCATTTTCTTGAGAGTGACAAAGAGGGTGCAGGTGAAGACGCGCCACAGCACTGCGCAGGCATGCAACCACAAGCTGCTGAAGGCACAGGAGATAATAACCACACTTCCTCACAAGAGCCACAAAAAAGCCAAAGAGTCCGCAAGCTTACGGAAAAGGGCCAAGAACTGCACGATGAACAAGTAAGAAAATTTACACACCGTTTCAGTGTGAGCTACGAGAGGTGGAAGGCTATTACTAAAGACGCCAAGCAAGCGCTGCATGGACAATGCTCAAACAACCTGCTTCATAACCACATCACCAAGATACGCAATGCCTCAGATGATCTGAAAGCTGCTTATGAAGATTTAAGGCACATTGACCGTCCTGACCAAGACTCGCGTCGAAGAGTAGACACCTGTGAAGCAGTAACAAAAACAATCATCCAAACTGCAAGGACCCTTTTAGACACAAGAGGGGATGAAGAACAAGAGGTGAATGCAAAAGAGTTTGTAATTAAAGCATCAGACTCAGACAGGATAAGCGTCAACTCTCACCGCACCAAGTCATCTGCTCGCTCTCGTACTAGCTCAAAAAGAACATCCCGTTCAAGCCAGTCTTCTGCAAGACAAGACGCTGCTGCTGAAGTGGCTGCTAATGAAGCGACTTTACAAGTACTGTTAGAGCAAGAACGTCATATCAAAGAACTTGAAAGACTTGAAACTGAAGCAGCCAATTTACGAGCCAAACAAGAGGCTGAAAATGCAGAAAGACAAAGGGTGCTGGAAGCCAAGCGCAGACAACTAGAAAAACTAGAGACAATTAAGAAGCTAAAGGCTGCCAAAGCGAGACAGCAAGTATATGAGCGAAGTGAATGCTCGGATGAAGAAATATCTGATCTGCTCCATCAATGCATCCCTCTGAAGGAGAATGAAGAAGTCCAGCATGAAAGTAGCCTATTGCGGCATCGTTCTCCACCTCCACCTCTGACACAATCAAGACAAGAAGATAATACTGCAGCTCTTGTTAGAGCATTCGCAGAGTCCATCAGTGCGAGTCGTCTTCCCGTACCTGAACCAACAACGTTCAATGGCGACCCACTCAGATTCAATGACTGGAAAGTCTCCTTTCAGACACTTATTGACAGGAAGAACATACCAGCTGAAGAAAAAATATACTATCTGCGAAAGTATGTGGGTGGACCAGCAAAAAGGGCCATTGAAAGCTACTTCCTGCTAGGCACAGAGTCAGCCTATTGTGCAGCGTGGACCCTCCTAGAAGAGAGATTTGGCAATCCATTCCTTATCGCCAAGGCCTTCAGAGATAAGCTCGATACATGGCCCAAGATAAGCTCCAAGGGGAATGTAGAGCTTCAAGAACTCGCTGACTTCCTTCGCAGCTGTGAAGCGGCCATGTTTCAGATCAGAGGTCTTGAAGTACTCAATGATTGCAACGAAAACCAAAAAATACTCTCTAAACTTCCAGACTGGCTGACTTTAAGATGGAATAGGAAGGTAATAGAAGTGGAAGAACAAAGTCACACTTTCCCAAGCTTTAGCCAGTTCGTCAAGTTTCTCACACGTGAAGCTAAAATCGCTTGCAACCCAATGACATCCCTCCATGCTCTTAAACCAAGTGAAAGTGAGAAGATCAAGGTTTCAAAGACCAGAGGTCATGGAGCAAAGGTATTAGCAACTAACTCCGATGACAAAGCTGTTACCACAGGCTGTATCTTCTGTGAAAAGACAGGTCACAGTTTACACAAGTGTCGCAAATTTATGGATGAGACCATTTCAGAGCGAGTCAAGTTTGTCCAGGAGAAGAAATTGTGTTTTGGCTGTCTAAAGTTTGGCCATTGCTCAAGGGACTGTGAAAACAGAAATATCTGCGATATGTGTGAAAGGAGACATCCATCTTGCCTCCATGATAATCGCACAAAGGAAGAAAGGATGTCAACGCGGACTAGTGGAGCAAGGGACAGTGACAGGTCAAAGGAAAGGAAAATGGATCGGCCACATGATAAAGCAGCAAGATCGTCATGTGAGGCAACATCCAATAGAGTTATACAGAACGTTAAAGACACTCATACATCTACAGTCGTCCCAGTATGGTTGTCAGTAGCAAGTGAGCCAGATCGTGAAGCTCTTGTCTATGCACTCCTCGATACACAGAGCGACACAACATTCATCCTGGAAGAAACGGCAAAGGCTCTCCACACAAGGAATGAACCAGTTCAGCTAAAGCTCTCCACGATGGCTTCAAGAAACACAGTCGTGCCCTGCTGGAAACTGACTGGACTACAAGTTAGAGGATTCTACTCAGACAAGATAATTCCTCTGCCAGCGACCTACTCGAGAGAATTCATCCCGGCAAACAGAGATCATATTCCCACACCAGAGACTGCAAAGGCATGGCCGCACCTTGAACATATTGCAGATGAGATTGCTCCTCAGCAAAGCTGTGATGTAGGTCTGCTGATCGGCTACAACTGTCCTCAAGCTCTTGTCCCAAGGCAAGTGGTGCCTGGCAAAGAAAATCAGCCCTTTGCACAGAAAACAGACCTAGGCTGGAGTGTAGTCGGTTATGGCAACCCATGTCTCGACTATGGAGATGAAATTGGAGTAAGTCACCAAGTCATCGTGAAAAAAGTGATACCTGGTCTCCAGTTCTCTTCAAACCTTACAAGCGAAGTGCACTATGTCTGTAGAACCCAGGTCAAGGAGGTAGTCTCACCCGCAGACATCATCAAGGTGCTGGAAACTGACTTTGTCGAAAGGTCTCTGGAGGACAGACACATCTCTCAAGAGGATCTCAGATTCCTGTCAAAGATGGAAAGAGGCATCAGACTTAAAGACAACGGTCATTATGAGATGCCGCTGCCATTCAAAAATGAAAGGCCCGACTTACCAGATAACATGGTGTGTGCCATCCACCGTCTTAGATGCTTAGAACGGAAGCTGAAAAGAAACCAACAGTATTACAAAGACTACAAGACCTTCATGGATGAGATCATAACACGTGGAGACGCAGAAAGGGTCCCAGAAGAAGACATCAACAAAGCTTCAGCATGGTACATCCCACACCATGGGGTGTATCATCCCCAAAAGCCTGGGAAGATACGTGTTGTCTTCGATTGCTCGGCAAAATTTCAAGGAACATCCTTAAACGACCATCTCCTGACCGGTCCAGAGTTAACAAACACCTTGGTGGGAGTTCTGTGTCGTTTCCGGAAAGGCCCAGTGGCTATCATGTGTGACATAGAACGCATGTTCCACCAGTTCCATGTTAAAGCAAAAGACCAGGATTACCTAAGATTCTTGTGGTGGGAGAATGGAAATCTTGAAGTCAAACCATCCATCTATCGAATGAAGGTCCACTTGTTTGGTGCTGCTTCATCACCTGGCTGCGCTAACTATGGACTGAAGCACCTCGCAGCTGAAGGACAAGGACACTTCAATGAAGCCACAATCAAGTTCATTCAAAAGAACTTCTACGTTGATGACGGCTTGTCAAGTTTAACATCTGAAAGCCAGGCTATCCAGTTAGTGAAGGAGGCAAGAGAGCTCTGCAACACAGGCCAACTCCGGCTGCACAAGTTCATTTCCAATAGTCAGAAGGTCCTAGCCACAATCCCCAAGGAAGAATGTGCCGAACCCTCCCAAGACCTGGACATGGCCCTGGGGGAACTACATGTAGAAAGAGCACTTGGCATACAGTGGTGCGTGGCTTCTGATGAGTTCCAGTTTCGAGTGACAGTCAAAGAAAATCCACTTACCCGAAGAGGGGTATTGTCCACGGTCGCTTCAGTATACGACCCACTCGGATTTGTGGCACCGTTCATCTTGGTAGGAAAGCAGATTCTGCAACAGATGTGTCGTGACAAGCTCAGTTGGGATGACATCTTACCTGATGATCTTCAACCCCAGTGGGAGTTCTGGCTCCAAGACCTGCAAAATCTGGCTAGTGTGAAGATACAAAGATGTTACATTCCATCAAACTTTAAGGCTCAGAGTTACGAGCTCCATCATTTCTCGGACGCCAGCGTTTCAGGTTATGGCGAGTGTTCGTACCTCAGAGCAGTCAGTACATCAGGTGAAGTCCACTGCTCTTTGGTAATGGGGAAGTCAAGAGTAGCCCCTGTTAAGGTTACCACCATACCAAGACTTGAGCTGTCAGCAGCAGTCGTAGCTGTCCGCACCAGTGATATGCTTAAAAAGGAACTGGAGATAGATTGCTTACAAGAAGTGTTCTGGACAGATTCAAAAGTTGTACTTGGATACATCAGTAATGAAGCCAGGAGATTCCATGTGTTCGTAGCGAACCGTGTGGAACGCATCAAGCAAAGTACAGAGTATGCACAATGGAGGTATGTGGCTTCTGAAGAGAATCCAGCAGATCACGCTTCAAGAGGTCTTGCAGCACAACAACTTGTAGCTTCTAACTGGTTCACGGGCCCAGACTTTCTTTGGCAGAAAGAGCTACCCAGTGGAGTAGTCAAGGTGGGAGAGATTACAAGTAGTGATCCAGAGATAAAGAAGGCCCAGACTCATGACACACAGGCAAAGGAAATAAGGTCACTGTTAGATCGCCTACAAAAGTTCTCGGACTGGTCAAGGATGGTGAGAGCTGTAGCCAGATTAAAGCGTCGTGCGAAGGAAGCGAAAGGCCTCAAGCCGAGGTCCTGTGAAAGCACCTGTTTAGAGGAAAGGAAAGAAGCAGAGCTCAGCATAATTAAGATGACTCAACAAGCAACCCTCTCTCAAGAAATACAGGACATCCAGTGTCATAAGAACACACAAATCAAAGGCAAGGCCAACAAATTACACAAGTTAAGTCCATTCCTGGATGACCAAGGTATCCTCAGAGTGGGTGGCCGCTTAACTCACGCTGCTCTTCATCCACACGTGAAACATCCAGCTGTCCTCCCTAGAGACAGTCATGTGTCGGCATTACTTGTCAAACACCATCACGAGAGAGTGCACCATCAAGGAAGGGGAATGACTATAAACGAGCTCCGATCTAATGGCATATGGATCCTGGGTTGCAGCAACGCAGTGTCATCCCATATTTATAAGTGCATAACGTGCAGGAAGTTCAGAAGATGCACGGAACAACAAAGGATGGCAAATCTACCGGAAGACAGAATGGAAACAACCCCTCCATTTACTTACTGTGGGATGGACTGCTTCGGGCCATTCTACGTCAAGGAAGGGAGGAAAGAGCTAAAGCGTTATGGACTGTTACTTACCTGCATGTGTTCGAGAGCAGTACACATCGAAATGCTTGATGATTTGACCACAGATGCCTTCATCAACGCTCTGCGTTCAGTCATCGCTATTCGAGGAAAAATACGACAAATAAGATGTGATCAAGGGACAAATTTCGTTGGCGCTAGACGTGAGTTTATTGAAGCATTAAAGGAGATGGATCAAGAGGAACTCAAAGAACTGAGATGTGAATTCGTCATGAACACCCCAGCCTCAAGTCATATGGGTGGCATCTGGGAAAGACAAATTCGCACTATCAGAAGTGTCTTGACTTCCATTCTAGAACAGTCAGCCAGACAACTTGACTGCTCCTCACTACGAACCTTCCTATATGAAGTCATGGCTGTTGTAAATAGCAGACCTTTGACCACTGATCATCTGAACGATCCATCCAGTCCAGAGCCCTTGACACCAAACCACATTCTGACCATGAAATCTACAATCATCTTTCCTCCTCCTGGAAAGTTTGTCAGAGAAGATTTATACCTGAGAAAGAGATGGCGCAGAGTTCAACTCTTAGCCAACAACTTTTGGACACGGTGGAAGAAGGAATATCTCCTCAATCTCCAACACAGACAGAAGTGGATCAAAGACTGCAGAAATGCTAAGGTCAATGATGTTGTTATTCTGCAAGATGATGCTGCACCACGAAACCAGTGGAAGTTAGCAAAGGTTATTGAAGTATACCCAGGAAAGGACGGAAGAGTGAGAAGACTCAAGCTGCTTATAAGTGATTCAACTCTGGATGGAAGAGGAAAGCGCATCTCTAAACCTGTTCATTTGGAGAGACCCATCCATAAGACGGTTACATTGTTGGAAGCAGACTGAAGACTCCTGCACCTTCTAGTCACTCTTTCCTCCAGTTCTTAAGTTCAGCCATAAATATAGTTGGTACTTTAAAATTAACATTTATATGCAGTACGCCCCTCTCTAAGCTGTTCTGGAAAAATCACCTGTGATTTGGTGGGAGTGTAACTGCCTCACAGTTTTAGTTAAGTTTGTTATTATCTTTTGATTCCTACCTGGAAATATTAGTAGATCGTTCAGGCGGAACTAATTAGCGCCTTTCTGGTGTTCCGCACGTAATTACAGGGCACACAATGACTTAAGTGAAGTGCTAAAAGAGCATGACAAGAGCTCGTCAAGCTAACTAATATTAAGAATATAAACATCTGGATGTATTATCTAAGGATAAAGGAGACAAGCAAGAAGATTTTAAGTTTAGCCCCTCTTAAGTAGAAAGCAGCCTACGAGGTATGTTTCTTTTATATCCGGTTTTGTGATATTTCACGTGCATCGTTTGTCAACTTGAGATATTTCACGTGAATTACTTGTGTTAACTTGTGATATGTTTCACATGAATCGCTTGTTTTAACTTGTGATATGTTTCACATGAATCGCTTGTTTTAACTTGTGATATAATTTACATGCATAGCTTGTGTTAACTTGTTAACTAAGTGTGTAACTATAGTGACACGATCTGAATTCAAGACATACATTCATTTTATTTATAGTATTCTTTTATTTTTTGTTTTCCTTTAACCCAGTTCTCACGGGTTGACATGACATGTTGGAGAAATAAAACCCCGTTTTTTAAACAAGATCTCGTGCTTCGTGTTTACTACTGGAGGGAGCTACAATGAAATTAAGCACAATGGAAAACACAGAAGCCCACAACACACTATAATTAAAGCTACTATAACTATTTTTGTTTTTGTTGTCTTCAGAACATTTTAATTAATTGGCACGTAAACTAAAATTTATGTCTATAAAATGATGGTTTTGCCTTATTGTTTACTGTTACTGTTGTGACTGATTTATTTTAAGGATATTCCTTATTTCAGCCATTTATCTATGGATCAAAGATGTCCCCAATTTTGTGCACTAAGTAATTTTATATATATTTAGAAACATGTTAAAAGCATGTAAATGTTCAACTTTAATGTTTAAAATGTAATGTTCAAATAAAATGGTAAAATAATGGGTGTAATGGTCCACACTTGATTTGACCATTTAATCTTGGAATAAACATATAAAATGAAATGCTTTGTTTATATGTTTATACATTATAATAGTTGGCTGTGTTATACTGTATTAATGATTTATTTTTTATGTTTAAGTACTTAAATAACCAGGGGACTTTTGACCCAAATTTGTCGCTATTTAGAGATTATTCAGTGTAACAGGATCAGGAACACATTTTAAAGGCATGTAAAAAACCCTGATATCCCAGAAATAATTTTATTGTTAGATTTTTTGGGGGGCAAATAAGACATTGTAACCAATGCATTTTACTGGTCAAACTAATTTTTTCACCTAATATTAAATTCTGACTTTGTATCTCAAAATTCTGAGATGCAAAGTCAGAATTCTGAGATGCAGTCAAAATTCTGAGATGATATGGGTTGTTGCTAGGCTGTTTCAGTTGCATTCTGTGTGTGTTTTAAGCCGTTGCTAGTAGGGGTGGGCGGATCGATCTAAATATCGATAGTATCGATGCCAACACTGGTATTGGTATCAGATCGATACAATTGTAATTGAATCGATACTTCAATTTAAATATCTCTCCTCTACGTTCATTATACTTTGCTCGTTTCTTCTACCTCTACAATCCTGAGCAAACGCTGCTTTCACATCCTGGCCCACTTTGCAACTCCTTCCCCTCCTGCTGCTCTGCTGTGATTCGTTGTTGTGTCGTCACGTGACTCACTGACACAACGCGCCGAGGAGCAGCGAACTGAGTGAGAGATCAGGATGGCCGAGAGGAAGAGAAGCATTGTGTGGAGCTATTTTACGGCTCTAAATATTAATACTGTAACTTGATACGTCTAAAAAGTAATAATTGTGTGCACTTTATTTCATTTGCTTTTAAAACCAGAAAAAAGGGAGAGATTTTTGTTATTCTTTATTTTTTTTAAAAAGGTTGTAACAAATTAATTCTACAGTTCCTTATAACTAATAATTTTGTGGACTTCATTACTTTAATAAAAAAGCCTAAAGAATTGATCATTCATTCACCTCAGAAATAATGACATACTGCTCTCCCCTACACAGACGTATTTTTTTAAGTAAAAAGTATCGGATTGGTATCGGAATCGGCAATACTGACCCTATATGTATTTGGTATCGGATCGATACCAAATTTTGCAGTATCGCCCACCACTAGTTGCTAGGGTATTATGGGCATAGGCGGAAATCCCGGGGGGGGGGGGGTCGTCCCCCTTAAAATATCATTAAAATATGTGTATTGAAAATAATTTAATGATTTATAATACTTAAAATAGTTGTGTAAGAAGTAAAACAATACAAATGCAAACGGAGCAAAAACAAAAAACGTTGTAAACATTTGGATTCCCCCCTCCCTTGCCTCACAGTGGTTTGGTCCACTGTCAGCGCCACGCTGTAGGGTGGTTGAGAAGTGTACGGAGCCGACGCGTTAATCAGCTATATACCTACACACCAACGTTCCCACCACTTATCAGTTTACCCTCATATGTTTTAAAACTGGTCAATTTGGACATATAAACATGAACATATTTCGTTTTATGAGAACAGAAGCAGATAAACGTTCTTTGAGAAAACATTTTTGTGCATTCATGCAGAGGTGAGGCAGAGCTGAAAGTAACAAATTACATTTACTCACGTTGCTGTAATTGGGTTTTTGTGTGTCCTTTTATTTTTTGAGTAGTTTTTAAAATGTGTACCTTTACTTTTACTTAAGTATGTTTTGTTTAAAGTATAGTAGGCTACTTCGCTACATTTTAAATCATATCCGTTACTGAGTAAAAAATAAAATCAAAAAGCAAGAAGCGCAACGAATGCAGACCCTCAATTCAATTCTTATGAAAGAAACCCCTGGCCATTGACGCGAAGCGATTGTTTCATTCAGGCTCTTGAATTGCCGACCGGGTTACCGCTAATTTGCATGACGCGTTTTTAATACATGCGCATAAGGTCTAGCAGCGTGGCGTCAAATCAAACAACTTACGAACGTCCTCGAGAATGCGCAGATCATTAGACATTGCAGAGAGGGAGAGAGCGAGAGATAGAGAGAGATTGAAAGACATCAGGCACACAGGTCAGAGAAGCTATACAATAAACGTGTAAAGGATAAAAGTATTATGGCACTCATCTCATGATATGCTCATTTAAACTAGGTATATAATTTAATAAATAATGTATGTTACCAGCAATACATCAATTACAACCTTACTATAGTGATTGTATTTACTAGCTGCTGAATCATATTATTTTTGCTTCGAAAGTGCATAACTCATCTTTAAAAATCATTAAATAATTCCATAACTGTTTCTTAGTTATAAAAAAGCTTTTTATATTATTAACTTTTTGTTATTGCACTTTTATTGTAAAGATGTTCCTACAATAAAAAACAACTAGTTTGAGATTTATATTTCCTTGTCCTTTTTGAACAATACTAGAAACCTCTCCCAGCTGTAAAAAAGTAACTTTTTACTCTGAGTAAAATTAAAATGACTTTTTACTTTTACATGAGTATTTTCAGACCAGTAACTTTACTTTTACTTAAGTGGAATATTTTATTACTCTTTCCACCTTTGCATTCATGTATATTAAAATTACATTTGCGTCCGTTCATAGAGAAAGAGAAACGTTTTCTATCTGTACACATTTCCTTGCAAGTACAATTTTGCCTGTATTATTGGTGTCCCCTTCAAAAATTGTTCTTGAAAAATGTTATGTTTATTGTCCCCCCCAACATTTAGATGAAATTTTCGCCCCTGATTATGGGTGGTTGCTAGTAGGGCTGTGCAAAAAAATCACCTGCGATTCTCATACGTGTTTCATCAGTAAAGCTGGTTCCTTGATTAGTATTAAATCGCCATCACCTGCTTTCAGATGGAGCGGCATTTACTACACAGAGCCATATTTCACTGAGAAGCTAGGCAAAATCGAGTTCATAATTGAGGAAAATCGGCTCCGATAATCTATGCGATTTTGCCTAGCTTCTCAGTGAACTACGGCTCTGTGTAGTAAATGCTTCTCCATCCGAAATCTATGTAATTACTAGGCTGTTGCTGGGCAAGGGTATTTTAATTGGTTGCTAGGGTAGTGTTATGGTTTTCTGGGTGATTGCGATGGTGTTGCTGTGCCATAATGGGCGATTATTTACTAGAGGTATTTACGTGGTTTATAAAATTGCTAGTCTGTTCAGGAGGGGTTGACAGAGAACTGCTATGCGTTTAATAGGGTGTCTGTGAGTAAATGATAGGTAGTTGCTACAGTATTATGGATGGCTGTTAGTGTTACGAGTTGCTGGGTAGCTTGGGGATCAATAGGGTATTTAAATTAGAGTGATCTAAAATGTCCAGCACATGCTGTATTTTTTTATAAACCATTTGCGAGTAGATGTCACAGTTACGTCACTGCAAGCTGTGCGCGCAATGTGGTGCCAGAAAAACAATAAAAATGCAATATACACAAGTGAAACGAGCAAGATAACTCACTAGAAAATGTCTTGTTGTGCTGTTGAGTGTCAGAATAGGAATGTCAAAAAAAGATGTCCTCAATTTTTATAAAATACCGTCATCAAAGATACCATTTGAAGATAAACGTAGGTGTTTATGGTTGCAATAAGCCCTTAAATGGACAGACTGGTGTGATGAAATCATCTGGAAATCTATTAATAATTAGAATAAAAAATAATTAGAGAAGATGTCCAAATGGGTCCACCCATAACACTGTAGTAACTGCCTATCATTCACTCAAAGACAACCTATTAAATACATAGCAGTTCTCTGTCAACCACCCTGAACAGCCTAGCAATTTTATAAACCACCTAAAATACCCTAGAAAAGGACTACCAATCACCCAGAATGCTATAGCAACACCAATCGCAATCACCAAGAAAACCATAAAAATATTCTTGCAACCAATTAAAGCTGCGGTCGGCAACTATTTTGATCATATTTTTTGATCATATTCACTGAAACCAACACTATGCTCCAATAGATCAACATAAATTAGACTGTTTAAGAAAAAACCCCGCGCTTCTAGCTCCACCTAGAGCCTCTTATTTGATGTGCAAAAATCCACCGCTCCCGGTTCATTTGGTCCAATCAGCGCAGACCGGTTCATTTGGTCCAATCAGCGCAGGTCTGTGTAAAATCTGCCTGTCAATCACAGTACCTGCACGCGCCACAGATCCCCCCTCCCCCTCGCGCGCGTTACAATATCACGTGCATCCGTCTGAAGTTCACAAGCGTGTTGGATTAAACGCAGCGTAATGGCGAAGAGAACTTTCACTAATAAACTTCCGATTCCTCAGTTAACAACCAGAGCTAGGAAAACAACCAATGAAAAGAAGGAAACAAAGATAGAAAGCGACCGTGATCGTAATAAAACTAGGATCAATATCGGACCAGCATTTGAAAGGTGGAGGAATCTACAAGATTTTAAAGGGTTCAAGCTGGATGCAGAGCTTGTCACATTTCTTCTCTACAGGTAATTGTGCTTTATAAACCATCTCTTGTATTTCAGAGTGTTATGTAAGTAATCGAAGTATTCTTGCTAAGTATGCATTCACAATATTAATGGTGCACACGCACTGACGAGAACGAGCTCGAGGGGAGGTTGCTCGATGGTAGTGGGGGAGGGACATGAAATTGTAAACATTTGGAAACTGCTCAATCCTCCAGAGTTGCCGACGGCAGCTTTAAAATACCCTAGCCTAACAACAACCTAGCAACCTCATAGAATGCAACAGCCTAGCAACCACCCACAATATCCTAGCAACTTCATAGCAATCCACCATAATATTTTAGCAATAGCCTAGCAACCACACCAAATGCCACAGCAATAGCCTCACTCACTCAGAACAACATAGCAATAGTCTACCAATCACCAAGAAAGCCAGAGCAATAGCATATCAACCAACCAAAATGCCACGACAACAGCCAAGCAACCACCCATAATATCACAGCAATTGCCAGTGTAGCAATTAGCCAGGAAATCAGAGAAATAGCATAGCAACCCCAAATAACACTAGAGCAACAGCCTAGCAACCACATAGAACGCCAGAGCAACAGCCTCGCAATCGCCCATAATATCCTAGCAATTGTCTAGCAATCACATAGAAAACCATAGCTAAATCCTAGCAACCACTTAAAAACCTTAGCAAAAGCCTATCACCACCCATAATACCCTAGCAATGACTTAAAACACACACACAGAATGCAACTGAAACAGCCTAGCAACCACCCATAATATCCTAGCAACTTCATAGCAATCCACTATAATATTTTAGCAATAGCCTAGCAACCACACCAAATGCCACAGCAACAGCCTAACAACAACCAATAAAACCCTAGCAACTGCCTAGCAATCACTCAGAACAACATAGCAATAGCATATCAACCAACCAAAATGCCACAACAACAGCCAAGCAACCACCCATAATAACATAGCAACTGCCTAGCAACCCCAAAGAACACTAGAGCAACAGCCTAGCAACCACATAGAATGCCAGAGCAACAGCCTCGCAATCACCCATAATATCCTAGTAATTGTCTAGCAATCACATAGCAAACCATAGCTTAACCCTAGCAACCACTTAAAAACCTTAGCAAAAGCCTAGCAACCACCCATAATATCCTAGCAATGACTTAAAACACACACAGAATGCAACAGAAACAGCCTAGCAACCACCCATAATACCTTAGCAACGATATTATGATAGATGTGATATAAAGTCACTATTCTGAGATGCAAATACTTTGTATCTCAGAATTCTGACTTTATATCTCAGAATTATGACTTTGTATCTCATAATTATCACTTTGTATCTCAGAATTATGACTTTGTATCTCAGAATTTTGAGATACAAAGTCATAATTTTATTTAATTTTATTTTTTTTACAACATGGCGGAAACGGGCTTCCATACAAACCTGAATGACACAAACACAAATAGTTCGGACAAAATGACAGCTTCATGGGATTCTTTATTCTATACAATCAAAGTCAGTGGTTATCAATTGCTTACTTATTTCTTTTTATCATATATGAATGAAACGCATACAGTTTAGGACAATGTGAGTTTGAGAAAATTATTTTTCCCTCATTTATATAGAATAACAAAAATATAGATTTTTTTTTCAAAATAAATATAGTAAAATGAGCAGTGCAGCATTTTGCTCCAGATCCGTAACTGCAAAGATATTGACACACAGTTTGAGATAAACTAAAAATATATAAGATCTGTGAGGAATTGTGTCTCATCAAGCCACTATTCATTTATACGTTTCTTGATATTTTGTCATAAATCCCTATTATATTTAGCTACATATTGTGCTCATATCTTATGCACTGTATTATGTGGGTAGAGGGCGATGAGGAGCCACATTATTTTATTCATTGGCCCAAAATTCGCTAAGGCCCAGGCTGGACGATTACCACCCTCTGTCGTCCAAACCCCTACACCCGGAAATACGGGAGACCTGTTACACAAGTCTCAAAAGCTGTGTCTGAAACCGTTCCCTCGTTCACTCATTCACTATTCCCTATATGGGGAATGACAGTTGAGTCCACTATATGGGGATGAAGCAAATGAAAATGAGTGAGCGATTTCGGACACTGACGTAAATATCATGCGTCAGAGAGCTGTCGCAGAGATTAATCAAAAACACCTGTGTGGCTTTATTGATTGTGCTGTGAAATGGTAAAGTTTACTTTCTTACTGTTTTTCACATTTGTCATGTTTATTGTAGGCTATTAGTTGATAATAAAGAGAACAAAACAACTGCTTATAATATTTATTTACTGCTGTTTGTTTATTGTTTAATAAAAATGTGTATTACATTTAAAATAAAAGATAACGCAATTATTTTTCATTTGTTTATTTTCAAAAAGTAGAAAATAACTGACAACAAGAAAATGTTTGGTGTTTACTGTCAGTATCCTTCAGCTGATTCAAGTTACGCGTTCGTCTCCCGTTGCATCATGGGAAATATGAGTGAACGAGTGTACATCGAATGTACCCTCAAAATCAGAGTGCATTGTGGGTAAAAAGTAGTGAATGAATGTAGGGAATGAAGTTGTTCACTCAGGTTTCGGACACCACTACAAAATGGCCGACACCCGATATAGTGCACTATATAGTGGATAGGGAGCGGTTTCAGACACAGCTAAATATTTCAGTCTTGTATTAAAGTTTCCTGATTCGTGATAGAGGAGACGTAACGCACCGGACTCTCAACGCGATCATGACGCTTCTTCATGAGATCACAGGATGGCTCACATCTCTTATGTTTTACGTGCTCTGTGTTGCTTTAATCGCATTTGTTGCATATTGTCTGTATGTTAGACATGTTCATCAGAAATATGATCATATACCTGGACCTCCAAGGGATAGGTATGAAATGTTATGAATGCACTACTATATTTTGGAAGATATTGCAAATATCTTTATTTGCTTGTTTGTTAAAAATATTCAAAGATAAACTATTAAACGGCATTCTTTGTAGTTTTTTCCTAGGGCATACGCCAACTTTTATCAAAGCAATGAAATCGGACGGGATAGTACACGATGTATTTCTGAACTGGTAAGCTTAAAGCTTTTTACTTCTGTTTTGTTCGGCGTACTTATAGAAATTTTGTGTTATATTGAACTTGATCCTCGAAAATGCAGGTCGCGTAATGCATGTTGCAAATTGTTTTGGTTATTTTCTAGTCTTTCTTCGGGTGTCATTTTTCATGACAGGACGGTCGCGGATTAATTGCACAAAGGTGATAGTTCAAAGTCCATTTCTTTATGTTAATATCTAGATTTACCGCTGGTCAAAGTTCTAATATGATACAAAAATGCGTTCCTGTAATAATTTTATAAAGATATGTTGGTAACACTTTTCAATAAGGTTATTTGTTAACATTTAGTTTAATGCATTTGAACTAACAATGATCGATAATTTTAGCCTTAGTTTATTTACTAATAGATTTATATAATCAAGCGTTATATACTGTTAACATTAATTAATGCACCATGAATAACTGTATTGACATTAACATTAATAGGCTACCTGAATTAATACAGAAATATTGAGAAACTATATTGTTCACTTTTTGTGTTAGTTAATGAATTTACCAATGTTTTATACTAATTTGTACTTTTATATTAGTATGTTTATAGTTTTTAAAAATAATGTGCTTTCAATGCGATTAAATAAATAATAAAACAAAACATGTAGACTACAACATAACATTTAGATCTGCTACGCATCAGATGTTTCTTTTTATTCACTGTTTTTGCATTGTTGGTCATCACAGCCAATCACAGACACAGTTAATGTGTAAAATAGCAATACAATCATTCCTAAATGCTTCTCTTTTTGTCTGTATAGTCTGTAAGAATAAGGCGTATAAAATGTTTTGATGTTGATTATGATTACAGTATGAAGGTTGTGAAACCTCAAGAAGCTGCCTGATAAAATGTCATGAGTAAGATTTTGCAAAGGACAAAGGAAAACACTAAAATGTGCTTGTACTTTTGTTTTAAAGGGCAGAAGAATATGGTCCTGTGTATAGACTTAACAGCTTTCACTTTGTTGTGATCGTGATTTATTGCCCAGAGGCTACAAAGGTATACATTTAACCTCATTTTGTTAACAGTTAGTAGCAAAAAAAACCGAATAAAAATCTTTAACCCTTTATTGCAGACAATCCTGATGTCACCTAAGTATCCCAAGGATCCCTTTGTCTACAAACGCCTCTTTAACTTGTTTGGGAAAAGGTGAGCTTTTTCATTGCTGTGTAATTCAAGATCAAATCAAATAAACCTCCGGTTTTATTTTTAATCCCATCTGTGCCAGTAAGTATCCCATTATGCCTGACATCATATCAGATTCTAATTTATGGTTCTCTGCTATCTTTACTGGATGTTTGTATCTAACTTAAAACTTTAGATAAAAGTTAGCAGATAATTATTTTCCGTTACTAAAAATGTTGAGGGCACAACCAGAGCTTTTAACATAGGGCATTTACTGTTAATAGGACTGACAACCAATTAAAAAACCTGAATTGAATTATTGTATGATACAGTATGTAGATTTATAAAATTAATCACAAAAAATAACATATCACTATCAATAATAATTAATATTATAATATAAAATGTCAATACAATATCAGATCTGTTGTATAGGACTTGATGTTGATATCCCTTAATGCATACTTGAGGCATCAATGAGACTCCGTGGGATGGTCAATTGAGTGACCCTCTGCCACACTACTCCTCAGCCCTTCCATCTTTTGAGGTTGCTCCTTTTGCGTAACTCAGCGCATAAACCCTTAACATGACCTAACCTCAATCTCTAACGCCACAATCTCACCACAACCCAACCATACACTCCAATCCGTTTGACTAAGGCCAGAAGCTCCACTTTCATTGTTAATGCAGGTTCAGTGGCAAACGGTTCTGTATGGCATACTATTTACTGCAGTACACAAGAACACAAAAAACCCCACCAAAATCTCACCACAACCCGACCATGCGCGCCAACTCGTTTGACTAAGGCCAGTTGCCTCATTGTTATCATTAATGCAGGTTCAGTGGTAAACGGTAGCAAACTATCTGGGGCAATTACCCAGCAACACCGGTCAATTGTTGACATCCCTTAATACTTACCTGAGGCATCATGGGATGGCCAATTGAGTGTTGGCAACCTTTGGGTTGTCAAGTATTTCAGTATATCACAGAAAAGCTTTATTTTATTTACATGTATATATTATATATATTAAATGTAAATATTTAATTTGTAGCGCTATTGTCTATGACTTTTTGAATCTGAGGGTACTATGGGTTTTGCTTGGACTGATTAAATCACATCATTCAAATCTCCTCAGGTTCTTGGGAAATGGTCTAGTGACGGCTGCAGATCATGATGTCTGGTACAGGCAGCGCCGCATCATGGATCCGGCCTTCAGCAGCTCGTAAGACATTTGTAAGACATCTATAAGACATTGAAATGCGCTGCTTGTGGAGTACATCTGATGATATGTTATTTATCAGATACCTGCGAGGTCTGTTGGGCACATTTAATGAGATGTCAGAACGCCTCATGGACAAACTGGAGGAAAACGCTGATGGGAAAACTCCTGTTGTCATGCATGATCTGGTCAACTGTGTCACACTCGATGTCATTACAAAGGTTTCAATCATTTCCTCTTATCCACTGTCCCCCTCTTCAGCTTAATTACATTCAGACAAACAGCGTTGATTGAATAATTAAAATACCAAAGTCTTCATCTCAGTAGTTGTATTTAGTTAATATTTTATTGCAGAAAAGGACAAATGTCTTAAGGGCAAAAGGACAAAAAGTTTAGTACTTTATTGTGTCTTTATCCACAGGTGGCTTTTGGTGTTGATTTGAATTTGTTGAAGTACACTGACTCCCCCTTCCAGAATGCAATAGAGCTGTGTTTAAAGGGCATGGTGTATTATCTCAGGGATCCTTTTTATAGGGTAAGAGATTTTAATATTATTAAAGATCCTTGTGTCATCCTGAACTGGGTCAGCGTAACATAATCTGATTAGAAACCTTTACATTTGTGAAACTTCAGCTCAACCCTAAGAACTGGAAGACGGTACAACAGATTAAAGATGCAGCTGAACTCTTACGTAGGACCGGAGAGAAATGGATACAAGACAGGAAGACAGCAGTGGAAAATGGTGAAGATGTTCCCAAAGACATTCTCTCTCAAATCCTCAAGACAGCAGGTATGAGAGTCATCACTGACTGAAACATTAAATGCCTTTTTATTCAACGATAAATAGACATCTCCTGTAACATCTCCTGTAACGCTTTGTTTTTGCCGTAGAGGAGGAAAAAGCTAACAATTCAGAAGATCATGAGCTAATGCTGGACAATTTTGTCACTTTCTTTATCGCAGGTGAGTTATTATTCTTTGTTTGGTGTCTGGAAACTAAATTCGATAATAACTGATACTTAATTTTTTGCAGGCCAAGAGACAACAGCCAATCAACTCTCATTTGCAATCATGGAATTAGGGCGACACCCTGAGATATACAAACGGTAAAACACTTTAAGACAATTTATATTTTCTGTAATAATATTCCAGTGTGAATTCTTAAGAATTACGTTCATCAAGCTGTGGTATTGGTTCGATTTTATTTTTTTCCCAGGGCTAAAGCAGAAGTGGACGAAGTCCTCGGGACAAAAAGGGAAATTATAAATGAAGACCTTGGAAAACTCTGTTACTTGTCTCAGGTTGGTCCATTGACAGGCACAAAGTACTCAAAATAATAATTGAATGGCCTTAATGGCATCCTAGGTTTATGATTTCCTTGCTGTGGTATAACTATGTTTTGAAGTGGTGGTG
This sequence comes from Paramisgurnus dabryanus, assembly GCF_030506205.2. Lineage (NCBI taxonomy): Eukaryota > Metazoa > Chordata > Actinopteri > Cypriniformes > Cobitidae > Paramisgurnus > Paramisgurnus dabryanus. Next base: position 34,641,073 of record NC_133348.1, read on the forward strand.
ACCAACCTTACAGCAAGATCTCTGACGTGCCGATGAAATTAAGAAATAATGAATGGACCCAAATACTATGTGCTATATTTTCGGGGTATTTAGCGATTATGTTGCGTTTGAATGTAAACACATCTAGATCAAAACTGGCAGCATGCCGGCTCTATATCGGTATGTAGGATGATAATTGGTTCTTCCAAATAACCAGAAATCATCTTGCGTTGAGCCGGCAATTACATTATGGGGTACATTTCGTTGGGGCCACTGGTGTAGTGGGCAGTGCTCTGACATGTAGTGCAGACGTGCTTTGGGTGACCTGAGTTTGTATCCCGTAAACCGGAGTACCTGGAGTAAACCCACGCTGACACAGGGAGAACATGCAAACTCCACACAGAAAGGCCACCTGCCCTAGCTGAGGCTCGAACCGGAGACCTTTTGCTTTGCCACTGTGCCAGCCAGTGGTGTAGCGTCTGGGCATGCAGGGTATAGGGGGCCCTGCCCTGGGCCCGCCCCAGCTTTTAATAAAAAAAATTCAATTTAATTTTTATTTGTGGCCGCAATAAATATATTTTTGTATGCATATCATGTGTAGTGATTTCTTATTTCTCCATAATGTCTAATTTCTCCATCATTTCTTTGCATTTATTTATTTTTTTTGGACACCGCGGCTGCCGTAGACTACTACGCCATCATTTTTGTATGGCGTAGAAAAAAAAACACACAGTGTGAGAGGTTACTATAGCGGCAATCTACATGAACATTAGCATGCCCATGGACAAATATAAACATAAAAGTGGGGCCTTAAAGAGAAAAGAGAAGGCGGAGAAGTTAGTCACGAGTCAAAAACTACCCAAAACATTTAGTCTTTCTTTAAAGTACAAATATTTGACTACCTTAGTAAAAGTATATGTTGTTAACAGACCTGCGCGCCACAGTTAAAGCAACACTATGTAGTTTTTTTACCTTTAAATAATGTCTCCAAAATTATTTCAGTGATAGAACAACTTTTAACTGGACAAATTGTACTGTTGCTGCAACCTGAGCAGCCTCCTAGCTGCTACAAGCACACTCTGAAAGTGGCGGTGGAGGGTAGAGCATACAGCCCCGCCCCTCCCCCTCCCTGCAGAAGAGTGTCTGATACCATCAACCACATGGGGGAGCTGTAAGTCATTTTTACATGGAACCTACGTAGTGTTGCTTTAACAGTGCCAACAGGCAAGGTTGGGGGGGGCTTTGGCTTAAGGGGGCAGGTAATTTTTTTGCATATGGGCCCAGGACTGACTTGCTACGCCACTGGTGCCACCTCATTGATTCTTTTAAATTAGGACCTGGTCAGTGTGTTAATATGGTGTTATTTGTTCAATAATGTCATAGGTGTTGAAGGAAACCCTGCGACTGTATCCCACTGCTCCAGGAACATCTCGCTGGCTGCCTGAGGATATGATTATTAATGGATTTAAAATCCCAGGAGGATGTGCTGCTCTTGTGAGTGTTCTTCACAATCCTACAGACAACTATTTATACTGTTAGGAATTGTGGCTTTAATCTTCATAACTGTTTTTAACTACTGCTAACTTTTTTAACAGTTCAGTTCTTATGTCTCTGGAAGAATGGAAAAGTTTTTTAAAGATCCAATGACGTTTGATCCTGAGAGATTTCATGTAAATGCCCCAAAGTAAGTAGTCATTCCCATTTTGTCCTGTTGCATTTAGATCTCAAGTGAGCTTCTGTCTGCAATGTTTCTGCTGTTATAAATAATTTATTTATTCTTACATTTGGCCTATTTAGTTTTTTATATGTATATACAGTGTTGGGGAAAGTTACTTTTCAAAGTAATGCATTACAATATTAAGTTACTCACAAAAAAGTAACAAATTGCATTACTTATGCTTTGTGTACACCTAAAGACTTTGAAAAGATTTAGAAAAGACTCTATAAGATTATCAGCTCACATCTAAAGACTTCGGTTCACAGTTTTTAGTCTCAGACAAAAAGATTTTACAAACACTGAATCTTGTAGTGACACTATTTACAAGACTACAAGAAGATTATTTTAGCTTTTTATTACCACCAAATTCCTCCCATCATGCTCAGCAGTGTATAATAAAATATATATATAATATATATATATAAAATATATAGTGTATAGTGTAAAATGTAGGAGAAGCAGCTACAGTTAGCTACTGGGGCTTTTGCCATTGCAGTCATTTGCAGTGAAAGAAAAAAGAAGTGAGGGCCTTGTCCCCACTCCCACTTAGAGGTCTCAGCAAACTGTGTCCTGAAAGACATGCTGCGTGTTTTAACCTCAGCAAATGGAACATAGGCTACATAGGGTAGCATTAGTTACATTTTCCCAGTTTGTGCAAAGCTAGATTTTCTCTTTTTCATTCAGTCTTTCATTCGTGCTCTTGTACAGTAATGTCAATATTAAACATTAGTACGCCGGTTTCAACAGCGTTTGCAGCGCATACTGTGCAGTTTAATAACAGTATAAAAATCTCAAGTTCACATTACTTTATTTTATATGCATTAATAAGCAAAACCTCTTCAAGACGGTTTTTGACGGTCAGTGTAATTTATTTAACTGTGATTTGTTTAACCCACATTGTTTTCGTGCTGTTCTGGTTCGTGTAATGACATATATAGACACAATACACAATTATAGACATAACAAGCCCATGGCACATTATTAAACATGTTTCTCTTAAGTTTTACGATAAAATAAAAAATTCACTCAGTGATTGACAGCATGAAGCAGTCGATCGTGTTTCCCTTCAACAGTTTAAGCATAAGATTTAGATTTATAGATGTACGTTATCTGTTTCTCTGAACAGTATTAAGCTATATGAGGACTCATTTGCTGGGCAGAGAGTGAATGACAGCGCAGTCTTCTGGTGTTTTTAAATATTTAATTGCTTTCTTTTGAATTGCTCAAAATCATGACTGTTTGAAACACACTTGGTGTCACATTTATGACCGCACGCGTGCGGTGTACATGCTTGTTAACATGGGCACCGAAAAAACACGCGCCGCATACGCGTTGCTCACGCTTTTCGGCAAATATCGCTCCACTTCTTTTCTTTATCCACTCTGTCGTGGTATGAACGGCAGTTTACATCAAAAAGACACGGCTGCTCTGCCCACCGCTCGACAAGGCGCTCCTCTCATCCACACGGTCCATTTTCGCCTACTTGGCGCTCGTTCTGTTTCCACGTCCGTCTACATGTTTCTTTGTTGTGACTGATGGCTTCCTGTTTCCGGTTTTCGGAGAACGAATTTATTGGTTGTTAATTGTTTTACGTCACGAGACTACGCTGGGACTTGCGATAATATCAAACATGTTTGATATGAAAGACTAAAGAAAGACTGGCATAAATCGGGTCGCCGACTGCAGATTATCACCTCACAGTTAACGATCGAGACGACGGGAGCGCGCCGAGACTCCAGTAGGATTCCTAAAGACTGCCGGTCTTTAGTCTGGGACTGTGAAAATCCTTTGGTGTACGCTAGGCATAAGTTATAGAAAGTAATGCTTACGTTACTTTTTAGTTACTTTTGCCTTATTTTTTCTTGGCTGAGGCTTGATCTCTTTCAGGTCGAGCAGGTGTTTTTATGACTGAAAAGTTCTGCATTTAGAAATTGCATATTTCATCAAAAAAATGTCCAACATGGCCTGCAATCTCAGTTTCTGACTCTGACATGTGACTTCACTCTAAAAAAACAAACGGTGTTATATAGCACCAAAACTGTTGCTTTGGATCGTAACCATAGAAGAACCATTTTTAGTGCCATATAGCACCGGTGAAGCAGCAGTGAAGCACCTGTGTAGAACCATATAGTGCTTTGTAGACCCATAGTGGTGCTATAGTGGTGCTATATGGCCCCTATATGGTTCTACACAGGTGCTACACAGGTGCTTCACCGGTGCTATATGGCACAAAAAATGGTTCTTCTATGGTTACGATCCAAAGCAACAGTTTTGGTGCTGTATAGCACCGTTTGTTTTTTTAGAGTGTTACGTTTTGTTTATTTTAAGTACATACGGTAGTTTTTTAAAATATAATTAATTAAACTAAAAAAGTAACTTGCATTACTTTGTTATTAATTTGTCTGGGGTTCAATGAGGTGGCACTAAAGGACATTTTGAACACATGCCTCAACGTGCCTCTCAACACATGGGAGATAGGGATGTACTAGTCTCAGCCTCAGACGTCACGCCCACAGAATGTTGGCTAAACGTCTGATGTTTATCGTACAGTTCTCTGAAAACCTGTGGGAATGTCGTTTTTGATTTGTTGAAATAAACCGGATTTCCAGGAGACGCGAGTGTCACGATTAGTAACTGTAATAACTGACTTGTTGCCAGTCGGCTCGTTATTGTGGGGAGTCCGAAATCTGACACTAGATGAAGCAAACTGTGATTGGTTGTTTGACATGTCGGTCAAACAGACTCGTGGCCGGGCTTTGTCCAGAATAAGCAGCAAAAAACAACAGACCTTCAGTATTGAAGATCTGGCTACGCGAGACTAGGGATGTACCATCTGAAGTGGAGCCTCCTGAGGGGAATACCTCCTTATTTTCAAAGAAATGCATGTTTAACAGTATATTGGATCAGGACTTTGGTAAAAGGGGAAGTTACCTAATTTTGTTCCTGTTGTCACTCCTGTTAATCAAATTGAAAAGTTGACTAAATCACTTTTCTACCTTTATTAAGATTCAAATGAAAATACAAATAATAAATGATATATAAACTGTGATATCCCTGCTGAAAAAAACTATAAAACCATTACAGAAAATTCTAATGGTTTCCATTAAAATACCAATAGGAACCATTAGCTTTTACCATTAAAACCAATACACTGTAGTGTGTTTTGGGCCATATTCCATTAGAACCAATAAATTCCCAATTGTTTTCAGCAGGGATAGACAGTGCACAGCATAAATGAGTACACCCCCTTTGAAAATTAAGATTTTTCTCCATTTGTTAGTAAATTGGGACCAATTTGCTTTCTTTATTACAAAACAGTTTTATTAAACATTTATTTTTATTAACAAAAAAGTGAAAGTCACTGACCATCTTTAGGATACAAAAATAACACATTTAAATCAAATGGGGTGATGCAAAAATGAGTACACCCTGATGAATATGTTAGCAAAAAATTAAATAAAGTGTAATTAACAGGAATTCACTAGGAAATGATGAATATAATTAATCACCACACAGGTGGCCACAGGATAACTGGCAACTGAGAGTGGTCCAGTAAAATCCACTCCCATAATGACAGAATAGCACCACATGGTTAAGAAATGTTTCAAGACATGAGAAATAAAGAAAATTTCTTTGCACAAAATTGTCAAAGTTTCAAGATAATTAGTTAAGCATTGCTAATAAGTTTGAATACTGTCACGAAATTAACACCTCGTCAAGAGCGTTTTGTGATGAGAGATGTTGAAAAAAATCATCATGCAAGTTCAGCACAGTTGGCTTAAGTTTGCACCCCTGTTTATTTCATCTTTGAGTGTTTATCTTCAGAGTATCTTGAGTTTTGTTTGTTTTTTGTCTTCTTTGTTTAGGCTTATATAAGTTTTTTGTGATATTGGAAACAAGAATTATACGTAACGATTTATCGTGCAAATGCGCGTTTTCTCAATGAATGAATTTTAATGAATTACTGTAAAATGCCACAACATCCAAAAGACAGAGGGCAAACTCGTGCAGAAACTCCAATTGTGCCATAGAAGAAGTAGCATTACAAACCCTATTCCAGGAAATGTCTAGAAGGATATTTATATCGCCGTTCTTCAGATTGTTTCAGGTATTTTCATGATAATAAAGAATATTTTGAATTATTTTGTTTAACGAGTTATTGATGATTGAGTTGATTTTTTAAATGCATGTTATAAATGACTCCGTCTCATAATGATTTTAAATTGATAAGGACTTCTTACTGACCAAAATACCATAGTCCACGCACAAGCTGTGCATAAAACACAGAATCGCAGCCTTACGATGCAGAATCGATTTTAGACAGGTCTTTTTAATGGGAAAACGTGATATATCATTACAGCCCTATTATATATCGTTATCATGATAAAAAAAAGACTCCTATCGCCCACCCCTAGATGCCATTGTTTGACATGTAGTATGGTCTTGTGCACACTTGTTCTGGTCTTTGTTTCCCATGTGAAGTTTGTCCATTGTGGAAGCACATGGCTTTTGTTCGGTTACTAGATGCCATGTATTCTCCCTTATCTCACGTCATAACCCTGCCCTCTTTTTCCTGATGAATCATCTAATTATTGTTTCTCACCTTTTACCTGCGGCCCTATTGTTACCCTTATTGTTCCCCATTAAGATCCCTGTATTGGTGTGTGTGTTGGACCATTGTCTATTGTGATTGTGGTCTTTGTAAGTAGAGTTCAAGTGTAGTAATGTCAAGTGAAAGTCTAGTTTAATGTACTTTGTCTTATGCTGTGTTCCAGGCATGTTTTTGAGCCCATGAATCACGACATCAAAACCACGACTCACAACTCTGAACTGGGAGTATGCGTTCCAGGCAGCCTGCAACCCGTGTTTTTCCAACCTTCTAACCTTCAAAGTGCACAGGAACAGCAGTCAAACCCGTGAATTTACACCCGTGAACTCTAGATCGATGTACTCCTTGTTCAAAGTCATGGTTTTGATGTCGTGATTTACGGGTTACAGGTTGCCTGGAACGCGGCATTAGATTCATCTTGTTGTACTTGTGAGGATTTTTTATTAGTCAAGTTGGCTAATTTCGGGCTTTTGTAAGCCCTGTTTTTGATTCTGTTAAAGAAATTTTGTTGAAGAAGCTGTCTGCATTTGGGGTTTATCTGTGCTAACCCTGTCATCCATGTTTTGTTAAACATATTTTAGCAGTGATGTTATCAATATTACACCTTACTGCTGTTGATAATGAATTTGTGTTCCTTTTTAAGGCCTTATTACTGCTATTACCCGTTTGCACTGGGACCACGATCCTGTCTAGGGCAGGTTTTCTCACAGGTAATACAATAAAAAGAAACATTTTAACTTTTTGTATCTCTTCCATGACAAAATTTGCATACATGTGTAATGACAATCCATTGTGTTACAGATGGAGGCAAAAGTGGTGCTTGCTAAACTTCTTCAGAGATTTGAGTTCAGTCTGGTTCCTGGACAGTCTTTTGACATTAAAGACACGGGAACACTGCGGCCCCTAAGTGGAGTTATTTGCAACATTAAACACTGTACACAGGACATGTTCTAGGTCCAGGCCTTCCTATGTACTGGATAGTCTACTAATGTGCACTTTTTTGATCAAATAACCTGAATGGAGTTTTAAAAGATTTTTTTTTTTAGCTTTTAATTTTACCACTGAAGTGTAATTATACTAATACAATATATATTTTACCCCAAAAACTTACAAACTAAAAAATTATTTGCCCTGGTTTTCATCTTCTGACTGTTTTTTTTATTTGTGTGTTTCCCATTTAAGAACTTTATAATAATATGTTTAATTTCTATGGCGCTTTTCCCATGCTCAGGGACGCTTTACAAAGACAGTTATAGTACAGCAAACATTATACATGAAAAAGAACGAAGAAATATATATTTGAATAGTTGTACATTTGCTACAGTTCAAAACATCAACGATTGCAGTTTCACATCGCAAGAGTTCAGATAATTATATACACACAGAAAGCTGAAGAATAATGTTACATACATTATGACTGATAGGACTGAGCAAAGAGATTTTTAGATCAGACTTGAATTTCTGAAGTAAAGTTATTGTTCTAAGAGCCAGGGGCAGTGAATTCCATAGCTTGGGGTCAATAACAGAGAAAGACCTGCCACCCATAGATGATAGTCAGTGGGCCTCCAAGAATAACGTTAAGAACCATGGGTTTAGTGGATGTAAGCATTCTTGCAGCAGAGTTTTGAATATATTGCAAGCAGGAGATAGACTGCGCTGTTAAACCATAAAATAGTGAGTTACAATAAGTCAGAGTGTGATTTTTCTGGGGTTGGAACTGAACTCGGTCTCCATGCGAGCGCATCTTTCTCAGGAGCGCGTCCGCGCTTTAATGAATTGTGTGTCACAGTTCAGAGAGGGGGAGAGAGTGCAGTATCGTTCATGCCTCAGATTACAGGGTCTTATGGCCTCAGCGATTCAGGTTTTGCCCCTGGGTCTCCTGAGAATGAGACCATTCATGAAATGGGTTTTGTCACTACATTTCAGCCGGTTACGCGATCTCTGTCGCGGTGTCACAGTGACGCGCACCTGTTCGGCAGCTCTGCGCTGCTGGAGGAACGCAGACTTTTACGCACAGGGGACACCCTTGGGAACGGTCATGCTGCGAAAAGTTGTGACGACAGATGCGTCCCTAACGGGGTGGGGTGCAACCCAGGAGGGCAGAACGGTGAACGGGCTGTGGCCGGGCGGTCTCCGTTCAGTGCACATAAATTATTTGGAGCTCCTTACCATATGGAAAGCTCTGAATCATTTTCTGCCGCGTCTGCAGGGGCATCACGTGCTCGTTCGCTGCGACAATACTCATCGAAACTCCACAATCTAGCTCACAAGCTGTTAGTGTGGAGCAAGGGGGTTTTTCTGTCGTTACGCGCGACTCATGTTCCGGGCATTCTGAACAGGGGCGCGGATCTTCTGTCAAGGGGAAACCCTCTTTACGGGGACTGGCGTCTCCACCCGCAAGTGGTGTGTGCGATATGGAGGCGATTCGGACAGGCAACCGTAGATCTGTTCGCCTCGCGCGAAAATGCCCATTGTCCTATGTTCTTCTCGCTAAAGGACTCGGACGCACCCCTTGGGGTGGATGCACTGGCCCACCCATGGCCCGAAGTGTTGCTGTACGCTTTCCCCCCTCTGTGCCTTATAATTCCCACACTGTCCAGAGTGAGAGAGAGAGGCTTGTCTCTCCTTCTGGTGGCACCCAGATGACCCAAATCTCAGTGGTTGGCAGAAATAATTCCTCTGCTATATGCCCGGCCGTGGCCCCTCCCCCTCCGCACAGACCTGTTGTCTCAAGCGAACGGGGAAATTTATCACCCACACCCGGACAGGGTGGCTCTCTGGGTTTGGCCCGTGAGAGGACAAACTTAAACGCGCTGGGATTACACCCGCGCGTAATTGCTGCTATTCAAAATGCCAGAGCCGTTTCTACACGGTCCTTATATGGTTGTAAGTGGCATGTTTGAATGGTGGTGTAATGAGAACGATCTCATATCATATCAGTGCTCAGTCCCTGAGATTTTGCGTTTCTTACAAAACCTTATGGATAAAGGCAGGTCTTTTTCCACAATTAAGGTTTACTTGGCAGCTATTTCTGCTTGTCACGTAGGGTTACAGATAGGTGACCGTTCGTTATTTATACTGGCTGTCATACCTCACTGCGAGTGTGTTGGGCAATCGGGGAGCTGTCCATGTCTCTCCCATAGGTGGATCTCGAACACGAGATGATGAAAGAGAACAATAGGTTACTTTCCTAACCCCGGTTCTCTGAAACATCGAGTGGAGAGATCCACCAGCTTTGCCCCGCTTGCCGCACGAGAAGCTAATACACTTACTGAGGAGGAGCAGCGCGCATTGGCCTTATATGCCAGCAGGTAAGAGGGTGTGGTCTTACCTGGCATTGGCTGCGCGCTTCTGTCTGTCTAGCCAGACTTGGTGCAATTGGATGCTTCTGTAGAGGTCAGGTACGGATGCCCTTCCCATAGGTGGATCTCTCCACTCGATGTTTCAGAGAACCGGGGTTACGAAAGTAACCTATTGTTTTACTATAGGATATTTCAACATTATTAATGCACTTCAAAGGACTGATTGATGCGAAATCAAAAGTGATAAGCTTGGGGTCAGAGATGGGAGTAACGAGACCATTAATTGAGAGTTTGTTTAAACCTGATGTACAAATTAAATCGAGTATATTACCATGTTTTTGGGTTGAAAAGGTGACATTCTGATGAAGATCAAAGCAGTCCAAAACAGAATTAAGCTGAGTGCTATTGGTGCAGGTAACGTCAACATGTATATTAAAGTCACCAAGTAAGATGACTTCAGAGGATGGAGTTCAAGTTGAGGTTAGTAATTCGCTGAGTTCAGAGAAAAGGTCATTATGCTGCTTGGGTGGCCTATAGATTAGGATGATTATGAGGGGGCATTTTGAGACCACCTTTAGAACCATATATTCAAAAGACGTTGTACTGTGAAAGTCTAACTGGGAGAGTGACATATAGTTTCTATAGACGACCGCAAGGCCACCTCCTTTCCCAGAAAGACGCGGTTTAGACAGGTACTGATATGGTGTAAGCAGATTTAGATGCAGAAAGTCGTTCGGTGTTTGCCAAGTCTCGGTAAGAAATAACATATCCAAATTGTAGTCAGTAGTTGGTTCATTCAAATAGGTAGACTAAGGGGCTGACGTCGAGGGGCCAGTTGTTGGCTTCTTGCGACGTGGCAAGATCTGTGTGATTTTCTGTTCTCAGCGGCCGAGAACTGCTGGGCAAATTTCATAACTTTCTCACCGAACAGGCCTGGGACACCGGAGCATCTAGGAGTTGCATTTTTTCCTGCTTCCGCATGTCGGGCAGGAACAGCCATATATGGCCCCGAAGAAAAAATCTTGATGAGTGGTGCAAGCCATCTCTTTTCATATACCTAGATATTCGAGGTGAAGCTTAGCAAATTCCACTCACCTATTGCAAAGGCCTTTTCTACAAAAGATCAGAGGTGACTGGGGTACCCAGGAGCGAACCCCTAGTGTCACTACATTGACATTTAGTGGCTGACAGAAAGAGGACACTAATATAACATATTGTTTATTATCTTTATTTAATATATTATGCAGTAACGTATTATCTTCATCCAAAATTAAGACAATGAGTGTGTTTTTGCTTTATACATTTGAGAGCAGTCAGGTTGAGGCAAGGCGGATGAGTGCAGACATGGGTAGATGAACACAGATATTTATTAAATAAACAAGAAACAAAAACCAACGAGGGGGCAAACAACATCAACAAGAAAATTAAACACTAACAGGACTAGACTAGACTATAAGACACTAAACACTAACAGGACTAAACTCGACTTATCTAGACAAGATCTTCACAGAACAAAACAGGAACTCTACAAGGCAGGGATAAGCAAAATGATAGTAGGCAGAACAAAGGGCACAAAGATTTTAAATAGGGAGAACTTATGAGGGGAAGGCGAGCAAGGGAGCGGGGTAAAAGTGACAATTCAAGGGGGAAACATGTGGTCCAATACAAACAATACTGAGACCACAAAACATTGTACTGTTCGAACCCTGCCATACTGAACTAGATATAAATACTAAACAAGACTCTGGCAGGATCCTGCAATAGCATTATTTTCAGTTGAATGATTTTGTTTGATAAAAGACAATTTGTACTTGTTTTGCTGGTCCTTTTAAATGGGGTATATTGTTTATTGTAAATTGGGTTTATTGAATTTCATGATTTTAAACCTTTAAATATTTATATTTTAAAGGTTTTAAATCATGAAATTTTAGACTATACAACATTAAAAGTAGTACTGTTTTTATGCTTATAATAAGAGTACCACACTCTTTTGTCCAAACCAGTTCTTAACAATGACATTTCACAATTCCAAGAATGCAAAGAACAGACTTGCTGGACCGGTCTTGCCAAGCAACCTTGGAAAAAAAGAACTCTGAAGGACTGGAGATCTCACCTTTGTGAGAATTTTCTGCGATCTTCTTGTTGTTTATATTCTTAGCAATTCAACATTGCAACATTCATATAATGCCAAACATTATTTATTATTATTATAATGGTAATCCATTAGCAGTGTTGGGGCTAGTTACTCAAAAAAATAATATATTACGTATTACATATTACTCTCAAAAATAGTAATGCCTTACTTTACTTTATTACTCCCTGGAGAAAGTAACTAGTTATATTACTAGTTATTATTACTAGTTACATTTTTATTTGGGCAAGCCACGGCCAAGAAAATGCTGGCTTCCGCTACTGGACGTGGGGCACAGCGTTTGGAGAAACATTAAAGAGTGTGCACTTCACCGTCAAGTTATTTTCCTTCCGTTGAACATAATAAAATATGACTGAATCTCCACCTGTCGAAACTAGCTTTCTGTTGCTGGGAACATTCCTCTGAAAAAGAGCTTGCCGTTGTTGACGCTTCCATTTACCCGATCTGTCTTTGACTGTGCCGCTGCCGCTCTGTGCTGCTGGCTGCCGGGTGTCGACCAATCAGTGATGGTTAATGATACCTCGTGCCAAACTTAGACCAATCACTGTTCCATTCACGCCCTCCTCCCTTCCCTTTTGTTCTCTGTGTTTTGTGCCTTGTGTGATGAAGGTGCTACTGGCGAATGTAACTTAAGTAACTAGCTCGGGAAAACTGTAATAATATTACCATTTTCAGACGGGTAATGCCTTACACTACTAGTTACTGAAAAAAGTAATATTATTACAGTAACTAGTTACTTTGTAACTAGTTACACCCAACACTGTCCATTAGCATCATAACCGTTATTTACATTATTATTATTAACATAGTTTTATTGCATTTTACTGTTACATTTTGTTATTTTAAATTAATAAAAAAGTTGGTGGTAGCCTATGTTGCAAAAAATTTTGTGCCTTGCCATAACACATTTGAATGTACGCAATTCTACGTGTTGTAATTCTCAGATAGTTTTACATACATTCTAAATCAGAAACATCATGTAGACATCTTATAGCAGCCTATGTCCATAAGACATCTTTCAGGAAACGTCTCAGAGATGATTTAGCAAATACTCAAAAAATTACAAGTTGCAGAGGAAAACTCATATCACAGACGTCTCCGAGAGATTAAAACTCCTTTATTTAAAATGTTTACAAGCAAATGTTTACTTTTCTCACTTTTCTTACCGTGTTATGATGAACTATAATAACAAATAACAGACATGAATAGACTTAGACTTCAGACTTTGTAAATAAAGTCTTTATAAAAAATTATTTAGACTTTAGACACAAATAATAAATTCCTGAGAGTATAAAGATCCCCCGTTAGATATACCCAAAATAAATTATGTCTGACCATCATATTAGAGCCAGCATATTTCAGATTAGGCTACAGGTCTGTCTCACACCTGGAGCTCACCACCACCCGCTGATCGCGTGAACGCATGCATAGGAAATTGTCTGAGCATAATTTCAAATAGGCACTACCTTTACTAACTGACCTTAGGTAACTTTCACATTCTCGTCTAAACACCTCTTCAACTGCATTTTGTGACACATAAACAGTAATATTTCGAATATTACGCGGCCTTTCTGCTAGACATCCGGGTACGTGAACTTCGGAGCTGCAGCCACAAGGTCGCAAGTACAGACAAGAACTCATACTGAGAAACTGATAAAGTAAAGTGTTCTGTAGGAGACAGAGGAGACTTAAGCGCACCGGACTTTTAACGAGATCATGACGCTTCTTCATGAGATCACAGGATGGCTCACATCTCTTATGTTTTACGTGCTTTGTGTTGCTTTAATTGCATTTGTTGCTTATTGTCTGTATGTTAGACATGTTCATCAGAAATATGATCATATACCTGGACCTCCAAGGGATAAGTAAGTTTAAGCGTTATGAATATTCACAATTGCAATGTGCATTATATAAAATATATAGTAAATACTTTGTTTTGTGTTATCAAAATTAAGATAAACCTGACCACTACATTATTTATAGCTTTTTACTGGGACATATGCCATCTTTTGTCAAAGCAACTTCATCGAACAACATCATGCACGGTGTTTTCCTGAACTGGTAAGATTAATGCTTTTTACTTTTGCTTTATTTAAAATGCGCATTTATGGGCTATTTAAACTGGAACCTCGAAACACGTTTGTGTAATGCATGTTGTACAATGTTTAGGTTATTTTTCGGTCTTTGTTTGGTTGTTATTTTATGCTAGGATTTGACAGTTTGATCTTGTATTATTTTGAGGGAGCAGTAGCAGTTAGTTCTTTTGATTTGACTGGTTAAAAGTTTTGTGGTGGTTTGCGAATTGAAAGGGAAACTATGAGGGGCCGTGTGGCTAAAAAAACATACTTCACTTATGAATACATATGTAAAAGCATGCATACACATATATAAACACTCGCATATACATGCATACTGTTGGATGTTTAAGCAAATACCTATGAATACATGTGCATACTAATGTAAAATTCATACCAACACATCTTAAGTTAGTAATGCATACATATACACTTGTGAATAACTTGCATATACATGTAAACTTAATGCACGCATACACCTATAAAAACTGAAATATACATATAAACTTAATACACGCATACACATATAAACACTCGCACATACATATAAACTCTGTCCATGCATATACACCCATTAAACACTTGCATATATATGTAAACTTGATGCACGCATACACATAAAAATACTCGCACATACATATAAAAAACTTGCACATACATATAAACTTGATGCATGCATACACATAAAAACACTCGCACATACATATAAACTTGATGCACGCATACATATAAAAACACTCGAACATACATATAAACTTGATGCACGCATACACCTATTAAACACTTGCATATACATACAAACTTTCAGTATAAAAGGAAGTCATTTCAGTATAAAAGGAAGTCATTTCAGTATAAAAGGAAGTCATTTCAGTGTAAAAGGAAGTCATTTCAGTGTAAAAGGAAGTCATTTCAGTGTAAAAGGAAGTCATTTCAGAATAAAAGTCTCGATGGAGGGGAGGAGCCAAGGTGACCGCAGCTACCATGAAGCAAGCGGGTGCACCGCTATATTTGATGTAACTTGCAGTAATAAACAAAAACCCGAGCCTTATTTGACAGCAGCACTAATTTAACTATTTGATCGGATGCATTTGATATACAGACCGTGACCGGAATGCACTCACAAATCGCGCTGTTATTAGAAATCTTTAACTGTTTCCAGACTGAGCATGGACACAAACAAGCAGAAGACGTTTATAAAAGCAGCTGCCTATCAGCGTGTACGGAATCGAATCAAAACTTGACTTTTAGACCCGCAGTCTGCCTGTGCCATTCCACCATAACCCGGACTGCAAATTAAATGTTAATATTATTCTACCCGTTACAATAAATATTAACAGCTCACTTGCTGGATACCCGTATCCACCCGCCCGCCCGCGTGTAGGACTCTGACATGGAGTGTGCCTAAATAAAAAAATCCCTGCCACCCATCTAGCTGACTCTTGTAATATATTTTTGTGAATTTAGAAGGACCTCGATCATAGTCTATCACATTCCGTCCTGTAGATTCATTTGGAATGTGTCTGCCGCACAGCTCCAGTCAGGACAGATCAGCCACCAGCGAGATTAAAAGGTGGGCTTTGTTTAATAAAAAAAAAATGTAATGCATTTCTTTATATTACAATAAATATGATGAACAAGTCACCCATTTATCAAGTATCGATTAATTATTTTTACTTAATCGCTTTTGCCTTTTACAAAAAGTAGAATAGGCACGCATATTCTAAATGTAACCAAAATAATGGCTGTGGCGTTGAAGGATCTTTCCTGTTTTAGTGAAAAAGAAATAAGTTCTATTGCTGTTATTATGTAGCAAATATTGGTGATTTTTTGATAACAAATATGACAGTTTTAAACAAACTAAGTAGCCTATTTATTTATTTATTTATTGGCAAATACAGAACAACGAGGAACAAGTAGAAAAAAAAGGTAGGCGACACGCCTTTCTACCTTGCGACAAAAAGATTAATCATAGCCAACTTAGGCTAAATGTAATTTTAAAATTTCGTTAATTGAAAATTTTTTCAAACCGAAAGCCCATTGTTTATGCTTGTCAACTTTATGCTGACTCGGTCACAAAATTTCGTCACGCAGTATTTGATATACAGTATTTGTTATATATTATTATTTTATATACAGTATACTAGCCTAAACAATTATGATTTTTGCCATAATCGTGCAGCCCTAGGTATTTTAATATTATTTAAGTAAACTTTTTCAAAAATACTAAAAGGGAACAAATGTGTTTTCTAGGGGTGACCCCGAATAGTCGAAGATTCGATGCATCGATAGGAGAAGCCTGATTCGACTACCAATCTCATAGTCGAATCGTCGCAGATGTGTTGAGGATCATTCAATTTTGGCCGTATATGGGTGCACACATTATCTGATTTCACATATAACAGCTTTCTCACAATATATTAATATTCTGCATATTATGATAATGCTCCAAATAATATGTGAAGTAGCAGCTTTCAATAAATATTTTTAAAATGCGTTAATAAATCCAACAACCCCTGTGACCGGGCTTCACGTCCATAAGAGGTCTCTATGTTAATAAAGCCTTGCCTCTTTGTTTCGACATTTAAAAGCCAAAGCTGGCAAATTAAACTATGACTTTCGTTCTTTTAATAATTTCTATATTTTATTTTATTTATAAATCACTTTGGGTTATCTAATATAAAGAGCACCTATTATGGGATACACGTTTTTAAACATCCTTTTGTGTGTAAGTGTGCATTAGTACATGCTAACGATATTCAAAAAGTACGTACCTCAAAGAAAACGATGAAGCGAGTTATCGTCTCTAACGTTCGAGGACTACAAAAAACACTCGGATTGTAGGCAACAGTTTACTTCCTGGGATTAGTGACGTAGATAAGACCAACATTATCATAGTTCAGCCCTCTCTGCTTTGCTTGGGTACGCCCTCAAAGACAGGGGGTGGGGAGCGCCGAGTCAGAAGAGAGCTAAAATGGCGGAGGTTGTGAGTCCCTGCTTTGACTCTGTTTGCAAACTCTTGTTTCATTGTTTAAGCGATTAAATCTCTCGAGTAGACGCTGTCTCTTTAGATGCGAGGGAAAAATAGCACTTTATGGACTTCCACAGAGGACATCGTGTTTAATACGGTTCCGGAAAAATCCAGTCAGAAGTTGTTCACGGAGTTTTCACAATAACTGCTTCTCATGAACCGAAACTGGATTTGCGCGACGTCTCCTCTTGAAAGTTGGATTACTGTGCACTTCTGGATCACAGACTGTAAGTATTCACGTTTATTATTTGCCTTTTACTGTACGTTACGTAACCGGTAACCGGAGATTAACATAATGTGCGTGTAGAGCTAAGCTTGTAAGCTAATTGTCTTGTGTTGTAATACTGTATTTCATAAACAACGTACCATATTTACACACGTGCAGGGTTCTAAATTAACACCCGCCAACCCGCCAAATGCGGGTTAAAATTCATTTTGGCGGGTGTTAATAAAAACTTACTAGCCAGTTTGGCCGGTGATGCATGAGGCATTGCATGCAAGATACATAAAGCTTCGTTCTCGGTCATTTATCCCTCTGGCAGGACATTTCCCATGAACACTGTGCCGTAATTCGTGATGATGTTTATACGCCAATTGGCTGCGCAGTTTGCAGCGAAACCAGCGCGAGAAACCATGGAGAACGAACGGGCAGAGCAGGGAGGATAGACTAAAAGACAGCGGTGTCGCCACACCCCTTTACTGGGGCAGGTGATCCAGTGTAAATCTTTTGTGCCCATGTGTAAATCTCAAGTTTAAATTTTAGCAGTTAACTAGTGTATTCCTTAACAAAGAAAATAGCGGCAAAAACAGATCTATATGCAATGTAGTTAACCAATTTACGCTTGTAAAGCGACGAAGCAGTCGCACGGACGTGTGCATGCATGTATCCATGTCCACGCGCGTCTTTGCGTTCCTCCGCGCGCGCAACTGCATCCAAAAGGGGACGCCACGCGAATGAGTAATTATGAAAACATGACGAGAAGTAAGTTTCTAAATCATAATGCTAATCTTATTTTTACTCGATCATTATTGGCTTCTGTAGATGGACATCAGAAATGTTTTTTTGCAAAGCAGGGAAAGGGAAGCAGAAAGGAAAGATGATGAGATTAAGGGAGGTAAGACAAACTACATCCTCACTCTGTCAGGTCTCAAACATTAGAGGAAAAATCTCAGGAAAACCTTTTGTCAAGTCTATAGGATTGCATTGTTGCTGAGAAAATCCACAGATGTATGGGTTATACTGTTCTGTATTTGCAGATATGAAATTAATATTTAGTTTACTAATATTTAACTCTAGGACACTAACTTGCATAACAGTTAGCAGTAACTGTGATTTAGATTATTTAGTATAGCAGTCATAAAATGACTGGTTTCTTAAAATATTCTTGTAAAAATAAGTTATTAATCATTGCTATCATTGTATAATGTAGAAAATATTTCTCTGCTGTCATTATTACCAAACATTTTCTGCCATGTATGCCTCCAAACATGTTAATAATGTTAGGTGTGATGAAAATTATACTTAAATATTATTAAATACATATAAATCTTTCACAGTAACTGTTGCACTGTAGAATAGTGGGTTAAGCAAAGGACATTGTATACTTGCACACAGCAGGCTTTCAAAAAAGTCAGCAAAAAATGGGGGGCATGTGCCCCAGTAAAGCTTTATGTCTATCGACAGAGAAATGAAGAAATCTTATGTTTCATCACAAAAATGTTGTCATGTTTTGTCAGGATTGTCTCATGCACGCGAAAGAAAAAAAACAAATCATTGTTGCATTCAGTGGCACTCATAATTTCTCTTATTTTCACCGGAAAAAATTTGGCTAGTGGAAATGCTGATTGGCTGGTAACTTTAGAAAGTTACCAGCCACTTTGGCTGGTGGTCAAAAAAGTTAATTTAGAACCCTGCACACGTGTATGTTGAATTATGCAGACTATCGTTTTTTTTTATCGATGTTGGTTTAGACATGTTTACAAACTTGCTAAGTTGCTAAGCTAAATACAAATACAAATGCCAGCTAAACTGTTACCAGTAAAATTTGTTCTCATGATCAAACTCAAGAAACTCTAAGTACAGATGATTTGTTTAAAGTTATATGGATTTTACTGTTGTATTTACTTGAAGCTTTCTTAGATTTTGAAACGAAGTAAACACATAATGTGTGTTGCTAATGTTGGGCCATGTAATATGTAATACATTTACGTTTTAATGAATAGTCTAACGATTTATAGTCGTTGTACTCTATTGTTATAATATGTCTTTTTGACTGAATACATGTTTGTTTTATTTGTCTATATCCTAGATTCGCAGCTGGACACATCCTTCTACACTGTATGCAAACATGCAACATCATTACACACAGTACAAGGAGTCAGACTGGCATATGAGGAGCAAAGGTGTGTAACACACATGATGTATTTAGCTAGTGAAACCACTACCAGTCTTAGATGTATAACTGATGATGACAAAGTTTTTTTTCTCTGCATAATCATAAGAACCCAGACAGTAGCATCGTTTCACAATGTTTCCATCACCATCATCAGTGGATGCCTTTGCTGTCCGTAGCCTGAGAGTTCAGATTTGCAGCAAAATTTTTTTGATTTTCTCATTTATTGGAATGCTGTGCAGGTATTTAAGTATTTTAGTAACTTTGTTAAATAAAGTAGTATTTACTTTTACAATAAATTAATTGCTTGTTTATATTTTACAGGTATTTGTACCTTGCAGCCATCCATTACAATGTCACCAAGCCGTAACAAAAGCAGGAGAGGGAAAGTACAAGGCTATGTTCCCAAAACACACAAGTGACATACCGTAAGCAGTAATGTTTTATTTCAAATACATTCATAATTAAAAACTTAATGTATGAAGCAGGGAAATAAATTATCAAAACAAAAGATTTATTGACTGCAATATTTCTACAGTTATGTGGAGGATGTGATCAGGCTTGTGTTTGATGAGGTATTTGAAGATAAGCTGAAGGAAACCCCGATTCCAATGGACCTGGCATCACAGTTTGAGAGACCTTCAAAGGAGGACGTGATTGCATGCCATCTTCAGTGCAGGGGTCGTCGAAAGCCAAAATTGTGACCGATCTGATCAGGAAGCTCCAAGCGTATCTGGAGAACAACACACGACATGATGATAACCTTATAGTGTCGTCTTAAATAGCACCAGCTGACAAAGCTTTGATATGCCATTTATCTGAATAGATAGCTGTAAGAAATGAATTGAACAATTTTTGAAACAAGAGCACAATATGGTTACTAAAGTATGTTTATTTGTATATTGTTTAACATTTAAATATATATTTGTAATAAATAAAAAAAACTTTTGACTGACTATTATATTTTCTTTAAAGTTACATCTTTTGTTCTTTTGGGTACTTTGTTACTATAATGATACTTTAGTGTTATTGGTTTAAAAATGTAATAAAACTTACTCTAGTCCTGCACCTCAAAGGCTTATAGTCGGTACAATAAATGTTCTGTGTGTAGGGATTTAGACAATTTGTGCAAAACCTGGATGATGAATCACGCAGGTAAGAGGCCCTGGAACATGTTGCATTCTCCTTAAAACCTAATAAGTAAAAACATAGCACTTATAAGTAAGCAGTCTTTCATAAAAAAAGTTTACCATAGTGAAATAATGTAGAACATTCATTTCAATTAATACTTTCTTTGTGCTACATTTGGTGTTTCCATATAGTTTGCACAGTGATATAGTATGTAACAGTCTTTTATAATAAAGTTTACTATAGTAAAATAATGTTAACAAATGAAATAGTTTTATAATCATTTCAACAAATACTTTCTATGTGCTACATTTGGTGTTTCCATATAGTTTGCACAGTGATATAGTATGTAACAGTCTTTTATAATAAAGTTTACTATAGTAAAATAATGTTAACAAATGAAATAGTTTTATAATCATTTCAACAAATACTTTCTATGTGCTACATTTGGTGTTTCCATATAGTTTGCACAGTAATATAGTATGTAAGCAGGCTTTTATAATAAAGTTTACTATAGTAAAATAATGTTAATAAGTGAAATAGTTTTATAATCATTTCAAAAAATACTTTCTATGTGCTACATTTGGTGTTTCCATATAGTTTGCAAAGTAATGTAGTACGTTATAATTACCTTTTGGATGTCTTTGCAACACATTTTCGTCTTCGTTTAGCATTCTGGCAGAGCTAAGGACACCTAAAAAAGTTAAATCCAATCGCGTTCATTGACGGAGATCGTTTATATCGTAACGGCCGTCTGAACTCTCTGGATCGAGCTTGAAGTGGTAAGGCAGTACAGACACCATCGTTCATAGAGAAATATAGCGCTTGTTTACGTTGCCTGTGACTCTCAGTCAGAACCGGAAAACCCACGCGTAGTCAGTGGCGTAACCTTTCAAACACACGCCGAACCCAGTTGACCAATAACAGTTGAGTAGTCATCTGACCAATCCGAATACACTAGACATTTTGGGAGGCGGAGACAGGAACTAAATCCGAGCGTTTTCCAGACATGCAGAAATCTACGGAGCCCGCGAGGGGACATGGTGGTGGATAATATTTGGGATGAGAGGGAATTTTTTTTTCATAGCTTTTGCGTTCCCCCGAGAAGCTTTTTGCGTTCTCTCGCAAAACTTTTGCGTTCCCCCGAGAAACTTTGCGTTATCTCGCAAAACTTTTGCGTTCCCCCGAGAAACCTTTTGCGTTCCCCCGAGAAACTTTTTGCGTTCACTCGCAAAAAGAGCCTATGTTTCCGTGAGGACCCACAGCGCTTCACAGCGTCACCTGAGACAGTTCACAAGGTAATGGCATCATTGATGCCAGCTGTTTGTAGATATGATATATAACTATTGTTATTAAAGAATTATACCGTATTTCTTTGTATTTAAGTCCAAGTTCAAAATAACACTCTATAAACCGCTCCATTGTGAATGCATTGAGCTGTCTGAACCATTGGGGACGGGAGATAAAGTGTTTATCTGAACTAAAAACATGACCTGTTTCACAATGGAGCGGTTTAAAGAGTGTTATTTTGAACTTGGACTTAAATACAAAGAAATACAATATCATTATTTAATAACAGTAGTTATAACAGCCGACATCAATGATGCCATATGGTGTAGTGCTGGGAACACTTAGCTACGGAGTACCCTTATTAGATGGCACCGAGTAGCCTATATCCTACGGAGCCCGCGAGGGGACATGGTGGTGGATAATATTTTGGGATAAGAGGGAAATTTTTTTTATAGCTTTTGCGTTCCCCCGAGAAGCTTTTTGCGTTCTCTCGCAAAACTTTTGCGTTCCCCCGAGAAACTTTGCGTTCTCTCGCAAAACTTTTGCGTTCCCCCGAGAAACCTTTTGCGTCCCCCTGAGAAACTTTTTGCGTTCGCTCGCAAAAAGAGCCTACGTTTTCGCGAGAAACTACGGCGCTTACAGCGTCACCTGAGGCAGTTCATTGATGCCAGCTGTTTAAATATGATATATAACTACTGTTATTAAAGAATTATACGGTATTTCTTTGTATTTAAGTCCAAGTTCAAAATAAACAGTGTAAGTGGCTAGTCTTGCATAGCCTTAGTTCACTCCAAAATGGTCTAGTATTGTCACTTAACTTATGCTGCTTGACTCCTCAGCATTAAGATCATTATAGAAATTATATTAATATTTAATATTTCACATTTAGAGGTGGATATAGGCTACCCCGTGCCATCTAATAAGGGTACTCCGTAGCTAAGTGTTCCCAGCACTACACCATATGGCATCATTGATGTCCGCTGTTATAACTACTGTTATTAAATAATGATATTGTATTTCTTTGTATTTCAGTCCAAGTTCAAAATAATACTCTTTAAACCGCTCCATTGTGAAACAGGTCATGTTTTTAGTTCAGATAAACACTTTATCTCCCGTCCCCAATGGTTCAGACAGCTCAATGCATTCTCAATGGAGCGGTTTATAGAGTGTTATTTTGAACTTGGACTTAAATACAAAGAAATACGGTATAATTCTTTAATAACAATAGTTATATATCATATCTACAAACAGCTGGCATGATGCCATTACCTTGTGAACTGTCTCAGGTGACGCTGTGAAGCGCTGTGGGTCCTCACGGAAACATAGGCTCTTTTTGCGAGCGAACGCAAAAAGTTTCTCGGGGGAACGCAAAAAGTTTCTATGGGGAACGCAAAAGGTTTCTCGGGGGAACGCAAAAGTTTTGCGAGATAACGCAAAGTTTCTCGGGGGAACGCAAAAGTTTTGCGAGAGAACGCAAAAAGCTTCTCGGGGGAACGCAAAAGCTATAAAAAAAAATTCCCTCTCATCCCAAATATTATCCACCACCATGTCCCCTCGCGGGCTCCGTAATATCCACCTCTAAATGTGAAATATTAAATATTAATATAATTTCTATAATGATCTTAATGCTGAGGAGTCAAGCAGCATAAGTTAAGTGACAATAATAGACCATTTTGGAGTGAACTAAGGCTATGCAAGACTACCCAGGTAGCCAAAACAGTTTGGCCCAATAATGGCCCAAACCCGGCAGGCCAGAAAAAAAACACGGCCCAGTTCCGGCTGCCAGAAAAGGGCCAACTCTGGGATGAATGACGCCCCAGAATCGTCCCAAGTACACTGGCCCATGTCCGGGTGCCTAAAGTGAGCCGGCACTGCCAGCACAGTGCCAGAATCACGCCAGCTAAAACTGTACACTCAGCCAAAACTGGCCAATGTCCGGGTGCTTAAAGTCAGCCGACACTGCCAGCAAAGTGCCAGAATCATGCCAGCTTAAACTGTACACTCAGATGAAACTAGCCCGAATTTTTTTAAGTGTTTTTTCCACAAAACAATATTTTATAACCTTAGCCCTTAAGATGGCATGTACTTATCCCTTCTTTAAAAAAACTTTTATTATATTTAGTTAAAAAAAGTTAAACTGCACATTAGAAGTTCTATCCTCAATGTTTGTGATGCTTTTAATGTGTTAAGTGTCACACTTTACTGTAGGTGTTTAAAAAAAAAAGAAAAATATACAGTATGTTTACATGTTTATTTGAAACATAACATTACATTAATAAAACATTAATAAACATCTGGACACTCCTCAAGTGTACCCTAAAAGAAGGAAAGTCTGAGAGAAAAGAGATAAGAGGAGGAACAGAAAATGACTCATGGTTACTTCATCAGATAGACTGAAGGCATTAATGTTAAATTGGGTAAATGTTAAAGGAATAGTTCACCCTAAAATAAAAATTCTTTTTTTTCTCATTTATTGGAATGCTGTGCAGGTATTTAAGTATTTTAGTAACTTTGTTAAATAAAGTAGTATTTACTTTTACAATAAATTAATTGCTTGTTTATATTTTACAGGTATTTGTACCTTGCAGCCATCCATTACAATGTCACCAAGCCGTAACAAAAGCAGGAGAGGGAAAGTACAAGGCTATGTTCCCAAAACACACAAGTGACATACCGTAAGCAGTAATGTTTTATTTCAAATACATTCATAATTAAAAACTTAATGTATGAAGCAGGGAAATAAATGATCAAAACAAAAGATTTATTGACTGCAATATTTCTACAGTTATGTGGAGGATGTGATCAGGCTTGTGTTTGATGAGGTATTTGAAGATAAGCTGAAGGAAACCCCGATTCCAATGGACCTGGCATCACAGTTTGAGAGACCTTCAAAGGAGGACGTGATTGCATGCCATCTTCAGTGCAGGGGTCGTCGAAAGCCAAAATTGTGACCGATCTGATCAGGAAGCTCCAAGCGTATCTGGAGAACAACACACGACATGATGATAACCTTATAGTGTCGTCTTAAATAGCACCAGCTGACAAAGCTTTGATATGCCATTTATCTGAATAGATAGCTGTAAGAAATGAATTGAACAATTTTTGAAACAAGAGCACAATATGGTTACTAAAGTATGTTTATTTGTATATTGTTTAACATTTAAATATATATTTGTAATAAATAAAAAAAACTTTTGACTGACTATTATATTTTCTTTAAAGTTACATCTTTTGTTCTTTTGGGTACTTTGTTACTATAATGATACTTTAGTGTTATTGGTTTAAAAATGTAATAAAACTTACTCTAGTCCTGCACCTCAAAGGCTTATAGTCCGTACAATAAATGTTCTGTGTGTAGGGATTTAGACAATTTGTGCAAAACCTGGATGATGAATCACGCAGGTAAGAGGCCCTGGAACCTGTTGCATTCTCCTTAAAACCTAATAAGTAAAAACATAGCACTTATAAGTAAGCAGTCTTTCATAAAAAAAGTTTACCATAGTGAAATAATGTAGAACATTCATTTCAATTAATACTTTCTTTGTGCTACATTTGGTGTTTCCATATAGTTTGCACAGTGATATAGTATGTAACAGTCTTTTATAATAAAGTTTACTATAGTAAAATAATGTTAACAAATGAAATAGTTTTATAATCATTTCAACAAATACTTTCTATGTGCTACATTTGGTGTTTCCATATAGTTTGCACAGTGATATAGTATGTAACAGTCTTTTATAATAAAGTTTACTATAGTAAAATAATGTTAACAAATGAAATAGTTTTATAATCATTTCAACAAATACTTTCTATGTGCTACATTTGGTGTTTCCATATAGTTTGCACAGTAATATAGTATGTAAGCAGGCTTTTATAATAAAGTTTACTATAGTAAAATAATGTTAATAAGTGAAATAGTTTTATAATCATTTCACAAAATACTTTCTATGTGCTACATTTGGTGTTTCCATATAGTTTGCAAAGTAATGTAGTACGTTATAATTACCTTTTGGATGTCTTTGCAACACATTTTCGTCTTCGTTTAGCATTCTGGCAGAGCTAAGGACACCTTAAAAAGTTAAATCCAATCGCGTTCATTGACGGAGATCGTTTATATCGTAACGGCCGTCTGAACTCTCTGGATCGAGCTTGAAGTGGTAAGGCAGTACAGACACCATCGTTCATAGAGAAATATAGCGCTTGTTTACGTTGCCTGTGACTCTCAGTCAGAACCGGAAAACCCACGCGTAGTCAGTGGCGTAACCTTTCAAACACACGCCGAACCCAGTTGACCAATAACAGTTGAGTAGTCATCTGACCAATCCGAATACACTAGACATTTTGGGAGGCGGAGACAGGAACTAAATCCGAGCGTTTTCCAGACATGCAGAAATCTACGGAGCCCGCGAGGGGACATGGTGGTGGATAATATTTGGGATGAGAGGGAATTTTTTTTTCATAGCTTTTGCGTTCCCCCGAGAAGCTTTTTGCGTTCTCTCGCAAAACTTTTGCGTTCCCCCGAGAAACTTTGCGTTATCTCGCAAAACTTTTGCGTTCCCCCGAGAAACCTTTTGCGTTCCCCCGAGAAACTTTTTGCGTTCACTCGCAAAAAGAGCCTATGTTTCCGTGAGGACCCACAGCGCTTCACAGCGTCACCTGAGACAGTTCACAAGGTAATGGCATCATTGATGCCAGCTGTTTGTAGATATGATATATAACTATTGTTATTAAAGAATTATACCGTATTTCTTTGTATTTAAGTCCAAGTTCAAAATAACACTCTATAAACCGCTCCATTGTGAATGCATTGAGCTGTCTGAACCATTGGGGACGGGAGATAAAGTGTTTATCTGAACTAAAAACATGACCTGTTTCACAATGGAGCGGTTTAAAGAGTGTTATTTTGAACTTGGACTTAAATACAAAGAAATACAATATCATTATTTAATAACAGTAGTTATAACAGCCGACATCAATGATGCCATATGGTGTAGTGCTGGGAACACTTAGCTACGGAGTACCCTTATTAGATGGCACCGAGTAGCCTATATCCTACGGAGCCCGCGAGGGGACATGGTGGTGGATAATATTTTGGGATAAGAGGGAAATTTTTTTTATAGCTTTTGCGTTCCCCCGAGAAGCTTTTTGCGTTCTCTCGCAAAACTTTTGCGTTCCCCCGAGAAACTTTGCGTTCTCTCGCAAAACTTTTGCGTTCCCCCGAGAAACCTTTTGCGTCCCCCTGAGAAACTTTTTGCGTTCGCTCGCAAAAAGAGCCTACGTTTTCGCGAGAAACTACGGCGCTTACAGCGTCACCTGAGGCAGTTCATTGATGCCAGCTGTTTAAATATGATATATAACTACTGTTATTAAAGAATTATACGGTATTTCTTTGTATTTAAGTCCAAGTTCAAAATAAACAGTGTAAGTGGCTAGTCTTGCATAGCCTTAGTTCACTCCAAAATGGTCTAGTATTGTCACTTAACTTATGCTGCTTGACTCCTCAGCATTAAGATCATTATAGAAATTATATTAATATTTAATATTTCACATTTAGAGGTGGATATAGGCTACCCCGTGCCATCTAATAAGGGTACTCCGTAGCTAAGTGTTCCCAGCACTACACCATATGGCATCATTGATGTCCGCTGTTATAACTACTGTTATTAAATAATGATATTGTATTTCTTTGTATTTCAGTCCAAGTTCAAAATAATACTCTTTAAACCGCTCCATTGTGAAACAGGTCATGTTTTTTAGTTCAGATAAACACTTTATCTCCCGTCCCCAATGGTTCAGACAGCTCAATGCATTCTCAATGGAGCGGTTTATAGAGTGTTATTTTGAACTTGGACTTAAATACAAAGAAATACGGTATAATTCTTTAATAACAATAGTTATATATCATATCTACAAACAGCTGGCATGATGCCATTACCTTGTGAACTGTCTCAGGTGACGCTGTGAAGCGCTGTGGGTCCTCACGGAAACATAGGCTCTTTTTGCGAGCGAACGCAAAAAGTTTCTCGGGGGAACGCAAAAAGTTTCTATGGGGAACGCAAAAGGTTTCTCGGGGGAACGCAAAAGTTTTGCGAGATAACGCAAAGTTTCTCGGGGGAACGCAAAAGTTTTGCGAGAGAACGCAAAAAGCTTCTCGGGGGAACGCAAAAGCTATAAAAAAAAATTCCCTCTCATCCCAAATATTATCCACCACCATGTCCCCTCGCGGGCTCCGTAATATCCACCTCTAAATGTGAAATATTAAATATTAATATAATTTCTATAATGATCTTAATGCTGAGGAGTCAAGCAGCATAAGTTAAGTGACAATAATAGACCATTTTGGAGTGAACTAAGGCTATGCAAGACTACCCAGGTAGCCAAAACAGTTTGGCCCAATAATGGCCCAAACCCGGCAGGCCAGAAAAAAAACACGGCCCAGTTCCGGCTGCCAGAAAAGGGCCAACTCTGGGATGAATGACGCCCCAGAATCGTCCCAAGTACACTGGCCCATGTCCGGGTGCCTAAAGTGAGCCGGCACTGCCAGCACAGTGCCAGAATCACGCCAGCTAAAACTGTACACTCAGCCAAAACTGGCCAATGTCCGGGTGCTTAAAGTCAGCCGACACTGCCAGCAAAGTGCCAGAATCATGCCAGCTTAAACTGTACACTCAGATGAAACTAGCCCGAATTTTTTTAAGTGTTTTTTCCACAAAACAATATTTTATAACCTTAGCCCTTAAGATGGCATGTACTTATCCCTTCTTTAAAAAAACTTTTATTATATTTAGTTAAAAAAAGTTAAACTGCACATTAGAAGTTCTATCCTCAATGTTTGTGATGCTTTTAATGTGTTAAGTGTCACACTTTACTGTAGGTGTTTAAAAAAAAAAGAAAAATATACAGTATGTTTACATGTTTATTTGAAACATAACATTACATTAATAAAACATTAATAAACATCTGGACACTCCTCAAGTGTACCCTAAAAGAAGGAAAGTCTGAGAGAAAAGAGATAAGAGGAGGAACAGAAAATGACTCATGGTTACTTCATCAGATAGACTGAAGGCATTAATGTTAAATTGGGTAAATGTTAAAGGAATAGTTCACCCTAAAATAAAAATTCTGTCATCATTTACTCATCCTCATGTTGTTTTAAAGGTAGGGTAACAAATTTGATCCTGAAAGATTTTTAGTTATGCTGGTTAAGAGGCTCTTTACACTTGGTATTAAGATGCGTGTTCACGTGCGCTCACCTCCTGTCTGTAAACAGCGAGAAAAGCAAACTTTTCTGCTGAATTGACAACCTGTACAGGAGCCACAAAATGAAAGGCATCTTTTATAACAACAACAGCAAAAACTTCCTGGATCAGCAAGAGCAAAAACCCAAATTAACATCTGTAACTTTACTGCTTTACCGCGAGATGCAAACAGCTGCAGGAGGCAAAGGGTCTGAAAGGGTCGTTGTTTATTTTGGTAAGGTAGGTACGCGATATGTTTGTATTGAGATGGATTCAGATATTCTACTTTGATGAAACATTGTGTTGCTTATGAAATTTGTGTTCGTTTACGGATTAGCATAACGATATAGTTACTACGTCTACACAACCGAAAGTGTGCTTAAACTAATTCTGATATAAACCAGTTGTTTATGTTGGTTATTTTGGAAGTGTTATTCACTTTGTACTGCAAAGTTTTCTCACTGGTGAATGAGACATGAAATGTGACCGTCTGATCTGTGCATGTTCATGTGTTTTGAAAGAGGCGTGACTTTGGATGGCGATTTGACTTAAAGGGATAGTTCGGCCAAAAACGATATTAAACCCATGATTTACTCACCCCCAAGCTGTCCGAGTTGCATATGTCCATCGTTTTTCAGACAAACACATTTTCGGATATTTTAGAAAATATTTTAGATCTTTCTGTTGATTAAATGTAATGTTACGGGGTCCAGCAATAGTCCACGACCTTCAAGTCCAAAAAAGTGCGTCCATCCTTCACAAATTAAATCCAAACGGCTCCAGGATGATAAACAAAGGTCTTCTGTGGGTAATCCGTGCGGTGTTGTTGTAGAAATATCCATATTTAAAATGTTATTAACGTTATAAACTACCTTCCGGTAACGCCGCCATCTTAGAGTGATGCGCATTCAGGATGAGAGCTTACGCAGCGTACAGAGTTTCTCTGCTGCTGCTCTGTCCCCCCGCCCTCCGAATTTGTCATACGTCACTAAGAAAAGTGCGTACACTACGCTAATACTCTCTCCTGAGTCTAAGATGGCGGCGCTACCGGAAGGTAGTTTATAACGTTAATAACATTTTAAATATGGATATTTCTACAACAACACCACACGGATTACCCACAGAAGACCTTTGTTTATCATCCTGGAGCCGTTTGGATTTAATTTGTGAAGGATGGACGCACTTTTTTTGGACTTGAAGGTCGTGGACTATTGCTGGACCCCGTAACATTACATTTAATCAACTGAAAGATATAAAATATTTTCTAAAATATCCGAAAATGTGTTTGTCTGAAAAACAATGGACATATGCAACTCGGACAGCTTGGGGGTGAGTAAATCATGGGTTTAATATCGTTTTTGGCCGAACTATCCCTTTAAGGGTGGGATCGTGATTTCATTACTAGGCGGCTACAGTTAGCATTTTTCAAAATGTGTTACCCTACCTTTAAACCTGTATGAATTTTTTCTGATGAACACAAAAGAAGATATTTTGAGGAATGATGGTAAACACACAGCAGATTGTAACCATTGACTTCCATAGAAGGAATAAAAAAATATGATGGAATTTAATGGGTACCGTCAACTGTGTGCTAACCATCATTTATCAAAATATTTTCTTCATCATATATCACAATACTTTCAAAATACTTTTTCCTACTATGGAAGTCAATGGTTACAATGTGCTGTGTTTTTACCATCATTACGCAGAACATCTTAATTTGTGTTCATCAGAAAAAATCATGCAGATTTAGAACAACATGAGGATGAGTAAATGATGAAAGAATATCTATTGAACTATCCCTTTAACAACAATTGAAATACCTTGAATTTGCTTGTTTTCAGGCCCGCTTTCTTATTCTTTTTGCATCTCTGTCAGATGCAAGCTGCAGAAGTTTTTACGAATTTTTCTACTTCACCATCTGGTGCACGAACAGTAGTTGAATTTCTTCTGACAGATTCTTGAAAAGAAATAAAATTATTTAATAAGGTAAATGCAAGCATGTTAGTTTAACCCTGGAGAACCCAAGAACCCTTCTCTTAGAATCAATTAACATTGGCCACATTTGACCCGTGGGTTCTCCAGGGTTAAATGTTACCTACAAGCTATTCTGCTTCAAAAACATTGACAGGTACTTTAGGTTGGAAGACTTATAGCTTCATAGATTAACATTGTAATGGCTTTATATACAGTGGCAAGAAAAAGTATGTGAATTTCACAGTTTTCTGAACAAATTTGTCATAAAATGCGATCTAAACTTTATCTAAGTCAAGGGCATTGATAAACATAATGGGGCGGTTTCCCGGACCAGGATTAGCTTAATCCAGAACTAGGCCTTAGTTTAATTAGGAAATATAATTAGTTTTAACAAACATGCCTTACCAAAAACATTACCTATGTGCATTTTTAGGTAAAACAAAGGGCACTGATGTATTTTAAGATATGTAAGTGCAAGTTGTTTTCAGTTTGGAGAGCTCTTAAAACTGTTTAAGTCTAGGACTAGTCTAATCCCTTTTTTTGGAAACCGCCCCAATGTGTCTAAAAATAATTACACAAAAACATTCTGATCTTTCATGTCTTTATTGAGAACTACCAAAAAACGTCTTAGTGCTTGTGAAAAAAATGTGAACCCTTAATTGAATGACCTCAAAAAAGCCAATTGGAGTCAGGTTTTAGCACAGCTATGGCCCTATTGTTTTTTCCCCAGATTCAGTTTAATTTTTTCTCAAATTCCGTGTTTTTCGTTTTATTCTGGATTCTGGTTAAATTAAATTTCAGTAATCAAAAAGCACATCTTATCAACTGAAAACATAACAGAAAATTAGCAGATCCACCACTGCAGTGAATATACTGTACTGTATGAGTGTGCGACTGTGCGTTTCCACAAGGTGATGTGCCTGTTTACCAGCATGTATAGCTCGTATATGGTTCTCAAGACATGAGGGCTCACTAAGTTTTCTTTCTTGTTTAAGTGAACATAAACAGCTGTATGTTTATTAGTATATTGAAGCAGTGCCGTCTTAAAGCTGTCTTGGGTGTTCAAAGCCGTCTTGAGTGTTCAATGTTCATTATACAAAAAAAATTAAAACCCCTCACTACTATTAACTGAATAAATTTCGCAGCTGCACATTTAATCCATACAGTGAGGACTGTGCAGTGTTTTATTTGTATTTATTGCTAAGGTTCATGTTAAAATCATGTTGACAGACAATTTCATAACTAATATATTTACATTTAATACAGATGCCTGAAAAGTAAAACAAGATGAGTATAGTATTATGATTAAGAGGAAATATTAAAAATTTGGTTGCTTTTCAGTAGCATTGTTGTAGTGACAGCCAAAATACATAGGCCTACATGTAATACACATGAGTAGTACAAAGTCCATTTCCTACTTTGCAAACTCGACACAACAACAAAAAAACTAAACAAAAATGAGTGGAAGTGGAAACGAATATCCAAAGATGATAAATTGTGGAAAAAAAGGTAGCACGAATTCCTTTATATGGAAGTGGTTTGGCTAGCTAAAAAACTGACGAGGCGCACATTAAAATATAAATGAACCCTCTTATTTTTGTGGCTTCAGTCATTGTTGGCATACTGTTTTAAAGCTGGAAGCATTAACAACTTACATCGAAATATATATCATTATCGTTCAATATGGATTTTTGCCATATTGCCCAGCCCTAGGCCGATGTATTTTGGCTGTCACTACAACAATGCTACTGACAAGCAACCAAATGTTTTTTTTTTATCATAACACTATACTCCTCTTGTTTTACTTTTCAGGCATCTGTATTAAATGTAAAAATATTAGTTATTAGAATCTATGATTTAACATTAGCAATAAATACACACAAAACACTGCACAATCCTCACTGTATGAATTAAATGTGCAGCTGCAAAAGTTGTTCAGTTAAGAAAAGTGAGTGATTTTCATTTTTGGCGTGTAAAGAACATTTCTGACACAGAAAGCAGTAGGCTACTGTCACTTTAAGACCCAGAACAGCTTTAAGACTGCACTGCTTTAATATACTGATACTGACACATCTAGCTGTTTATGTTCACTTAAACAAGAAAGAAAACTTAGTTTAGTGATCACGCATGTGTTGACTGCACGCTGTGTGCGTGCTTCGCGAGCCCTCATGTCTGAGGAACAGATGTCAAGCGTGCGCGTTGTGGGAACGCTGAGTTGCACACTCATACAGAACAGTATATTCAATGCAGTGGTGGAGCTGCTACTTTTCTTCATCTTTTCTAAATTTGTGAATGTCCTGTAAATAATATATACTTTTTAAAGCGGTACAGATGTGTGCGTGGGCAAGGCGGACATGGAAAGAAAGTATACTGTACCTTTTCTGTCTGTTCTGTTCCAGCCTTTATTGGAACCTGCTAGTGCTCTGAAAAACACATGAAAGATCTGAATTTCTTGTGTAATAATTTTTAGACACATTATGTTATTTATGTATATTTATTCAGAAAACCATTACATTTTCTTGCTAATGTATACATAAACATACAATACATATATAATATTGATGGCTCTTGCTTCGTTCTGAAACCCTAGATGGCAGTTTTCTTATCCTCGAACAAACTGTCATCACAAGGGCTATGTTTACATGCACAAAATTTTGTCAATCCGACTGAATTTAATCCGATGAAAGGTTACACCAATACAGTTTACATGCACCCTAAACATGTTTAAATGTTTGCACCTCAAAATGTTTGTTTTCATGTACATGAAATGAACAAAATAACAGGATGATTGCGTTTTAGGTGCATATGCATTTTTGTCGTGTTGCCACTTTTAAGTGCTACGTTTTTACCACAAATGCGACATAACGGCTCTTCAAGGTTTAGTGGTTCACCTCGGTCATTAGGTTTAAATCCAAAGTACTCCCACACTGCAGCTGTAGCGTTTGGTTTTGAAACTTGGCTGTTTACATTTGGTATTAAGATGTGTTTTTGATCAGATCACAAGTGGACGAGAGAGACACATTACGTTTACACCTGGTATTTAAATCCGTCTCTTTTGTCCACTTTCGACCGCTTCTGTCCTGAATACTGTGAGGGGGTGGTCTGTGAGACGGTGGGCGAGTCTCTCCACTGTCATTTAAACGCCAGCGGGAGTAATTATGAGTTTATATGGACGCAAACTAATATTTTGTCCACTGCTTGTTTAGCAAGTAAACACGCTGCACAGTATTTTCTACATGTATATGTTAGAGCTTTCTCAGAATTTTCAGCGCAATTGATGAAATAAGATTGCGCAACTTTCACACGCTTGCAAAATGAAACTGCGGAGATCACCCGCTTTAGTTTATCAAAGAAAGGCTAAAAATAGCACTGTTCACCTTGTGTCAGAAAAGACGTAAAACATTGTGATCCGATCGATGAAAACGCATGTTAATGACAAGTGTAAACAGCCTCTAGTAATCCATCTTTTTCTCCAACTCTCGTCTCAACTAGTGTTTTCTCCTGCTACACTCCTCACGCGGCGCTCATCCTCCTCAGTACGCCTACTGTGATAGGCTACGCCAGGAGTCCCCCCTCCCCACACAGATCATGCGACTGACAAATGACTGACGAGGGTTCACTTCTTGTCACTCGTTGCACGGAGCGGTCATCCAGTCTCTTTGGTAGAGAGAGAGAGAGACAAGGAAAACAAACAAGCATGCAAATGTGAATTATTGCGGCCGAAAAAAATGATCGAGCTCATTTTATTTACCGTGCGATTAATCGATTTATCGTTTATCGCGACAGGCCTAATTGAGCCATCAATACGATTACAAACTGATTAATTGGTTGCATGTAAACATAGCTACTAGAAACATAAGTACTAGAATAAGGGCACACCACTAAGGTAAAAAAAACGGTTACATGCCCAATTGTGCCAGTGTTGTATTATCGAGAAAGTTCATTATTATTTTTATACCTTTTTAAGCCTTGCCTATTTAAAATTGTAATATTTGCAAGATGCAGCAAAAGAGAACTCAATTTGGTTTTTAAGGGTTGTTTTGAGATTTTCCATTATATAAAAAAGTAAGTTTTCCTTACTCTTAATCACACACATCCACAGATAATTGTGTTTTCTCTACCATTATATTTGTATTTCAAAATGACTGCAAATGCCAAATCCATAAACTGGAATTGTGATCTAATAAAATATCTTGTTATTATAGTTTACATAACAACGTTTACATATCAAAGTTTAGTTTAGACTACTTAATGTAAAGACTTTAGAGCTGCAACTATCGACTATTTTTTCAACCGATTCATCTATCGATTATTTTTTCGATTAATCGAATAGTCTAATGATTTTTTTATACATATAATTCCCCAACAAATAATAAATGTAACATCTGCCATTAACGCTAACATTTTATTTAAGCATTTTCTTAATTAAACAAACACACAAACCAAAATTTTCAACATGAAAAATAAAGTGGCAGTGCCACTTTAAAAGAGGCATTATTCACCTTAAACAATAAAATAGGCATATATTAATATTTTAAACATTAGTTTATGATTAGTACATGCATTAACTCAGCATTAGTTCAGACTGAAGTAAAAATAAGTTCATTGTGATTCATGAACCCTTATATAAGATGTAATGATTATATTATTACTGTTAATATTATTACTATTAGTAGTACTGCATTCTCATTTAACTTTAACATGTAACTTTTCTTAAGTTCCGGGTAAAAAACAAGTTCAGTTAGTATGATCTTCTAATATTTTATAAACAGCGTTTACGCCGCTGTTACTTTAAATAAACGCATGTCAGGAATACCTTACAAGACGAGCTTCTGTAATATCTGCGCACATATTCGCAAAAAAGACGTTCATTGGGAACTCCGCACTGCCAGCTGGCTTTCAGTGCACGCGGGCACATGCCTATCAGTTCTCAATGTGACAGTAACTTATTATTTCATAACTTCTTAATATAAAAACATGTCCTGCTCTTTATTTACTGTTTCAACATACTGCCCAGAAGCGATGCAATGTCACGTCTGTCAGGCGTCTCGCAGCTCGTATTAAACGAAGATGTAAACGCAGCTGTATTAAGCACAATATGTATTGATTCTATTGTTTATAGAGTAAGTATAAAAACTTACTAATAGTTCAAATTCTTACGCTGATGTCTCGTCATTTTGAGGTCGGAGAGCTCCAGGTTTTCTTCTTTTAAGATGATCATACACAGGTGTTGCGCTGCTGTGGTATGCCATTTCAGTTTTACACAGTATGTGTTTTATTTGGTCTCTGCTTAAAGTATTCCCACACTTTTGATCGCGTTCTGTCTGTTTGGTATAACACTTGTATCACCCGGTCGGAGCTGAAGCCGCCTTCATTTCAAAATGTAAACAGTGCGACGCATCGACGCATTTCCGGCAAATCGACGTAATTACGTAATCGACGTAATCGACTACGACGACGCGTCGTTCCAGCCCTAAAAGACTTTTTAAAGACTTGTTATTTGTGATATATTTGTAGCCCTAAACAAATCCCTATCATACTTCTGGCCCCAATTGACCCCTCAGACAGACCTGACATTAACAATGCAACAAAACTGATTCCCAAGAAATATCCATGCCCCGTCCAATATTGTACTTTTACTTACATTAATTCTTCAAATGAATTCTGTCCAAACTGATGATCTTGAGAAATCTAAATGTGACAAAAACAATCACAATAAGTTTTTAAGTTGTATAACAGACAGACAGATCATAGATACAAAATGTTGAGTAATAATTACATAATTAAGGTTCACTCATTTTCTACAAAGTATCTTTCAATAGATGAAATCGGTTATAATGTTGTGCAAACGTGAGGTGGAAATATTTTTACTGCAGGTGCACTTTAAGTAAAGAAGTTTAACTACCAGCTGTGTCCTGTAGCTGCAATGCTCTCTGTTCTGTGAAATTTAAACGTTTTCTGTACCAGACAAAAAAATGACCTCAGTCAGCTGTATAATAGCGGAACTGGCTGAGGTGGCTACGAGTGTTTAGCAGAATCGCTTCACGATCCCTCAGTTACTCCCGCCTGCTGCATAGACTGCTGAGGCAAATCCTCAGACCAGTTTTATGAGTTGCGAAATATTATTTGTTTGTTTTGCTAAACGAAATATTACTGTTTAAGTAAGTTCATTAAACTGAGCAGAGTTCATTTCTCATGTCCGAATTCTCCTTGTCAGATAAATTATAAAAATCGATTTTCTTCTCAAATTTATCTAGAAATACTTCAGTATTTTAATAATAAATTCAAATGCTAATTTACATATTTGTTGAAGTGGGATTGTGGTCATTTAAAAAATTACGTATATCAGTCACACCAGTTTGTCCTTCTTTTAAATGAAGTTTACATATATCTAATATGTGCAGAGTATAAACATTTTATGCATTAAAATTATGTTAAATAACTTCCAAAAAGTCTCACATCAGAGAAATTGCAGCAGACTTCATGCAGCAACAACCGTTAAAGCCCGGTAAATGTCGTCACTAGATGTCGCAGCTAGTGCGCATGTCTTGAAACAGCAGCAGTTCTTTTTCCAAAATAAAAGTTCCTTTAACCAGCTTTAATTGTCTAAAAATTGTAATCGATAAATTATAAATAGATCAATCTTTATGATCAAATTAGTTCAAATTCTGGAAAAGGGCTGAAAAATTGTAGTTGTAATAAAGTAAACAAATTGACAAGCTTTACAGCTTATTAAATTTTTTTATAAAATCTCAATTTAGTATTTGACCATTAATTAATACAATATGTGTTTGTTGAAATATTACATACATAGAACATTTTTCAGTATAAACTTAATAGCCCAGATACTTACATTCAATAGGCTAATGGCACTTTATGCTTCTACAAACCTATAGACCCTTTTACTGTTTGTACACAATGATGACGTGGCAGCGTATGCGCGCGCATTTAGGCAACGGAAGTATCGTAAGAATCAACAGTGAAGCAACACAAACAGTAAGTTATTTAAAAAAATTGACTTTATCAGCATTTTCAATACAGCTACCAGATTCGTGTACTATAGTGGAGTGGATAAAAGACGTTAGCAGATGGCCAAAAATAAAGTTGCCAGATACATATATACGTATATTAGTATATTATATTAGTGCAACCAAACGCAACAACGGGACATTTTGATGATGAGAAACCGTTTTAATAAACTTTCTGAGTTGCTACCACGTTAGAACCAATGGGGAATAACACCACTTCTGTTGCCCAAATGCGCGCGCAGGCTATTTGATCACGTGAGCTGTAAAAGGGTCTATTCTTAACATTAAAATATGCTTCTCCCCTCCCCTTATTTTATTAGGGAAAAATTTCTGAGCTTAACTTTTCCTCACACTACTTTTCACTTATTGACATAGGCTACCATTAATCAGGAAAACTAAAACCAATTATCAAAACATTAAATAGAAACAATTATATGCATATCAATTGTTAAATTAATATATTTTTATTAAAACAAACGTGAAATGTGAAAGCCAATATGTGGAAAATATGCCATTTGTCAGCCAAAATCGGACCAAATCCGCATATCCACAGCCTAGCCGAATCTGGCAACTTTTGCTGGGCCAGTGCTGGCTTAATGCTGGTAAGCCGCAGCCAGAACACAGCCGTGTGCGCCGACACTCAGCCGGATCTGGCCCGAATGCACTGGCTACCTGGGTAGCCACTTACACTGTTTATTTTGAACTTGGACTTAAATACAAAGAAATACCGTATAATTCTTTAATAACAGTAGTTATATATCATATTTAAACAGCTGGCATCAATGAACTGCCTCAGGTGACGCTGTAAGCGCCGTAGTTTCTCGCGAAAACGTAGGCTCTTTTTGCGAGCGAACGCAAAAAGTTTCTCAGGGGGACGCAAAAGGTTTCTCGGGGGAACGCAAAAGTTTTGCGAGAGAACGCAAAAGGCTTCTCGGGGGAACGCAAAAGCTATAAAAAAAATTTCCCTCTTATCCCAAATATTATCCACCACCATGTCCCCTCGCGGGCTCCGTAGAAATCGGTGAGGTATGTAAGCAATTTATAAGACTCACAGTCATGGGCGCGGGAAGTGGGGGTGCTGCAGGTGCTGCAGCACCCCCTGGTGGCAAAGATTTAAACTGCAATGGCCATAAAATGATAGCTTATAAATATCTCTGATTGTTGTTTGTACTGTTCCAAGACATTTTGTATGTCATGTTTGGGCTGTGTGATGAAGAGATAATTATTAATTTAGTAATTCTAAAATGATTTAATTTATTTCAGTGTGTATTAGCCAATCAGAGTTGTTTTGACGACGTGATTGCGATTCAGCAGATAAGCTGCGTAGGCTACGTATTAGCATAACACACAAGCACGCACACTCACAGCCACATAGAACGAATTACTAGGCTATCTGTAGCCTATCAGCTTCGCAATGTCTCAGAAGAGAATTTTTAATTTTTTCAACCACACAGCCCAAAAGTCCCAAGGACTAGCGTTATTTCTCCAAATAACTCCTTATCCTGCATATCAGAAAAAGGTAATCTTTTCAAAAACTATTTAAAAATATAGCCAAATTGTTTCGCGTTGTTTATCGCACATGTAAATGTAACAGAACATTTAAAGTAAACATTTAAAGTAAAAAAGATTGAATTAAATTATTAAAACGACATGAAAGGAACTAAATTGTAAAGCCTCGATGTACAATAAGGAACCTGCGCATTTAAGAGTGGTGGGCATTTCAAAAATTAATGTAAATTATTCCCATGCATCGATTTTAATGTTAAACATCTATAAATCCAAATGAATACATATGGAATATATTCCGACAATTTAGGATATGATGTTTGAATTTTAAAGTCGAAAAATATCTTATTTTTACACCGCTGCACAGGAGGCATTGCAAACTGAAACAAAACTTAAGACAAAAATATTACATTTACGTTTAAAAAATAGAATTAAATGAAACCCGTGAATTGAAAGGTCCACTAATCGCCTTAACTCGAGTGATGTCAATAAAGTTTCCATAGAAATTATAAATATTAAAAACTTAAAAAAGCAAAGGAAAACAAAGCCGGCGTAGGCTACTGGCACGAGTGAGAATGTATAACTGGTTCCATACCTCCGACTTTCCTCCAAACTTGCTTAAAGTTAATTCTCCTGTTTTTCTCTTTTTCTTTACATCTTCAAACTCCGTGTTGCACTTAAGCTACACCATACAGAATAGCAGACCCGGTGCGTGATGGGTGCCAGAGGAGACTCCGCACATGACTCGCGTTGCATTTTGTAACTTTTACAAATCATTTTGTAATTTGTGTAACTTTTTGGACACATTTGTTACTTTGGCCTTAATATAGTCTATATATAATATTTCTGATTATATGGCATAGTTTTCTCCCCACCCAATGAGGATAATAAAGTAATGATAAAAAAATATGCTTAATCAACGGTCCGGCCCGGCCAGAGGATAGTAGCAGAAAATAACGACCCTGGCAGAGAATCTAATGTTACAATAGGCTATATAGTTTGTATGCACCGTCAGCTCAGCTGTACATTATGGATGGGAGGTGCGAGTGAGTTTTTAAAAGAAAACATAGGTAGAGTGGTCTGCAGAATAAAAAGCTTGTGAACAACTTTAGAATTCTATAACCCTATACACCCCCCCCCACACACACACCGCCGCATCCGCACCCCAGCACCCCCTACCGAAAATATCTTCCCGCGCCTCTGCTCACAGTGCATTAGTTCAAGTTTTAATAACATGTATGTACTATGGGATATTACAATAACGTGCTAACGTGCTAATTTATTAGCATAATTGGTGCTCTTTAACTATTTGGCTTGTGTTGTTTCCGTGCACTTGAGGCATTTTGCATATTTGTTCTGCACTTTGCTACTTCTGACCTTATTTTATTAAAAAAATTTATTTATTATAAACGTAAATTCCGATCTAATTTAAGTATGTAAATTTTAGATAGCTTTTCGTTGTATCGATGTTGCGCTATTGCGTGCTGGCCATGCTTGCGCATGTAATTTAGCCGAACGGGCTAGGTGCTCTGCATGCGTCTCATATTTAGGAGTTCATCAAACTAAACATTAAAAAACGGATGTTTTTCGACGAGTATAAGTTTTTAAAATGTATTTAAAACAGAGTGGTTATATTGTCTATCTTAAAGTTAAACTACAAAACAGGTAAGCCGTTTTTTTTATTTCGGTGATGAAACGGAAATCTGCACCGAACCTATTTCTGCCTGACACGAATGTCTTTCTTGTGATTTAATATTATGGTCAGTCGGTGTTCACTTTCAAATGATAGCAAAGAGATTCCTGAAATAAATAATATCATCAGGTCTTTCTGTATCTAAAGTGAATACAGAGATGATCAAAGTCAAAGCAAGCAAGCAGGTATTTCTGTGCTAAATAATAACGCGTAGTGTCTATAAAATCATTAATTTCAGTGTTTTTCTTGTTATAAATTAAAGTTTAATGAATTGTATATAAAGATTAGTTTTTATCATTTACAGTCACAATCACAAATTATTTGTCATTTCTCGTTTGTCGGGTTTTTTTTTTTTGGTCATGACTGCTTTGACGCGCTTTCTCCAAATTAAATAAAAACAAGCCGGAGTTTCCAAGGCAGGATCACCTTTGTTATTTTTTTAGGTTTAGTTAAAAATGTATTTTTGTGTGATGTTCTAGATCGTGGCTTTAAAATGTTATGAGGAATAATTAAACAAATGTTGCCTTACATTTTACCTTAAAAAATATAAATATAAATATATAAATGCATCGTCAGTTTTGTCTTCGTTTATTACTTGAAAGACAGTTTTGGTCACTTTATCAGACAGTTGTTTATGTGTGCTGCTTGTGAAAGAAAATAAAAGTTACCAATTTGTACCTGGTCTGGCCCCCTCCCAACCCATGCACACAAACATAGATGATTCGACTATCGGTCGACTATGGAAAGATTCGAAAATTCTGATTCGAATATGTAAATCCTTAGTTGAGGACACCCCTAGTGTTTTCCCCTATATTTCTATAAAAAAATGGTAGGTCTTGTAAAAACATATTTGCAATAGTTTGGAACCCCCTGATATACAAAACACAAGTAAGATTTATCAAGTATGCAGGAGAAACAGATGGAAAAATAAAAATCCTTATATTATTTGTTTTACTTATATATATTGCCAAATAACGTAATAAAAATGTATGCATACCTTGTGTCAAAAGAAGAACAAATATATAATGTTTTCAAAATTTTGTTTTACTTGAGAAAACATCACCTTCATTCATATAAAACTTACTTTTTTCCAATAAACTGATGAGTTTTGGATCAAATAGATTTTTGTTCATCTTGCAATAAAATATGAATAATGACTATTCATAGATGATAAAATATGGTTTGTAGATAATTTTCCTTTTAGAGTCCGCTCGTATCGCGCTTAACTCTTTCACTGCCAGCGTTTTAAAAAAAAGTTGCCAGCCAGCGCCAGCGTTTTTCATGATTTTCACCAAAGTTTAATGCCTTCCAGAAAATGTTCTTCTTTAAATATATAAACATACAATATACCAAATGAAAGAACAGACCCTCTGCTTTCAAACAAAAAAAAAAAAACGTTTCATCCTACCAGGGCTGGACTGGGACAAAAATTCGGCCCTGGCATTTTGGCCCAAACCGGCCCACACTATATACTCTGCAAAAAATTATTTAAGAAAAAATGTTCTTAGTATTTTTGTCTTGTTTTCAGTAAAAATATCTAAAAATTCAACAGTTAAAATGCTTTTTCTTGATGAACAAAACGACCCAAGAAAATAATCAAAAAAAAAAAATCAAATTTAAGTGATTTTGTGCATAAAACAAGCAAAAAAATCTGCCAATGGGTTAAGCAAAAATTTCTTGAACATTTTTCTTAAACACTAAATGCAATAAAAATTTGCTTACCCCATTGGCAGATTTTTTTGCTTGTTTTATGCACAAAATCACTTAAATGTAAAATGTTTGGTCTAAAAACTAGACTTATTTTCTTGGGTCATTTTGCTAATCAAGAAAAACCATCTTATTTTAAGAATGTTTAGATATTTTTACTGAAAACAAGAAAAAAATACTAAGAATTTTTTTTCTTGAAAATAATTTTGCAGTGTATAATTACAAATACCACCCATCTTTGCACGCCTTTAAATATGTATAGCAATAGCAACTCCAATTCCATAAAAGCACTAAACCCCATTAATAGCAGGTAGAAAAGAGTGAGAGTTGACACAACCAACACTGCTAGAACGTGTTATTTATTAATGCAATAAAACTGTATAATCCACACTTATGAATCCTAAAACAAGCTTCATGCAATTGGCAAAATTTGCCATTATATTGCTGACTTATTACAAAATACAAGTGCTGCTTACATTAATATTGAAAACTGATTATTACTTCCAGTACTTACAGGAAAGTATTCACTACATTCACTGAACTAAACTAGTGTGATTACATTATTACATATTTTATGATATGTATGATTACATATTTTGTGTTTTTGACGCTTTATCAAGGGGTATCCATCTAAACTTGTGTTTTGAAAGCAGTTCTGCTTACCGCAGGCACTATACACTCACTTCTCCCTCGTCTCTCTCTCCCTCTCCTCACTGACCCTTTGCGTGCTGGTGCTGACAGTGCCACCGCCGCCACCATCATCATCACCAGCGACGCGAGATGAAGGTCTTGCTGCCGCAGAAAACATTTGTGTGTTTTTAACACATTTTGCAGCGTCTGCCTGAAGAGCCTGCTTCTGTTTGTCGCGCAGTTTTTCTGCGCCTCCCTTGCGTTCTCTCTCTCTCTCTCTCTCTCTCTCTCTCTCTCTCTCTCTCTCTCTCTCTCTCTCTCTCTCTCTCTCTGTTTTGACACGTGAACTGACCGACGATGCACGCTCGCTTGCACAGAGACCAAAGCGGTGATTGGGCCAGCTTAATGTCATTAAAAAAAATAACCAATGGGCTGCTGCTTAAATGTGAGTGGGCCGGTCTATCTAGGAAAAGAAAGGATGATGACTGTGCTGGTCAGTCATTGGGCCAGCTTAATGTCGTTTAAAAAAATAACCAATGGGCTGCTGCTTAAATGTCAGTGGGCCGGTCTGTCTAGAAAAAAAGACGCTAACTGGGCTGCTCAGACAAAAATAGTATGAGATGTATCGGCCCAAAAAGTACGTCGGCCCACCGGGAAACTGCCCGGTTTGCCAGATGGCCAGTCCGCCCCTGCATCCTACCTTTAGTGGTTCTTTTGCAATCAGCTTTTGAATATGGGTAGGTTTTTGCAAAAACACCATATTCTGAGCAAAAAGCAGAGATAATTCCATTTTTGTGACAGACTTTTCATAGAGATCCCATACAGAGCGATCTTTAAAACAGACACGGACATGCAGCAGCTTGCCATAGGGCAATACTTCCGGTTTTAAAAAGTTGCGGAAGGGCGCCACCTGGTGGATAATAGCGGTATTGCGGAAAGACGGAAAATCTCGTCATTGGCAGGGAAGCGTTTTCTCTTAATTGACGAGATATTTAGTCAATGGCGGGGAAAGAGTTAAGTTCATTTTAAATCTAGACGCATAGACGCGTCTGAGCGCACTGAAAGCCAGAAGAAAGTGGCGCGTCCTGCGTTTTCCATTTGTTTTAGATGTTAATGGACCCTAATGCAAGAATTCTTCCAATAAGTGATCGGGACACAATCAACTTGGGCATAAAGCGGTGGGGACATCACCCGCAAATTGGGGGGCTGCTGTGAGTGCTGGCAGCCTAGGGACAGCAACCTTCAACCCG
This sequence comes from Paramisgurnus dabryanus, assembly GCF_030506205.2. NCBI lineage: Eukaryota > Metazoa > Chordata > Actinopteri > Cypriniformes > Cobitidae > Paramisgurnus > Paramisgurnus dabryanus. The sequence continues at coordinate 34,685,775 of NC_133348.1, forward strand.
GTGGCATGACAACACCAGCCCTCGAGGCCAGGAATTCTCCCGGTCCTCCCTATGGCCACTCCGGGCCTTCTACAACGAGAGTAAATCGAGAAGAATGCTCCTTTTCTCTGGGATATGAGGACAACGCGCCCAACGCAGTAGCCTATTGCCCGAGCACGAGGGGGAAAAGTCGGCAGGAGAAACTCTATAGCTTTAATGTAAAAAACCTTATAGACGAGTCACGACAAACGGTCTAGCGGAAGCCTTTAGTTGAGCAGGATAAAAAGGGGATTAGAAACGTGCCAAGGATACAATGTACAGTATACATATGCAACATATGCAGTTATGTCATTCATAACTGGAAACTTTTAGAAAAACTTTTAAGTTATTGATTTTGTTCACTTTCAAAGTTTAATACATTGTGCATAATGACATATGTATTTGGAAAAAGGGATAATTCAACAAAAAAATCATAATTTTATATCTTTCATTAATTTTATGAAATACATTAAACTATATTTCAATGGACATTTACAGGCCCTGAACAAGAACAACTCGCGAGGGGAGGACTAGAAATTAATGCTGCATATTCAGGGTTTAGGGTGGTTTAGACTTTAGTGTTTTGTGAAACACTAGGAAAAAACAATAAAAAATAAGAATTCTGTGTGCTTTTTGTTTAAGGTGCTTGTTTTTATTTTATGTATTTATTTATTTACTGGTGGTGGGGTTGGTGGGCACTGAAGGGAGGCAGTTAACATGTCACCTGCAGTCTAGGTTAGGGTGGATTGCAGACTGCGGGTCTAAAAGTCAAGACCGTTTTGACTCGATTTGAGTGTAGCTGGCTGTGCGGTTTTACCGACTTCATTTTTCTTATTTTACACTGTAAAAATGATTTTGTGGCTTAGTAAATTTAACTAAAAAAAAGTAAATTCTAAAAACATTCTTGTTTTTTAACCAAATTTGAGTAAAAAATAACACAGAAATGGTGAGAAATTCTAAATGAACACATTATTTAGTAAATTCAACTAAATATTTATCATGTAATATTTTTAAAAAGGAAATTAAATACATTTATTTGAATAATTTTAGTAAATATAACTAACTAGGCAGTGGACTTGTATACTGTTAAAAATAATTAGCTGGATAAGATTTACTTAAAGTGCATCATTTAAAGTAAGTTTTACATGTAACTTTAAGCAATTGCTTTAAAAAAATGTAAGCTTAAATTGCTTAAAATTCATGTAAAACTTACTTACATGGAAAGTAAATGCAAAAATAATGCACTAGGCCTATATTTAATTTTTTTTAGTAAACCCAGTGTATAATTTTTTTTCAAAGAACACTGAAAAAATAAAGGTTGGATTTACTTAAAAATATAGTGCATAATTTTTGCATCCATTTCTTAAAGTAAATATTACATGGAATTTTAAGTATGAAATTGGTTAAAAATAGTGGATGCAAAAATGATGAACTATATTTTTAATTAAATCCAGCGTATTATTTTTTTACAGTGTAGTAAAAAATAAACAAGCTATTTTTATGAAGCATACGTTGTTTTTATAACAAATGTAACAGTTTTAAACAAACTAAGTATTGATTTATTCGTTAGCAAATGCAAAACAATGAGGAGAAAGTAAAGGTAGGCTACACGCCTTTCTCCCTTATATGATTAAAGGATTAAATGTCATTTTTACCAACAATATCTTAAGGCATTTTGTCATGAAAGATAAGATTTATTTATTCGTATTTATTGACAATATTTTCCTTTTTTATTCTCTCGTGTAAATTATCACGATTGTCTTTTTCGTGTCACTCAGCACGAATTTCTATAACCTATATTGTTTTCCATTAACACAAATAAATACTGTATATCAAATACTGCGTGATGAAATTTTGTGACCGAGTCAGCATAAATTTGACAAGCATAAACAATGGGCTTTCGGTTTACTTAACGAAATTCCATGTGTGCATGTCTCCGCGTATGAAAGATAAACGTCACATGGCGAAGTAAGCACATGGCAACGCATAAAAGTCTCCGCTCTACTAAAGCAGTTGGCAGAGAAACTGTGAAAATAAAAGCTCATGTTACATTTACAGGTTCTGCAGACACGAGGAGAGATACAACAGTACAGCTTAAGACAGATATGTCGTTGACTTTTTGATCGACTATTGTGTACTATAGGTGGTGACGTCACTGCCTGCGAGAAAACTGATAATTCTTCAAGTCCCATGTAAATGCAGTTGTCTGCATAGCCGGTTTATTGATTTGCATGTAAACGCATGAAAACAGTTTTCTATTATAAGCAGATTTTTGATAGTTATCCGCTTATTCTGTGCATGTAAACGCACTCATTGACGACAAGTGAGATCTGCTTAACTCAGCGGTAAGTTTAATTTCATCTCAAGTATCAAAGGATTTGTGCTCTCTATCATTTATAACGGGCAAGCAAACAGCACGCGCAGGGTTAATGTACTTGTGAATGACGGCTCACAAACGCGCGGGATAGGCTTTGTATGTGTGCTTGTTGTCAATGACAGTTCTGGTCACAAACACGCTCAAGCGCGGGATATGTGTGCTTGTCAATGACGGGCATTAAATCCGCGGAATTCCGCTGAGTTTTCTCCCGAAATCTGCGGGCGCGAATTCCGTTTGCGTCTGCCTATATACTCCTGCTGCTATTTAAGTTGTCACGTTATTGTTTGTAACTGTTCTGAATCATTTTTTTATATATATAAGTTTGTTATTCATAAGTTGATAAAATGCTGTTTCAAACATTAAGTAAAAAAGTAATCCAGACAACCCTGTTTATGACTGTCACTGTTAATAATTTTGTGATTGAATCTCCATTACGGTGGGTTTTTGATGCGCGTGGGGGGGGGCCTAGATATTCGAATATATTCGGATACATTGCATGATATTCGAAATCCGTTCGAATTTGATTTTTCTCAAAAGTGACAGCCCTAATGCACAAGCCTTCGTCTGTTGATGTTTTGAAAACTCAAATATTTTAGGAAATGGGCGCTCCAGCTACATGAGTCCATTTCCAAACAGTATGCATGTTAGGCATGGGCCGGTATAAGATTCTGGCGGTATGATAACCTTTAGCAAAAATACCACGGCTTCACGGTGTTGCGGTATTGCCATTGCAACACTAAAATGTGTTATTTTCAAATGCCAGGTACAATAAAGCCTTTAAATTATAATATGCTTTCAAAACATATATAATATTTTCGTAATATATATTAAATGTAAACATCAAATCAATCACATGACTTCATGATTTAATGAATTTTGTATAAGCACAGCTCATACCTTGGAGACGGTATCACAGAACATTTTAGTGGTTTTGAAACCTTGACTGTTTTAAACCTCGGTATACCTTGAAACCGGTAACCGGCCCATGCCTAATGCATGTGAAGGACTTTATCAATCTTCACAATGAGCCACAGAAATCCTCCACCCTGAACCCTGAACAGAGAAGTTTGCTTATGCATAATGAATGTCCAATAGGAGAATCAGTTTTCCTCTGCACAAAGAATGATGATAAACCAGCTCCCTCCATGGATGACCTTGCATTCATGAAGATTATGGAAAGAGAATTCCATCAGGATCAGGGACGGATCTAGAAAATTATTTATGGGGTGGCAAGGGGGTGGCATGAGAACTACAAGGGGTGGCAATGAAGTAAGCGTCCTTGCATGGTTGTCGTGGATTCAAGAAATTATATACTGTATATACTATATTCGGTGAACACTGGACCTCAAATTTTTATAACATTAATAAACGCAACAACAAATGTTCCTATAAGTAAGTACCCAAGCAGCTACCTTTAGCATCTCTGTAGCACCCTTTGTCTTAATACTAAGTTAATACATACAGCTTATCAATATCTAAAAACACTGACTGGTTGAAGATAATGGTATAAAGACTGTTATATAAATAAAATAGGATTGCCTAGTTTATATTAATGTAAAACATATTTGAAAGGCAAACATCTCTTTCTCTCATAACCCTCTTCTTTAATCCTTTCACTCACTTGATGATGGATTTCTGTCTTTTCACTTCTTTTTAGCTCTTTGCCATCCAAATGTTTCTTTCCTTCATTACTTCATCTATTCCTTTCCCTTCCACAACATATTTTTCTGTTTTATTTGTACCTTCCACTCCCATAGTATTTGATTTTTCTATTATTTTTGGTAAAAAGAATGGTTATCAGCCTTTCTTTTCATAATATCCTGGAAAATGCCGCATTAAGTTGTCTTTCAAGCTTTCTAAACATACACAACACTGAATAGTTTTGTCTCCTTAACGAAGACAAATAAAAACATCAGACTATATCATAACGAGTGATTTCATATGCACATATGGAATATTTTGATTGCTGCAGTAGAGACATGACGGGCTAACTCTAGAAAGAACTGCTTAAAATAAATTTACTACTTACACAAACCTGCAGTTCAGTTGTTTTAACTACCAAGCAACTACCTCGTGCAATATTTAACATCAGTTTAATTTTTGTATTTTTATCCTGATGCAACATTTATCTATAAATATGACCGTATTCAGTACTCTGATTTGCTGATGTGATGCTCAACTTAATCACTTTAAGACACTAAAGAGAATTTGTTTTGTCAGCATGTGATGATGTGAGGTGCTTTATTAGATCAGAATTACTCGCTACAGACGTCACGTGAAGAGACTCTTTCTTCATGGGCATAAGTTGCACGTCCATAATCATTCTTGCCTTTCACCTCAACAATGGAAAAGTAACGTTTGTGCTTTTTATACTTTGTGCTTGCGTCCGATACCTTTGTTTTGAGCTCGTTGTATTCGCCATCGCTCTGTTGCGGGTTTGTGCGACTCGGATCACGGATGGACTGCAGCGCGAGAACCGGGCTGCATGTGAGTGCCTTGGATGGGGCGATGCATCCTTTCACCGCAGTTTCCAAACGTCTCCAACCACGCCAGAAAAGATCGCTAGATTTGTCCTAGTCGCTTTTTTAATAAAGTCGCTAAAGGGGTCTAAAAAGTTTCTTAATCTAGCAACCAAGTCACCAAGTTGGCAAATCTGCGCGGACTTTTTTTACACTGTAAAAGACTTTCTGCTCGGACTGACTGCATGCTTGTGTATGAACTCTGCTGCCTCTGGTTGGCTAACGATGGAAATTAAGCCAATCACCATCAGCTATGTGGTTGTCCCACCCCGTCTAAGACACACACACCAATCATCGTCAGATATGTGTCTCCCACCCCCAAACACACGCAGAGAAAAACTACATTGCCTTTCTGGTTAAAAGAGCCTACTCGGGTATAAATTATATATATTAGGATACCCGCGCTGGGGTGGCATATGGGGTGGCAATGCTTTTATTTAGGGTGGCAACTGCCACCCCGTGCCACCCCGGTAGATCCGCCCCTGATCAGGATGAGACAAATAGCTGAGTTGCCCCACTTCCGTTCCGCAGCCCACGGCAACGCCTTCCAAATAACAAGGTTCAAGCCAACAACCGGCTCATGTTACTGACCCACAAACTAAAAAAACAACCCATGGTAAAGGAACACTTTGTGGATTTTATGCATAAGATATTTGAGAATGAGCATGCTGGTATCTGCCAATGTTTGGAGTATTCCCTCCAAAGAAGCCCGGCCAGATAAGAGTAGTATTGGACTCAACATCAAGGTGTATCATTAAATGATGTCCTCCTCACTGGCCCTAATGTAAACAATAGCCTCTTGGGGGTTCTACGGTTTAGGAAGGAGCGTGTGGCAGTGATGGCTGATATCCAGCAAATGTTTCATTCCTTTGTGGTTGCGAAAGAGCATTTTAAATTTCTACGCTTCCTTTGGTATGACAACAATAACTTGGACAACAAGGTGATGGAGTATCAGATGCGAGTGCATGTATTTGGTAATAGCCCATCTCCTGCAGTTTCCATACATAGGCTCAGGAGGGCAGCCCTCGCAGCTGAAAAAGACTATGGATTTTGTGGAAAGGAATTTTTATGTGGGTGATGGCCTTATATCTCTCTCCACGGAAGAGGGAAGCCATTAAGCTGCTTAAGGCCACCCAGGAAATGTTAGCTGTGTCCAATCTACATCTTCACAAGATTGCCTCCAATAAAGTGGAAGTTATGAAAGCATTTCCTGCAGAAGATCTTACAAAGGAGTTAAGGAATTTAGATCTGAAGACTGCCCTTCCACCAGTTCAGAGAAGTTTGGGGGTGAGCTGGGACATGTCTGAAGATGTGTTTATCTTCCAAGTTGCAGACCAGGTGAGACCTTATTCCAGACGTGGGGTTCTGTCAATGATCAACAGCTTGTTTGACCCACTTGGCTTTGCTGCACCTGTCTTAATTCAGGGTAGACTCCTGCTCAGGGCACTAACTACAGAGTCTTGTGATTGGGATGCACCTCTGCCAGACGAGAAATTTAAAGAATGGAAGGTTTGGAGAGATTCATTAAAAGAGCTTGAGCACGTCAAGATTCCCCGCACATATGCTACAATCTCTCTCTGTCAAGCACAAAGAAAAGAGATGTGTGTCGTTTGTGATGCTTCCACAAATGCTATTGCAGCTGTCACTTACAGCAGGTTTATCAATACAAGTGGCAATGTAGAAGTTGGTTTTATGTTTGGCAAGGCTAAACTAGCTCCCCGACCTGAGATCTCTGTCCCCAGACTCGAGCTGTGTGCAGCTGTTCTGGCTGTGGAAATAGCTGAAACCATTGAAGATGAGATTGACACCAAACTGGATGCTGTGACATTTTATTCAGACAGTAAGGTTGTCTTAGGCAACATCTGTAATGAATGTAGGAAATTTTATGTGTATGTTTACAACAGGGTGCAAAGGATACGGAAATCGACATGCCCCGAGCAGTGGAAATATGTACCCACAGATCAAAACCCTGCTGACCAAGCCACAAGATCAGTTTTGGCAGCTGACCTTCCCCAGAGCATGTGGTTGACTGGTCCAAAATTCTTGTTTATGATGACACCGCCTGAAACTGACACTAGCCTCTTCAGCCTGGTAGATCCAGAAGTAGACATTGAAGTACGTCCCCAAGTCACTTCTTGTGCTACACATACTTCAAGTAAGGAGTTGGACACTGAACACTTTAAAAGATTCTCAAGCTGGCGATCACTAACTCGCACTGTAGCAAGACTTGTGCACATTACCCAATCCTTCAAGCAGGATAGTGACAAGAGCACCTGCAGGGGCTGGCATATATGTGCAAGGCCCTGTCCAGTCCAAAATCTAGAAAGGGCCAAGTCCATTCTCATCCAAAGTGTACAAGCAGAAGCCTTCTCTGAGGAGCTGAAATGCCATCAAGCAAGTACTGTGATTTCCAAACAAAGCCCTCTCTTTAATCTATCTCCCTACATTGATAAATCTGGCTTACTCAGGGTTGGTGGACGCCTTTCACAAGCAAACCTTGGGAGAGACAAACTGTGTCCTCTTATTCTTCCTGGTCATTGTCACATGACATCTCTAATCATTCAACATTATCACAAACAAGTTGAACATCAAGGACGCGGCTTTACTGAGGGTGCATTGAAAGAGGCTGGGTTTTGGATCATAGGTGGTGAGAGACGCATCAGTAGCATGATCTTTCAATGTTTTCAGTGTCGCAGACTACGGGGAAAGATTTCGACTCAGAAAATGTCTGACCTCCCTCTTGAGCGGCTCAGTATGGACCCTCCATTCTCCTTCGTAGGGTTAGATGTTTTGGGGCCTTGGATGGTTACTTCACGTCGAACCAGAGGAGGACAAGCAAACTCAAAACGCTGGGCAGTGCTGTTCACATGTATGAGCACTAGGGCCATACATATTGAGGTCATAGAGTCAATGGATAGCCCCAGCTTTATAAATGCTCTCCGCAGATTTTTTGCGGTTCGAGGTCCAGCAAAGCAGTTGCGTTCAGACTGTGGCACCAACTTTGTTGGAGCATGCAAGGAGTTGAAGATGGAGTCAGTCACAGATGACAGAAAGGTACAAGAGTATCTGAATGATAATGGATGCACTTGGGTGTTCAACCCCCCCACTCATCTCAAATGGGTGGAAGTTGGGAACGTATGATTGGAGTTTCAAGGCGGATCCTTGAATCTATGTTACAAAAACTTGGACCTTCAAGGCTATCTCATGAGGTTTTGACCACCTTCATGGCTGAAGTCATAGCCATAGTCAATGCTCGTCCCCTAGTACCTTTGTCTACAGATCCTGACACTCCTTTCATTCTGACTCCAGCAACTTTACTCACTCCAAAAACCTCTGTAGTTCCACCTCCACCAGGAGAATTTGGTGAAAGGGACCTCTTCATTCATCAGTGGAGGCAAGTCCAAAGCTTGGCCAATACATTCTGGAATTGCTGGAGAAAGGAATATCTCGCAACTTTGCAAAACCGCAGAAAATGGCAGAATGAGAGCTCCAATTTCCAAGTAGGAGATGTTGTGCTACTGAAAAACATCCAAGCAAAAAGGAATGACTGGCCAATGGGAATCGTGTTGGAGACATTTCCTGGGAAGGACGGGAAAGTAAGGAAAGTTGAGGTCAAAGTGGTCAAAGACGGATCGTCTAAGGTGTTCCTATGTCCTATTTCAGATGTTGTTTTACTGCTGTCTCCTGGGACTGAATAGACAAATGATATTATGCTTAATGATGGCATCTTACAGAGACCAGATGGGGAGTGTACTGTTTCCAGTGTAGTTTAGTCTAGTTAAATATTTGAGCCACTAGGTGGTGCTATTCTATATATTTGAAGTAACCTCTGACCTTAAAAAAGGTGCTTAACTGCTTAGAAACTGACCTCTTAAAAATAGTAAACACCTCTCTGATCACAGGCACTTTTCCAGAGTCATTAAAAACAGCAGTTGTAAAGCCTCTCCTAAAAAAGAGTAACCTAGACAAAACCATACTTAGCAACTACAGACCTATCTCAAATCTTCCGTTTATAAGCAAGATCGTTGAAAAGGTTGTTTTCAATCAGCTGAACAAATTCTTAAACTCAAATGGCTATCTGGACAACTTTCAATCTGGTTTCCGTCAGCATCACAGCACAGAGACAGTGCTCATAAAGATAATTAATGATATTCGCTTAAACTCTGATTCAGGTAAAATATCAGTGCTGGTGCTACTAGATCTTAGTGCTGCCTTTGACACAGTAGATCACATCATACTCTTACATAGACTGGAAAACTGGGTAGGGCTCTCTGGGATGGTTCTCAAATGGTTTAAAACATACCTACAAGGAAGAGGTTACTATGTGAACATAGGTAACCATAAATCTGAGTGGACATCCATGACATGTGGAGTCCCACAGGGTTCAATTCTTGCACCGCTTCTGTTTAATTTGTATATGTGACCCGTCACGGAAACCAGGGACTCAAGTCGGCAGCACAAGTTTCGAGAAAATGAGAAACAAAGTTTTTTTTTTCGAAATTTGTGATTTTCGTTTTATTGCAGAATCTGTTAGTTGAGATCACGAAGAAGCCTCTCCATGTTTGAGATAGCAGTTTTTGTATATTTAAAAGCGTACATTTTGCGGTTAAAATAGGCTTGTTTTTCCGGAGATTCTAGCGTGCAGCGGGGGGCGTCATTGTCTGTGTGTATATTTACATACTGTATAAGCTTGTGTTTTCGCCTCCGCCCACAAAGGGAACAGCGTGACTACTAAATAAGGATAGTTCGCCCAAAAATGAAAATAATGTAATTAATGACTCACCCTTATGTCGTTCTAAACTCGGAAGACCTCCGTTCATCTTCGGAACACAGTTTAAGATGTTTTATCGTTAGATTTAGTCCGAGAGCTTTCCCCTTCATTGAAAATCTATGTATGGTTTCCATGTCCAGAAAGTTAATAAAAACATCATCAAAGTAGTCCATGTGACATCAGTGGGTCAGTAAGATTGTGTTGATGCATCGAAAATACAGTTTGGTCCAAAAATAGCAGAATTACGACTTTATTCAGCATTGTCTTCTCTTCCGGCTCGAGCGTGAAGTCACGTGACTGTAGTGACGCGCTGCCCTGTTCCTCAGACATGTTTGCTAAGGTTTTTTTTTTTTTTCAAACTTATAGCCTGCGTCTCCCCAGACTGTAAAGCTCGGGCGCACAAAACAAAAGAAAAATAAAAGAAGCTGGGGCGGAACAAATAACAGTCAGCCGCATCGTACGTCAGCCGCGTCACTGACTTTATGCGGCGCCGCAGTCAGATGACGTCAAAGTACCGCGAGAGCTCTTACGGAGTAGTTTAATTTCGACTCGCTCTCGCGGTACTTTGACGTCATCTATATGTCAGTTCTTGCAGCGCAGCATGAGTCCAAACACACAGAAGTTACACAGATATAGTTGTATTCTTCATATAATTGGCTACATGTTTTGTCTATCAGTATTTTCCATGAAGTCATTGGCTGATGGAGGAACGAGCGAGCCATTGGTAACATCTCTAAAGGATGTCACGTTTTCGACGGCGCTGTTTGGATGATCTATTATACTACTTCCCTATTTTAAATACAAACTTTGAAGGCGGGTTCATGTGTTTAACGGAATGTAAGCTCATATACCCTTACATGTTACGATTTAAATAGTCTTCAGATTATATATTATATTGTATTACCAGACATTCATGCGAAATCTGATGTAAACAATCTATATTTCACGGATTATACGCATTTGTGGACAAATATGGACATTGGATAATCTGAAACAGACTGGATTCGACTTGTGATCCCCACAAAGGTAAAAGAGTCATGTTTATTTTTGCGGGTTGTCATTTGGTCATAAAATACTACATATGATGCTAGAACATCTCAAAAAGGGTTTTACAGGGGGCATGGCTTAGCTAAATGAGATGTAAATGAGCCCTATTGTCTCCCCCAGCTGAAAAGAAGAGTCCCTTTCGTCTCGATTTTCTCGGTTTGAGTATTTCTGAGTTCCTATATTCAAATGGCCACAACTTCTCCAAATCTTATCAGATTTCCATGTGTTACACATCGTTGGGAAGCTTAGAAACTGCACTTTCAGAATCTGTGAATAACTCAAAATGCCCAGATCCGACTTGTGTCCCTACTTTCCGTGACTGGTCACATATGCTCCCACTTGGTCAAATAATGAAAAAGAACCAAATTGCTTACCACAGCTATGCAGATGACACCCAGATATACTTAGCCCTGTCACCCAATGACTACAGCCCCATTGACTCTCTATGTAAATGCATTGATGAAATTAACTGTTGGATGCGTCAAAACTTCCTCCAGTTAAACAAAGACAAAACCGAAGTCATTGTATTTGGAAATAAAGATGAAACTCTCAAAGTTAACACATACCTTGACTCTAGGGGTCTAAAGACACAAAATAAAGTCAGAAATCTTGGTGTAATTTTAGAGTCTGACCTTAATTTCAGTAGTCACGTGAAAGCGATAAGCAAATCAGCTTACTACCATCTCAGAAATATTGCCAGAATTAGATGTTTTGTCTCAAGACAGGACTTAGAGAAACTTGTTCATGCTTTCATCACCAGCAGGGTGGATTACTGCAATGGACTCCTTACGGGGATCCCCAAAAAGACCATTAGACAGCTGCAGCTCATACAGAACGCTGCTGCCAGAATTCTGACCAGAACCAAAAAATCTGAGCACATCACTCCAGTCCTCAGGTCCTTACACTGGCTTCCTGTTACATTTAGAATAGATTTTAAAGTATTGTTACTCGTTTATAAATCACTTCATGGCTTAGGACCCAAATACATGACAGATATGCTAACTGAATATAAACCTAACAGATTACTCAGATCATTAGGATCCGGTCAGTTAGAAATACCAAGGGTTCACTCAAAACAAGGTGCGTCAGCATTTAGCTTTTATGCCACCTCTAGCTGGAATCAACTTCCAGAAGAGATCAGATGTGCTTCAACAGTAAACACTTTTAAATCTAGATTAAAAACACATCTGTTTAACTCTGCATTTACTGAATGAGCACTGTGCTGCTTCACACTGACTGCACCTTTAACTCAAGTCACTTTTACTCCTGTTTTATTCTTTTTAACATTTTAAACTGTTTTATTAAAATCACATTTATTTTCTTTAATTGTTATTTTAAATTCTCATGTATCTTTGTCTTTATTGTGATCTTATCGTGTAAATCTTATTTTTACTTTTTCTTTTTCTTTTTTATATATTGTTTTCTCATTTCTGTGTAAAGCACTTTGAATGACCTCTGTGTATGAAATGTGCTATACAAATAAACTTGCCGTGCCTTGCCTTGCCTTAATAGGAGTCATTTTTGTTTTGCTCAGTTGATGCTGATAGTCACACGGTTAAAGCAGCTATTTTCAATCCTTGGCATCATCTTGCAATCATTTAAAGAAGCTTTGTCTGTAAGTAGTAAAAGTGTTTACAAGATCTTTATCATCATTTTATATGTAGTATTGGTGATATTATTCAGTATAAATTTCATGTTTAGAGGGATCAGTGGCGTGTTTACCCACCACGCAAACCACGCAATTGCGTAGGGCCTCGCGGGCTTGGGGGGCCCCCTACTGGCCACAAGGAGTGCGAAAGTATGTTACGTTTATTCAGACCCAAATCTAAGGCACGGGTAAAGCACGCGCGAGCGAGAGATCTGCAAGTATGCACGCAGAATAATATATGCGCGCATCCTTGCGGGGGCACAGACTACTTCATGAGCGAACTCGACTATGGGACAGCGCACCTCTTCACAGCGCGCACAAATGCAGCCACAAAAGTGCTGGAATGAGCGCTATCTCGACTCGCTCTGTGCTCTCGTAACTGCACAACATTCACTCGATTGTCAAGTTTACTTTAAAGACTTCGGGCTTCACACTTGTGTGATTGGTGGTTTGGTTTGATCAGTGACACGCATCTTTTGTTCCACACTCGTACAGGTATAATACTCGCAGGGGTTTAAATCATGTCTAAAATACATAAATCATCATATTCTGTATCTCATCATTGTCATTAAAAACTCATCTTTAGTGTATGTCTAGTCTATATATGCTTTGTTGTACCTCATAGTAAGTTTGTTTTTGCAATATGAACATGAAAGTTTTATGTGATTCCCATCCATAAATTCAAGCAATAACCAACTTACAATATTGTTTGCTGGTGTTTGTTAGTTCAATTTGTTAGATCAGTCTGAATAATAATCTAATGCTTCCTCTTTTTCCTCATTTAGTTTTTTAGTAAGATGTCAGATACTGAAGTTGCAGTATTAATTACATTGTTTTAAATACATCCTATAATACATTTGCAAGCAAAATATATATCTGAGAGGGGTGTGAAATTTTTTTTTAAACCAAGAACTTTTGTCATACCAAACTGTAACAATTTAGTGTTATTTTAAGCAGTGTAAAGCAAAATAAACCCGGTTTATATATATATATATATATCTCACTTAATTCTATATACTGAATATTATTGTTGTTCAATTCAATTGAAAAACCTTGGGCAATGCTGGGGCATGGGGGGCCTTGGTTCTTGGACTTTGAATAGGGCCCCCGAAATGGTAAACACGCCACTGAGAGGGATTTCAGTTTCAGTGTTACAAGCCTCTGCATTATTTTTGTGTAAAGTATATGTAGTTATCCCTTAAAGGCGGAGTCCACGATGTTTGAAAAACGCTTTGGAAAAGGAGACGGGCCGACTACCAAAACACACTTATAGCCAATCAGCAGTAAGGAGCGTGTCTACTAACCGTCATCGTTGCCTGGGTTGCGTATGTGTGGGGCGGGTCTATCAACAGAAGGTCCAGATTCTATTGGGGTAGGGGCGTGTTTGTTTAGGTGATTTCAAATATCAACATTGGCTTTCAAACATCGTGGACTCCGCCTTTAAGTGAACAGTTATATTTTTTTAATGCACATTCTTTAGAAACTTATTTTATAATTTTTTTCTGTATTTCAGTTTTACTCGGTTCCACTTATATTTGAAGTGGTGGTCACAATAAATCCATGCTTCGATTGAACATATCTGTGGAAGGAGTTGTCTATCTGCCTAGTTAAGAAGGGGAACTCTTTTACGAGGGCAGAATAGTGGTTCTTGAAGCATTGACTCCAGCTGCAGTCCACTATTTGTAAATCTCCCCCACATTTTTGAATGGGTTTTGTTTCACAATCCTCTTCAGGGTGCGGTTATCCCTATTGCTTGTACACTTTTTTCTATCACATCTTTTCCTTCCCTTCGCCCCTCTCTTAATGTGCTTGGACACAGAGCTCTTTGAACAGCCAGCCTCTTGTGCAATGACCTTTTGTGTCTTGGCCTCCTTGTGCTAGGTGTCAGTGGTCATCTTTTGGACAACTGTCAAGTCAGCAGTCTTCCCCATGATTGTGTAGCCTACAGAACTAGACCGAGAGACCATTTAAAGGCCTTTGCAGGTGTTTTGAGTTAATTAGCTGATTAGAGTGTGGCACCAGGTGTTTTCAATATTTGTACCTTTTCACAATATTCTAATTTCTGAGATACTGAATTTGAGATTATCCTTAGGCTACGTTTACACATGGGCGATTATTTTCATAAACGGACATTTAAACCTCTCCGGTTTCAAAAATAATATCGTGCACACATGTCAGTTTTCAGAAAAGTGTTTATTTACACATACCCATGTGCCGTCAAGAGCCCACATAAGCCAATGGTTCTTTGTGTTGGAAGGGGGAGTTGTTGCAGTAGGTGTCCGATGATGTCAAAGTACCGCGAGGGCGATTCGAAATAAGACCTCTATGTGTGATTTCTCAACTCGCTCTCGCGGTACATTGACATCATCCGCCTGTCGGTTCTTGACGCGCCGAATGAAGTCGAACACGCGTAAAAATGCTGACCTCCGAGCACTCGACTCTGCTCCTTAACATAATGGAGCAGCTGTATTTGCAGTGGCGGAACTAGAATTTTTTTAATGGGGTGGCCAGGGGGTGTCCAAAGCTACTTTAGGGGGTCCATAGTCCATAAAAGAAAATGATGTGTAACCATGTATCAAGAAAGCATAAATGAATCTTTTGATCGCATTAGATGTAAACATAATAAGGGTGAATTTTAAATCTTTCTACTGTATTTCTTACATCTGATTTACTGTCTGTTAAAGGGATTCACCCAAAAATGAAAATTCTGTCATCATTTACTCACCCTTATGTTGTTCTAAACCTGTATTTTATTTTAATAAACACAAAAGAAGATATTTTGATAAATGATGGTAAGCACACAATTAATGTTATATCCATTGAATTCCATCATGTTGTTTTTAATCCTACTATGGAAGTCAATGGTTACAGCTGTGTGCATACCATCATTTATCAAAATATCTTCTTTTGTGTTAATCAGAAATTCGTACAGGTTTAGAACAACATAAGGATGTAAAAATGATTTTCATTTTGTGAATATCCCTTTAATGAAGCAAAAGATCAGGAAATCTAAACTCCATGATAAACCTTAAACTTACTTCAAATAGCAGATCTCAACACAATGTTTATTTACGAAGATACAGAAGATGCAAAAGTTTTCTTTTTTCTTTTGATATTTAATTAACTTTAATGACAGAGAGACTTGCCCAGGTGAAAAAGTAGTACACTTCCATAGTGTACTTAAAGTGCTTTATTTTCGCACACTAATTTTGTACTTAATATACTAAAAATTCATCTTTAGTACTACTTAAGATGTTCTTAAAATCATCTAAGTGTACTTCACTGTGCTATTTTGAGACACCATAAATATGAACTAAAATGTGCTAAAAATGTATTTAAAAAATGTATTTAGATACCACTTTTAGTAAACTTGAACCCATCTTTGTATGAAAGTTGAGTTCAAGTTTAATTCAAGTGTTAAGTAAATACATTTTTTAATACAGAGATAGTATGTTAAAAATGCATTTTAGTTCATATTCATGGTGTCTCAAAATAGCACAGTGAAGTACACTTAGATGATTTTAAGAACATCTTAAGAAGTACTAAAGATTACTTTTTAGTATATTAAGTACAAAATTAGTGTGCGAAAATAAAGCACTTTAAGTACACTATGGAAGTGTACTACTTTTTCACCTGGGTCAACAGGTTAGGCTAAGGCCGAATGCAATAAAATGTTTATTCGTTTAAGACGTACAGTAACCAAATGTTTAGTATGAAAATCACCAAGACAGCTATTTTGACATATGAGCATTTGTCAGTTTAAACCAAAAAGACGCGAAGTTGCGATCATTAAGGCGTTTAAGCTCTTGCTGTGCACGCGCACTATCGGATATGCGCAACGCGCTTTCAAGTTCAATGTGGCAATCCAGTCGAATTAACAATAATACAGTAGCCTATAAAGATCACGTCAAGAATGAAAACATGGTGCTGGGTTTTGTTGTAAAAAGAATTGGTAATCTTAGACTTTATTCAGTCCACAAGAAAATTACCACACATCCAGCATATACGGTGAAATCATGTAGTATTAGCAATGTACGACTTCAATTACATCATTTTAAGAGATTCCAAGCATTATGTAGACATGACATTTATCTTCTGATGTTATGAAAAGTATTCGTTAAGTTACAGTATTTTTTCTGACGCGTTTTGAAAAGACATCACTGGTGGAGAGATAACAGAACGCGCAGTATGTATATTTTCTTAATTATGTGAAAAGCACAACATTCAGTTTTTATAGACATACAAAAAAATGACACTTTAACGTTTTAAATGATGTATAAATCATATCTGCATGTCCAAAATCAGCAGAGTAATCCAAGTCTCTTTGCGCAGTGATTGAAAATTAAAGAGTTTTCGCCGCGACCGCAGGGAGGGTTAATATTCATAATGTTTTTAACAATGTGCTGCACTGCCGCACGTCGAAAATAAACATAGCGATTAAGTGAAAGTAGCGCATTAAATTTGGGGTTGCGATTGCCACCCTGGACACCCCTCTGGCTCCGCCACTGTGTATTTGCAAATACAAACACACGAAACGAGTTTGCAGGAACATAAATTTGATCATGGAAGTGTTCAGAGTAGCAGTCACATAGGTCGCACTTTTGATGTAGGTGCAAGCTCTGGCGCATACTGTGATGTTGCCGCCTAAACATCTGTTTGCCTCAGTTTACATGCAAGCGTGCAAACGAAGGTTTTCAAAATATCCACTTTGGCCGGAGTTTTTAGAAAGAATCGATTTCAGAGGCGAAATCTACGTTTACATGTAAACGAGGGGTGCAAACTAACGGAAATGTCTACGTTTTTCAAAATAACCATGTAGCCCTAGTTTTCAGTTAAGTCATCAAGACTAAAGAAATAAAAATTTGAAATATTTCAGTCTGTGTAATGAATCGATATAATATACAAGTTTCACTTTTTGAATGAAATTAGTGAAATAAATCAACTTTTTGATGATATTCTAATTATATGACCAGCACCTGTATGTGGGTCACATATAGTTTGCCCATGTAGGATGATAATATGGGACCCCCATAGGACCTATGTGGGCAAAAAAATTCATGCTTGAAATACATTTTTACACATTTTCATTTTCTATTGTGACATGTCATTTTGATAATGATAATGTTAGTTATAATGTTCGCCTGCCTATTTATCAAATATTAATTTAATTTAAATTTGCACAGTGAATGAGGGAAAATAAGAAATATCAGCTTGTTATTATACATTATTAAAATAAATATATACGATTAATTACAATTAAGCATTTAAAAGTATAATTATTACATACTGAGGGACCAGTCCAGTGCCCTAAAAACCCATACTGGGCCCTGGTAAATAACATGTGGGCTTCATTAGGTGGGGGCAATATGGGCCCTATGTGTGTTGCCCAGCTGGGCCCCATAAGCCCCAGTCAGATTCTATATCAAATTCATGTGGGCTCATCAAGGTGGAGCCATAGTGGAACCTGTGGGCAAACCCATATAGGGCCCACATATAAAGCCTTAGACAACCCCACCTTGAAATGTTAGCTGGGACGTTAGCATACACATAAAAACAGACTACTCCGGGCTTAATGTCCTTCACTGATAACAAATTACTGAACGAATTGGTGTTTATTTTAGAGAAAAACTGAACACAGTATTTGTTTTGTGTAAATTGTATTGTACCCCTTTTGATTTGTCAATTAACAGCAGACATTTTTTCAGACTTGGTCTACTGAAATATTTTCTCAAATGATGCTTTGACTAAGTGCTTTGTTTCTGTTTAAAGGGCAGAAAAATATGGTCCTCTGTACAGACTTAACAGCTTTCATTATGCTATGGTTGTGATTCATTGTCCTGAGGCTACAAAGGTAAATATTTAACCCTTATTCATGTTCACAGTTAGAAGCTAAAAAAGCTTATCAATATGTCTGCCCTCTTTTATTGCAGACAATCCTGATGTCACCTAAGTATCCTAAAGATCCCATTTTCTACAAACAACTATTTAACTTGTTTGGGACAAGGTGAGCTTTATCTTTTGCTGGGTTATTCAATACAAAAAAAGATAAAAAAAAAACAGAAAATGAACATTAAAATGAAGATTTAAAAACAGAGGGGAAATGTGATGAATTGCTCTCATTGTTTTTAACTCATTTTTAGGCTTTGCTTATCTTTGGTTTAAGCACTTATCAAACCAATATGGCTTTTTTTAGGATGAGAGAGATTACTTTTTTGTGTGTTTGAAGAAATAGAAAGGCACCATCCAACTGAAATGCATTGTATGTTTGTATCTAATTTAACCACATTCTACCATTTACATTTTTTATTTATTGAAATTTTTAATCAAATGTATTTTTTTCAAAAAAGTTTTTCAGAAAGATTTTTCCATTAAAATCCAGGTTACAAGACATTGCGTCATGCTAGATGCTTTGGAGAATGTCTTTAAAGCATGCGCCAGTGTCAATGCAAGCAAATGTAAAATCACGCCTTTATAATGTCGGTCAAGTGAAAGTTCACAGTCAGGTAATGAAGCAATGACGCCTGAGGTGTGCTAAAGAGAAATAGCATCTTGTGTACCATTTTAGGGAACTGTGTTACATCCGTAACCTGAAATGTTCTTTTTCAAGGGAACCTCAGCGCTAGAGGCAAAGGCATTCCTCACGCCTCATAAGCAAGGGTCATAGCGTCTGCGATCCAATGAGCGATACATTATATTTATACAATGTATACAGTGCATTACAAGCTATACATTTTTATTAGGTCCCGAGCACCGATGAGCATGCCAGAATGGCCTGCATCGTGGGTGCAAAGCCGTAATGTTTTTGAGCAGTTTCTTCTTTTTCTCCAAAATTAATCGCAATTCTGAGAGCCTAAACATGCTCGAAAACTCGTAAAACTTTGCACACACATCAGAAGTGATGAAAATGTACATGTGGTATAGGCGTCAAAAGTGGGTGTGTAGAAATTACTCAATAGCGCCACCTGCAAAATTTCAAGAGAACAGCCCTCCCGCTACGAAAAACGTACAGATATGATATTTGGTAGGGTCATCTAACACCCCAAGACCTACAAAAAAGCTCACAGGAAGTTGGCCATTTTGAATTTTCGCTGTGATTTCTGTGTAAATTTTGGCATTTCCAAGCTTCATACTTTAACAAACTTTTACTAGAGATTTCATCAGATCATCATCATATTTGGTCAGTATCATCTAAAGGCCTTTGCGATGTTAAATGGTGGAGCTTTTGACTTTTCGTTGGAGGGTGTGTCCGTGGTGGCCTGACAAATTTCGGTGTCTTCACCATGAAACAGGGTGTTGTTCTAACTCAAGCATATAATGTCCAATCTGCCCCACGCTTCACATATTTGATAAGGGTCTTGGCCTGAACACATTTCCATGCCAATATTCAACTACAATCATAGCGCAACCTAGAGGTCGCTCGAAATGCCATGTTTTACGCTGTGATTTACTGCTCTTAGAGCAGGGGTGTCCAAAGTCGGTCCTGGAGGGCCGGGGTCCTGCAGAGTTTAGCTAAAACTTCCCTCAACACACCTGCCTCAAAGTATCTAATCTGCCTAGTAAGACCTTGATTAGCTGGATCAGGTGTGTTTGATTAGGGTAGGAATTAAAACTCTGCAGAGACACCGGCCCTCCAGGAGCAGGATTGGACACCCCTGTCTTAGAGATTGAATCAAATCATCATCATATTTGAAACCACAGCTATTGGGCGAAAAGCGTACAAAGTCTCAGACATGTTTGTAATAGAGCATCTGCTGAGAGCGAACCAAAGAGGGCTGTAATGCAAATTTGTATTATTGTTACATTTTATTATCAAATAGATCTTGCAATGATTTAATATCATAGGCCGATCGGTCTCCGCAGTAGTAGTGGTTTGCATTCAGAAATATGTGGAATGTGAAAGTAGCGCATTTCACTCTGTTGTGGTTTCTCTCGAGCCACACTGTGGGGCTTACATTATAATGTTAAGATCATAAAACTTTATTTAATTATGTCATCGTCCTGTCGCATCGATCTCTAATAAGCCTTATTATTATAATTGGATGTAAATATTTAATTAACAGCCCTATTACATATGATTTTCAGTTTAAATGTGAAATGTATTATGGGTTTTGCTGAGGCTGAATAAGTCACATCATTCAAATCATCTCAGGTTCCTGGGAAACGGTCTGGTGACGGCTGTGGATCATGATGTCTGGTACAGGCAGCGACGCATCATGGATCCGGCCTTCAGCAGCTCGTGAGTCAAATATACAACATCTATAAGATATTGAAATGCTCTGCTTGTGCAGTATAGCTGATGATTTGTTATTCATCAGATACCTGCGAGGTCTGATGGGCACGTTTAATGAGATGTCAGAACGCCTCATGGACAAACTGGAGGAAAATGCTGATGGGAAAACTCCTGTTGTCATGCATGATATGGTCAACTGTGTCACACTCGATGTCATTACCAAGGTTTCAAACTCCTTTACTCTTATCCACTTCTGTCCCCCTCTCCTGCTTAATTACACTAAAAAAATTATAAAACCAACACTCTCCCATTTTTCATGAGCTGAAGTCAAAATCTAAGACTTTTCTATGTACAAAAAGGGGGTATTTTCACAAATCTTTCTAAATCTGTGTTAGTGAGCACTTTTTTTCCCCGTGATAATCCATCTACCTCACAGATGTGGCATATCAAGATGTTGAATAGAAAGCATGATCATTGCACAGGTGTGCCTTAGGCTGACCGCAATAAAAGGCCACTCCAAAATGTGCAGTTTTAACACAAAGCACAAAGCTTCAGAGTTCACAAGTTTTTAGGGGGCGTGCAATTGGCATGCTGACTGCAGGAATGTCCACCAGAGCTGTTGCCCCTGAAATTTAATGTTCATTTCTCTACCATAAGCCGTCTCCAAAGACGTTTCAGAGAATTTGGCAGTACATCCACCAGCCTGACAGGCTGTAACCACACCATCCCAGGACCTCCACATTCAGCATCTTCACCTCCAAGATCGTCTGAGGCCAGCCACCCGGACAACTGCTGCAACAATCGATTTGCATAACCAAAGAATTTCTGCACAAACTATCAGAAACCGTCTCAGAGAAGCTCATCTGCATGCTCGTCGTCCTTATCGGGGTCTCGACCTGACTGCAGTTCTACTAACACAGATTTACACACATTTGTGAACAATATATATTTGGGAGAAATACCCTTTTCTGTACATCTTGAGTTCAGCTAATGAAAAATGGTGGCAAAAACCAAAGTGATGCATTTATCATTTTGTTCAGTGTACATTCCTACAAACAGTCATTGATTAATATTAAAAACTCTGTAGTCTTCTTCTTTGTAGTTGTATTTAGTTTATACTGAAGATCAAAATTAGAGAACAATTTATGAACACTTGATTTTTTTCAGAAATATTGTGGTATTCATTGTCCCAAAGTTTTAGTTGTGAAACCCTTTATTTTGTGGAAAACACATTGGTCGAAATGAAAGAACAGTGATGTTTGTTGCACAAAGAAACATTAAAAGTAACAGCATAAAAAAAATGCAGGGAAGGGACCGCTTGTTACCGCTTGAGGTTCTGATATACATTTGCATAAGAGGCCCAACTCCTGTTGCAGAAAACATCCTCCAAACCATGACACTTCCTCCTCCATCTTTCACTGTCTTCTTTATACACATTGGGTTCAGAAACTTCCCCAGTTTGACAGTGAACATCTAGTTTACCATCAGACGCAAATAAATTAAACATACTTTCTCTGTCCACACAACCTGATCCTAAGCAATGGTTGGTCTAGCCAATGGTTTCCAACTCTAGTCCTTGAGGGCCCACTTCCCAGAATGTTATTTATATATAAATATATAAAAGGGAGGAGAAATTGTTGTTAGTCGTGCCGCGCACAAAGACAGAGACCATATTAGAACTGCCACATTCACACCCCATGGCAGGACATCTGAGGGCTGCTAACACAATTCAACGGATCCGTGACCCCTTCCACTGTCCGGGCCTGGAGGCTGAAGTAAAGCGGTTCTGCCAAGCCTGCCCAACTTGTCAGGTGACATCGCCAAGGACGCCTCCCCCCAGTCCGCTGATTCCTCTGCCTATAATTGAGGTGCCCTTCGAGCGCATTGGGAAGGACCTTGTGGGGCCGCTGCCTAAGTCTGCCCGGGGACAAGTACACATCCTAGTGATTGTTGACTAAGCCACCCGTTATCCAGAGGCCGTCACACTCCAAAAAGCCACTGCCAAAGCCATCGCCCAGCACCTCTTTCTGCTCTCCAGACGAGTCGGCATCCCAACAGAGATCCTAACCGATCAAGGTACCCCCTTTATGTCCCGGCTAATGGCTGACCTTTGTAGGCTGCTTCGGGTGAAACAGTTAAGGACCACCGTCTACCATCCCAAGACCGACGGCTTGGTGGAATGATTCAACTAGACCCTGAAGCAGATGCTGAGATGGGTGGTGGCAGAGGACAAGCGCAACTGTCCTCTTCGGGATCCGCAAAGTTCCCCAAGCCTCAACTGGTTTCACACCATTCAAGCTCCTCTTCGGTCGGCAACCCCGTGGCCTCCTGGATGTGGCAAAGGAAGCCTGGGAGCAACAGCCTGCAGCCCATCGCTCTGTGGTGGATCACGTGAAACAGATGAGGGAGAAGATTGACAGAGTCATGGCAGTGGTCCTGGAGCATATGGTAAAAGCGCAGCCGGCCCAACAGCACCACTACAACCGGGCCGCACAACCACGGGAGTTCCAGCCTGGAGATTGAGTAATGGACCTTGTACTTCCCAGGGCTAAAGCAGAAGTGGACGAAGTCCTCGGGACAAAAAGGGAAATTGTAAATGAAGACCTTGGAAAACTCTGTTACTTGTCTCAGGTTGGTCCATTGATAGGCACAATATGTAAAGTGCTCAAAAGAATATTTTAATGGCCTTAATGGCATCCTAGGTTTATGATTTCTTAGCAGTGGTATAATCATGTTTTGAAAAGTGATGACAAACCTTCAGGCAATTTACAGCAAGATCTCTGACGTGCTGATGAAATTAAGAAATAATGAATGGACCCAAATACTATGTGCTGTAGCAGATTCACAATACTGTAAGCAGGGGTTAAATTAGTCTGTTGCTGCCTGGGGAGTCAAAGTTTCAATTGCCCATTCATAAACAATGCTCTTGCCTTTTCTTCAGACTGCACGTGTCTGCGAGCGTTATGGCTCCGATGCGGTTCTGTTCCATTTTCCACACGTTGCCAACTCATACCAGGAGGAACATTTCAGGAGCGAAGCGACAGGATTCACGAGACCATGTTAATGTTTTGTTTAGTTTGATTCTGTTTATTTTTTTTTTGCTATGTCCTATTTTGTTGTCCTGTAGACAACAAGTTTATAAATGTAAAACTTCAGTTATGAGGAACAAGGATTAATGATTTTCAGCTGTGTAGCCTATAGTCATCTAAAATACATCCTCAATTATGATTTGTATTTTACATACTTGCCTGTGAGCAAGAGCATATAGTGAACTGAAAAAAGGGAGCCTGCACAGCGTGTTTGTTTTGACAGGATTTCTGGGGTGTTTAAGTTTGAAATTAAACACAAGCGCAGTGTAAATAAGGGGTCACATGTCTCACATATGTTCTCACAAGTAACCAGAAATCGTCTTACATGGACCCAGCGTGCCACCATTTTGCCGGGCCTGTTCCCCCTCTCTCCACCCTGTACTTTCCTGTCCTCTCTATACATTACTGTCTTTCCATTAAAGGCAAAAAATGCCCCAAAAATATAGGGTCATTATCATTGATTCTTTTAAATTAGGACCTGGTCAGTGTGTTAATATGGTGTTATTTGTTCAATAATGTCATAGGTGTTGAAGGAAACCCTGCGACTGTATCCCACTGCTCCAGGAACATCTCGCTGGCTGCCTGAGGATATGATTATTAATGGATTTAAAATCCCAGGAGGATGTGCTGCTATTGTGAGTGTTCTTCACAATCCTACAGACAACTATTTATACTGTTAGGAAATGTGCCTTTAATCTTCATAACTGTTTTTAACTACTGCTAACTTTTTTAACAGTTCAGTTCTTATGTCTCTGGAAGAATGGAAAAGTTTTTTAAAGATCCAATGACGTTTGATCCTGAGAGATTTGATGTAAATGCCCCAAAGTAAGTAGTCATATATATATATATATCCTTCCTTCAATACTACGTCTGGGATTTCTGTCTATTCTAGCGTTTCGAGAAATCACATTTTTGTAGGACCACCAATCAGCGAACAGAGGGAGTTGCTAAGAACGATGATGTTGATGTTGTGCGTCAGTTTGAGTTGTAGTTCAGTAATGGCAGTGGAGAAAGAAGTGAGAAAAGCTATTCGGTCCGTTGTTGTAAAACTGCCGAATATACAGAAGTTAAAGCCGGAGAAAGAACAATGTTTGCTAAGTTTTGTTCATTCAGACTTGTTGTTTCCGGACGGTTTCGGCGCATGATATACATCACGACCACACGTTAGCGATTGCCTATGGCAGATACTGAGTGACTCTGGGCAGATCCAATAGTGTTGAACTTTAACAGAGAACCTACAAGGAAGTAATGTTTCTCAATGGAGAGAGAGGCCAGACTTTCTAAACAAATGAAATCTATGAGAGTCTGGTAGAACCAGGCTAGACAACAACATCATCTCCATTCAAAATGTTTAACAAACACTCTTCTTGTTCAGGCTTCAGTTGGCAAATAACGGGAATATTCTCCACAACAGAGCTAATAGCATTCTGTGTCTTCATGTCCGCTGTAAACTACAATCTTACATTCGGCATTTAGCGTCTACGTCACGGCTCTCAGCCCGCCTTTTGTTCATTGATTGGGCCGGCCATTTTGGAGCCGGAGGAAAACGGTTATAATGGGTGATATCTCAGACTAAGTACAGAAGCGAAATTAAATTGAGGGAAAGTACAAAGTCTGACGTCAGGCTACAATTTTGATGGGCCGCCTTTAACATCTATTGTCACTGACCTCTCACAAGGTCTTGTAGATGTGTTTTGGTTAAGTCTGTCCTCACAGGTCTGTGACAGCCCCTCTTGTTTCCTGATTAATCATCTATTTATTGTTTATTGGCTGTCACTTGATGCCTTTCATTACCCTAATTGTTTGCTCCCTGTTTATTACCCTTATGTTTGCTGTCTTATGTTAGGCCATTGTTCTTTGTAGTTGTGATCATTGTAAGTAGAGTTCAAGTGTAGTAATGTCAAGTGAAAGTCTAGTTTTATGAGTTTTTTTATTAGGCATGTTGGCTTTTTTTAGGCTTATATAGCTCTGTTTTTGTTTTTGATTCTGTTAAAGAAATTTTGTTGAAGCTGTCTGCATTTGGGGTTTGTCTGTGCTAACCCTGTCATCCATGTTTTGTTAAACATATTTTAGCAGTGATGTTATCAATATTACACCTCACTGCTGTTGATAATGATTTGCCTTCTTTTTAAGGCCTTATTACTGCTATTACCCGTTTGCACTGGGACCACGATCCTGTCTAGGGCAGGTTTTCTCACAGGTAATAAAATAAAAAGAAACATTTGAACTTTTTGTATCTTCTCCATGACAAAATTTACATACATGTGTAATGACAATCCATTGTGTTACAGATGGAGGCAAAAGTGGTGCTTGCTAAACTTCTTCAGAGATTTGAGTTCAGTCTGGTTCCTGGACAGTCTTTTGACATTAAAGACACGGGAACACTGCGGCCCTTAAGTGGAGTTATTTGCAACATTAAACACTGTACAGAGGACATGTTCTAGGTCCAGGCCTTCCTATGTACTGGACCGTCTACTAATGTGCACTTTTTTTTTTTGATTAAACATTAACCTGAATGGAGTTTTAAAGTCATTAAAGACATGTGTTTTAACTTTTAATTTTTTTATTTTTAAGCTTTAATTTTACTATGTTCCCTGAAGTGTAATTATAATAATATAAGATATTTTTGCCCCAAGACGTACAAAAATAAAATTTATTTACCGTGGTTTTTATCTTCTGATTTTATTTGTGTGTTTCCCATTTAAGAACTTTGGCTTTCTTTGATGTACACGTCCACTTCTTTGACAACCTGTTATGCAGTACATGTTGCTGGATAACTGCAGTTTCACTGTCAATCGATCATGGTGGCTGTCAACCTTTCAAATGGTCTTTTTAAGCCCCCTTGTGGTGAAAATCACCTTTTTATTGTTGTTTATATGTCAGTTTTTGGTATGCTTTATGACAACGATGTGGAAATTCATCATATAACGCCATTGCTGAGTATTTTGTCCATATAATTGGAGTTTTACAAAGACATTCTGGTGCAAGTAAGTACAGACTACTTTGCATATTCATGAGAGTTCAAATACTGTAAGGGGATACAGTTACATTGAAGAAATTACTGTCACGGCAAATTGTTTACATAATGCTGTTTAGATTCTCAAAGATGATTTTTAATTGATAAAATTACTACATGGGGACTTTTTCACCAATAATAGAAGCATATAAATGAATAACTAGCGTTTACCGACTGTTCTGCTCGTACGCAAATAGCACAAAATTTTTAATATTTTAAATGGAGGTTTGCACAAAAGAGGTGACAATGGGTTGTCTTTAGAGAAGCAAACAGATCTATGTGCAGTCCTGCCAAAATGTTTCCAAATCAGCTAAACCGACTGTGGGTGGATTCGCGGGGATGTGAATGGCACGAGGAGACCTCAGATTCTTCAGATGAAGAGATGATGGGCGAGATGCGACAGGTGAGGAGAGCGTAAAACCGCCTTGCCGATTGATATACACAACAGTTGCAGTGTTGTCGGTGCAAACTAATACATCTTTGCCTCCGAGCTCATTGCTGAAACAGACGAGAGCAAGATATACAGCTCACAACTCAAGGCAATTTATATGCCAGTGCAGCTGGGTGACGTCTAGACCCCCGAGGCTGTGAGCCCGCATTACGTAGCTCCCCACCCCGTGGGAGAGGCATCTGTGCATACAATAGCATGCCTGGAGACCTGTCTCAGCGGTACACCTGCCCTGAGAAACGGCGGGTGTGACCATGGGGTGAAAGTGAGACGGCATGCTGGTGTAACTGTTACCCGGTGCAAACCGCTGTCAAGCCAACGCTGAAGCCACCTCATATGGAGCTGCCCGAGTGGTATACAGCCGCTGCTGCAGCCATATGCCCCAGGAGCCTCTGAAATTGTTTTAGTGGGACCACATTCTTGCCTTTCAATGTGTTCAAGCAAGTCAGTATTGATCGTACATGCGCTTCTGTTAGACGTGCCGTCAGTTTGTTAGACCGAGTCCAGTTCCATACTGGGAAAAAAAAGATCCTCTGCATAGGACAAAGTTTGCTTTTCTCCCAGCTGACCTGAAGACTTAGACGAGCGAGGTGTTTGAGCACATGATCTGTGGGTTCACAAAGCATCTGGCAAGACTACTGTGCTTATTATGAGCCAATCATCGAGATATGCCAAAATGTGCACACCGCTCTCTCTCAGGGGTCTTAAAGCCCCCTCAGCTACCCTGAAGACACGGGGAGAAAGAGAGAAATGGCTTGTGTTGGGGGAGAATCGAGACATGAAAGTATTTGAACGGACAGATGCATTGAAATATGCTCTTGTGCCTAAGCATTTAGAATGGCAGCTTGTGAAGTGCTTGATTCAGCGAACACACATCCAGGATTGGTCACAACCAGATGCTTTTCTTGGGTACAATGAAGTAAGGGCTGTAAAACCCTGACCTCATCTTGGCTGAGAGGATTGGCTCAATCACGTCCTTCACCAGTAGGACAGCAATCTCTGCACTGAGTACATGCACATCGTTATCTCTCACCCTAGTGAAGCGAATGCCCGCTAATTTGGGGGGGGGGGGGGTGCCGAGCAAATTGAATCGTGTAGCAGAGACACATTGTGCATAAAAGACAACGCTCTTTCCAAGCCACCAAATACAGAACGAAAAGGATTAATGGCACGATTGGTGTACCCGCAGCAAGTAGAGGTGGTCGCTGATGTGCTCTCTCTAAGCAAAACGACATAATTGTTGTGTAATTTAACACTCACCTGGCTCCACAGATGGGTGGCTGAGCTGGTGAGATGCCGTAGTGTGGGTCCTGGCCACTGTAACACAATACTGAGACCACAAAACATTGTACTGTCAGAACCCTGCCATACTGAGCAAAATATAAATAGTAAACAAGACTCTGGCAGGATCCTGACAATAGCATTATTTTATAGTATAGTATAGTAGCCTATGTCCATATGACATCTTTCAGGAAACGTCTCAAAAGCACTATTCGGACGGGATTAGTTTTCCAAACAACGTTTTAGTTTTAACGTGTCCCCCAGGATGTCTGTGATTTTATGTACCGATTCGGACGGGATTAAAATGATGCAGGCTATTCCAGAGATGGGAGTGTCTGATGTATTTCGACCTCAATCAGACCGTCACGACGGTCTTACCTTGAATGACGCCATTCTGCTAGCTCTCCTCGAGACCTAATGTAAACAATGTCAGATGACTGACCCCAAGTGGTTGGTTCCCTATAAAACATCCGGGTGGACCGAACACTTCCTCTTTGCCTTTCTCGCCTCTTCAGAGACCGGTTTTGAGAAAATCTGCGTATATACATTGATATTGGAAATCTTTAACTTACCCCATTCAATCCGTCACTATAGTGCAGGCGCCTGGTGCCCCTGAGGATTGCGGGTTTGTGTTCCGACGCTAAGTAGTGTACGGATGTGGTAAGTATTTTTTGTGCTCTTGTTATTTACATCAGTTAAAAGGAGTTTATTGTTTACCCGCTGATCTGCTGTTCGCAACGGAGAGGGTTCTGTCGCCTATTTTTGATCTGTGCGTTCGCGCGTAGATAGGTGATTGCACAATAAATAAATTATAAATTATAACATATAAATTATATAAATATATATAATTTATAATTTACTAAAATATATATACATTTTCTTTGCAATTTAAATATATTATCTCACTGACTTCATTGTGTGCTCAGTGAAATTAGGTACACACTTTATATATAGTATTTGACAGACTTCTGTGCGCAGGAGTAGAGTATTAATATTTTTCTGTGTTATTTGAGCGACATCTGTCCGCAGTTGTCTTACAAATTATGAGTCAGCCTGTGTGCCGTTATTGTCACGCTACCATGCATCCTCGGGATGGACACCGGGAGTGTCCATCATGTCTGGGTATGTCCCATTTGCTGGAGGACATTGAAAAACCATGTCCGGCTGCAGCTGAGTTCTCTCTCCCTTTTTGGTCGAGCAGCTCATGATAGAGGAACATCAGGATCAGTGTCTGATGTTCGCTCCCCTAAACGGAAAAGGGTGCATTCTCCTGTTAAAGGCCATGATGGACCTAGCTGTTCTGATGGAAGAAAGTCAGGAGTTACAGACCCTCAAATTGACACCCAGATGCAAATTCTGTCAACTTTACCTGATCTGGCTGGGAAAATTGATAATTTTAGGCCCCAAAATATGGGAGTAGGTGCACAACAGCAGACAGTTCCGTCTGTTGTTTCTGATGATATCTCTCTAAATCAAGGAGGAAGAGGTAACACCCTTGACACTATTTCTCTACATGCTCATGACTCTCTTTTTGGTAGTGACGATCATGATGAGAGTGAGGAAGATCAGGGAGATGAGTCCAGGTCTTCTGTTACTGACAGTACACAGCCTGACATTCTTACCAGAATTCTTAGCGCTGCAAGAATTTTGGGTCTGGAAACCCAGGCTGAGCCATCAACCACACCAGCAGTGCAAGGAGTGTGGGCCGGAGTCTCACAGTCTCGACCATCTGTTTTGATCCCTGTTGCTGAGGACTATTTACAAATGCTAAGCAAAGCTTGGAATCACCCCAAAGCTGCACCCCAGTTCAATGCTGGTTGCAGACGTTTTGCTAACATACAATATGCTGCAGAAACAGGCATGGGGGGTATGCCAGCGGTAGAGCGTGAAATGGCATCTTTAACATCTTTGGGTCTAGACCGGGTAACGGATGACCCACGCTGTCCCCGGAAAGAGTGTGAGAAAACCGACAACTTAGTGTGTCGAACCTACAACTCATCCACACATGCAGCCCGGTCTGGGAATGCTTTAACCATAATTTTAGCTTCTCTACGGAAACTTGTGAATCCAGAGGATCGGGACGTTATGGGTTTGGTCGATGCAGCCTTGGTTACGCACGCCCAGCTTACTAGGGACATTGGGGCTTCTATGTCATCTGCTATCCTTTCTCGTAGACAGATTTGGCTAGCACAGACATCGCTGCCTGATACTAGCAGGAAGGAACTGACCTACATGCCCGTCACACCAGGCCGTGTGTTTCATCCAGATTCCCAGACGACACTGGATAAAGTGGAGCAAGCGCGGCGTAGAAGAGATTCAGTACAACGCACGTTTGGTTCCGTCAAGGCATCTAGACAGTCACATCGAGGGCCCTCTTATCATCCTCATTTTAATCGGCCAGGATCATGGGAGTTCAACAGAGGGCAGAATACCTATTCCCAGAGGTTTGATAGTAGCCAAAGTGCCAGACATGCACCTCGGCATTCACAAATGTCTCGTTTTCGTACATCAGGGAGAAATGCACCCCAAAAGAAGCAAAACCCCAGGGGCTCAGGCCCCTATGGGGGAACTGCATAGCAATCCTGGGAGAGCGGCCGGAGACTGCTCCCAGCTACGCCTGGACAGCTGGGAGAGGAAAATTTCAGATCGTTGGGTACTCGCAACAATAAAAAGCGGGTACAGAATCCAGTTCCGGCGATGACCCCCTTCATTTTCAGGGATTCACTTAACTGTGGTAAAAGACTCAGTCCAGGCAAAAATTTTATCCAAGGAAATAGCAACACTCCTGGAGAAGAAAGCGATTACTCCGGTACAACCCTACGAACAGCACACTGGGTTTTATTCGAACTATTTCCTTGTGCCCAAAAAAGATGGTGGTCTCCGACCCATCTTAGACCTAAGACGCCTGAATGCGTACATAAAAGTGTTGCCGTTCAAGATGCTGACCACTGCCCAAAATCTGGATGCTATAGAGCCAAACGAGTGGTTTACAACGCTAGACCTCAAGGATGCATACTTCCATGTGCCCATTCATCCAGATCACAGGAAGTTCCTTCGTTTTGCTTTCCAAGCTCAAGCATATCAATTCAGGGTGCTTCCTTTCGGCCTTTCCCTCTCTCCGCGTGTATTTACCAGGGTGGTGTCAGCCGCCCTTTACCCTCTCCAGGCTGTGGGTATAAAGATCCTCCCATACCTGGATGACTGGTTGATCTGTGCACAAAGTCGGGACCAGGTTGTAAGAGATACAGCTGCTGTTATCAGCCATATACAGGATCTCGGGTTTCGTTTAAACCACGAGAAGAGCCATGTCGAGCCACGGCAAGTAACCATATTTGTCGGGTTAGTTTTGAACACGTTAACAATGACAGCAACTCTGTCCCCACAGAGAGTAGCAAGCTTATTGGCCCTGTCGCAATCGTTCCGTTTAGGCAAACGGATGGAGCTGGCACAGTTCCAGAGATTAATGGGGACAATATCGGCAGCAATAAAGATTGTACCCCTGGGGATGCTCAAAGCACGACCACTGCAGTGGTGGATCAACAAATTCCAACTCCACCCCAAATCACACAGACGAGTGAAGTTGAAGGTTACACAGAAGTGTGTTCACGGTCTGCGTCCATGGATGAGGAGCAGCAGCTTGGGTCAGGGTGTTCCTCTGGGGAATATACCAGAGAGGAGGATGGTAGTGACAACCGATGCTTCCCTGACAGGTTGGGGAGCTGTCTGGCAAGGAAGATCAGTCAGAGGCTCATGGAAGTTCCCCTGGACCATGGAACACATCAATGTGCTGGAGCTGAGGGCAATCTATCTGTCTTTGAGACAATTGATTCCATTCCTACAGGACAAGCATGTCCTCGTACGGACCGACAACATGTCGGCAGTTTATTACATCAATCATCAGGGAGGAACCAGGTCATTCCGCTGCCTTCAGGAAACCAGGAGACTTCTCTTCTGGGCCCACCCGAGACTCGCCTCTCTCAGGGCAGTCTATATACCCGGAGTAGTGAACCGGGCTGCCGATCTCCTTTCTCGAATTGGCCCTCTCCCGGGGGAATGGCGATTACACCCGGAGGTGATGCATCTGATATGGACCCGGTTTGGAAAAGCCCACACAGACCTGTTCGCATCAGCCGAGACAACACATTGCAAGATGTGGTTCTCCCTGAACGGCCAAGGTGGGCCTTTGGGACTGGATGCACTGTCTCACGAGTGGCCGAAAGGCTTATTGTACGCTTTTCCTCCTCTACCATTGATTCCTCATGTACTCAAACGAGTGGAGCTGGGATATTGCAGGATTTTACTGGTTGCCCCGAAATGGCCAAAGAGACATTGGTTTCCACTTCTTTTACGTCTGGTACGAGGCCATCCGTGGCCACTACCAATCAGAGCGGACCTCTCTCAAGTGGAAGGTCAGATCTGGTACCCGAATCCAGCCACGTTACAGCTCTGGGTCTGGCCCCTACTCAGCCCTTCTCTTGTCAATTAGAGGAAGCAGTAAGGAAAACCATAAATAATGCTAAAGCACCTTCCACTTGGGATAACTACTCAAGCAAGTGGCATGTTTTCACTAACTGGTGTAAGGACAAAAACCTAGACCCCACGAATTGTGGTCCTGATTCAATTTTATGCTTTCTCCAGTCACTTCTAGACTCAGGAAGAAAAGTCAACACAGTAAGGGTATATGTGGTGGCTATTTCTCATTTCCACAGTATTGTGGAAGGTTTAACAGTTGGTAAACACGTCTTGGTTACTCGATTTCTCAAAGGGGCACGTCAACTCTATGCTGAAAAAAGGCTGAGGTCACCATCCTGGGATCTTCCCATGGTTCTCCAGTCATTGACTAGAGCTCCATTCGAACCACTGGCCCAAGCGGATCTTAAGTCACTGACATGGAAAACAGTTTTTCTTCTGGCTATCTGCTCAGCAAAACGTGTGGGCAAATTACATTCTTTAACAGTGAGTGAAGACTGTCTAAGATGGAAAGCAAACTATTCGGGGGTCTCTCTTTGGCCAAACCCCGCTTTCCTGCCTAAGGTTCTTAATGATCGTACGATTAATCAAGTGATTGAACTTGCAGCCTTTCAGCCTGAGCCTGATCCCTCTTGTCCAGACCTTGAATTTGCCACCTTATGTCCAGTTCGAGCACTTCGCACATACATTGAGCAGACACAGCCATTACGACATTTACACACTCAGTTGTTCTTGTGTTTTGATAAGAAAAGTCTCGGAAAACCAGCCTCAAAACAGCGCCTATCACATTGGATAGTAGACACTTTTACACATGCATACTCCAGTCAAAGCTTACCAGTCCCAAGGAATCTGGTAGCTCATTCTACCAGGAGTCTGGCCACATCCTGGGCAGCACTTAAGGGGGTGGCACTAATGGACATATGCACAGCGGCATCATGGAGTTCGCCTTGTACCTTTGCCAGGTATTACAGAGTCAATGTGGTGGACCCTGTTACGATCGGGTCCACAATTTTGCTCTCGGCTGCCAAGCAAGGATGTGAAGAAGGACAAACTTCCATCCCTCGTGACCTTGATGGCACTAGTCATCCAAGGTAAGACCGTGGTGACGGTCTGAGTGAGGTCGAAATAGATCGTAAGTTATGGCTATAACTATGGATCTATGAGACCGAACGCTGACCGTCACCATTTCTTGTCACTCAGGATGAACCGAGGCGTTCCAGGCAAGAGGAAGTGTTCGGTTCACCCGGATGTTTTATAGGGAACCAACCACTTGGGGTCAGTCATCTGACATTGTTTACATTAGGTCTCGAGGAGAGCTAGCAGAATGGCGTCATTCAAGGTAAGACCGTGGTGACGGTCATCGTTCGGTCTCATAGATCCATAGTTATAGCCATAACTTACGTTTCATGCATTTGGGCATTGCAGAAGAGCACGTGCTCTTGATACGCATGTTTGTAATGTTTAATATTTTGCTTTAAATGTAAAATTATAACAGAACATGTAATTTAGTAATTTAATTTTAACAAATCAAAATAAAATAAACAAATCCTACTAAAGTAACGTTAGCCTACGTGTTTTATATAACTGTCTGCTTATAATAAACCCAAAGAAATGAAGAAATAATGATTAATAACAATTTTTTTATTTATTAATTAACATTACCATTCCGGAGTTGAATAACTTTGAACAGAGTTTCTTATAACGTTAATGATATTACAGTGGCCAGTCTTAACAGTGTTTGATATTCAGCTCATCTTGATTTTATTTTTTTATTTTGCCGAATGCGAAAAAACATCCATATCTGAATGAATAGGACTCAGGAAATACAATAAACGCACATTAGTAAGACCTTACGGCAGATCACGTTGGCCAAAACACGAAATGAACCGCGTTTTCAAAAGATATTGCGGGCAAATACAGACATTTGCATCCGGACGGGATTAAATTTCTCAGAGGACCTCTGAATTCGGCGAAAAACAGTAGGTAAATTGCTCTGGAATTCTTAAGGAGGTCGTCAGAGAAAAACACAGACATGGCCGATTCGGATGGGATTAAAAACACAGAGGAGCACGATTTTCTCAAAGGTCCCCCTGTAAAACTAATCCCGTCCGAATAGGGCTAAAGATGAATTAGCAAATACACAAAAAATTACAAGTTGCAGAGGAAAACTCGTATCACATAGACGTCTCCGAGATCATTTGGGTTTTGTAAGGTGGTGCCAAACCCTGAAAAAAGGTATTTCCTGAAGCCAGCAGCAAATGGCTGAATCCACAGGGAACTGCTTCCTAATTCCTGTTGAATTATCATCTGAAACTTCTCTCCAAGAGTTCACATCTACCCCCCAAGAACACTACCCCATGGTGTGAGACCGTAACCTCTCTCAAAGAGTTCACATCTACCCCCCCCAAGTGTGAGACAGAAGAGTCACACACCCTACCACACGTTCTCATCCCCCTCTCCTCATGTTCTCAAAGCAAACTGTATAAGGAATGCTACATTCTGCAAACACATGTATCTGAAACTGGTCTTGTTTGGTGTTATATGAAGTGTTTTTAATGCAAGTGGTACATTTGGGTTTATTAATATGAAAACAGGATTCAATGTTAATCTGTGACAATAAATAAGTAAATTTAACCTAATGTTGGGAGACAACTCCCACCTTAGACATGTTGATCAATCACCCACTGTATGTATATTAGGCAACAACCAATCAGTATGTCATATCACAATGCTTTGTTCTCTGGATATTTAAGGAAAATGTCAGAAGATTCAGGCGGGACTTTCGATATCTAGAAATGCACCCCCATGATGCTGTATCTTTGATACAGCATCATGTTTCTTTTTATTTTATTTTGAGGAATCTGTAACCAGATCTTCATCTCCTTACCAGGTATGCAATGGTTTTTCGTTTGTTTCGTATTTGAATTGGAATGTAAATTGGCTTCTGAATTATGTTTTACCTACCTGGTTAATAAATTGTTACGTTTGCATTCATTCTAATTTGCTCTGTATTACTGACTCTTCTAAGTTACTATAAAGTATTACGATATCCTTTGTTACCACATATCTTTGATCGGGGTTAATTCATGTTAATTAAGTTCTATCTCTAACTAAGTTGTTACGCAGTCATGTTTATATGTGGACCATCAGGGTGATGAGTCATAACCTCTAATCATTTCCTTCACTTTGATTAAGTTGTATATAGTAATATGATTTAACTATATTCGGCTAGACGGTGCTATGCCCGAACCTCTGATCATTGTAAGGCTTTGAATTAAGTTGTATATAACATATTGTGTGAGGCTATATGGATACGTTTTAATGAGAGTCCGTACACATGAAGCGGTATTGTTAAAATTGCTTTAGTCATGAACCTCTAGTTATTGCATGGTAGATTAATTATTTAACCTTCACTAAGTTGTTGGGTAATCATATTTGTATGTGGGCTATCGGAGTAATAAGTCATAACCGCTGGTCATTATTTCTGCTATAATTAAGTTGTATATAGTAATATGATTTAACTATATTCGGCTAGATGGTGCTAAGCCCGAACATCTGGTTATAGTGTGAATTTTGTACTAAGTTGTATACAAACGATTTCATGAGGCTATTTTGGGACATTTAGCAAGAGATCGCGGGAGCGGCATTGTTAAATTGTGTTAGTCATAACTTCTAGTACGGTCAAATATGTGTTCGGAATCTGCATAATGGCCGATGTGGACCGATACGACATGGGTAATCTAATGAATGAGTTCAGTGTTAACATGAGTTAAATAGAATGATCAAACGTTCATCCAAATTCTATATTTACATCACTTTGATTCATATTACAATACGTTTAATATCTTTGGAGTCAGATATAAGTTTGCGTAACGTTAAAACGTCATTGGTAAGCGCCAGAAAAGACTGAATGCGCTATAACTCTTCACCAGCGTTTGGATTCCGTCGTTGGGCCAAGCGGATGGATGGGGTCATATTTGGACCCCTTATGCCGGATTTCCACCGACTGCGGAGTGGCTGCAGATCTGCTCCGCTGCGTAACGGCTCCGCACTCCGCCGTCCGTCAATACCCACCAGTTCCGTATTGGTTGCAGAGCGGCTGCGTGCTGAAGTGACGAGGACATATGAGGTCTCGCAAATTCACGTGATGATCGCGCGATACCTAGTTCTGTCTCCGCCAATTATGACTTGAATTATGACGTTTTTACAAACCAGCCCAGATCACAACACGAGATCTCGCGTAGAAAGAGCAGTACATCAAATCCATCCAAAATTCAAAAAATAAGAAAGCTGCTAAAACCATTTATTTATGCTCTATCTTTAATGTATCTATTATACCATATACTTTACCATTTAACTCCCCCTGTCTCTGTTCTTGTCTATTATTTGTTGTTTCTATATTAATGACTTTGTAATGTTTGTATTGCAAAGATTTAATAAAGGAAAAAACACGAGGTCTCGCGAATTCAGGTATGATCACGCGTTAAAGTCATGGCTCCGCCTTGCGGAGCTATCCGGCATCCGTCAAAAATAGAAGCTCTGCGTATTTGTGCCGGAGGGCTTCAGATGGCCGGAGCTGTGACGGATTCGGAGCGCAGTCAGTGGAAATACACACATTGACTTGAATGGAAACCGATTGACTCCGCCGCCGTTCCACAGCGGATCCGCAGCCTTTCCGCAGTCGGTGGAAATTGGGGGTTACAGTTTAAAACTCCTTTATTTAAAGGGATAGTTCACTGAAAATTCTGTCATCATTTACTCATCCTCATGTTGTTCTAAATCTGTATGAATTTATTTTTTCTGATGAACACAAAAGAAGATATTTTGAGAAATGATGGTAAGCACACAGCAGTAAGTGACCAGACTTCCATAGTAGGAATAAAAAAATATGATGGAATTTATACCTTCAACTGTGTGCTTACCATCATTTATCAAAACATTTTCTTAGTCATTTATAACATTACTTCCAAAATATTTTTCCTACTATGGAAGTCAATGGTCACTGTGTGTTTACCATCATTTACCAAAATATCTTCTTTTGTGTTTATCAGAGAAAAAAAGAGGTTTAGAACAACATGAAGATGAGTAAATGATGACAGAATTTTCACTTTAAAGTGAAGTATCCCTTTAAAATGTTTACAAGCAAATGTTTACTTTTCTCACTTTTCTTACCGTGTTATGATAAACAACTATGATAACAAATAACAGACATGAATAGACTTAGACTTCAGACTTTATAAATAAAGTCTTTATAAATAAATTATTTAGACTTTAGACACATATAATAAATTCATGAGAGTATAAAGATCACCCGTTAGATATACCCAAAATAAATTATAGCCTATCCAGTGGTGTAGTCTACGTGATACGCAGGTATACGCCGTATATACCCACTAGAAATTGTCAAGGATTTCCGTATACCCACTAAAAATAGCGCGAGGATGCGTAACAGCATGGTTTTGTGACATTTTTAAAGTTTAGTCATAATATAGATGTGAAGCATTGACCATTAGCATGCTACACTTGCTACTTTAGCGGGTTGAAATACATATTAGGCTCAGGGCCGGCGCCACGAGGGGGCGTGAGGGGGCGTCGCCCCCTCACTGGCACTATCCCGCCCCCTCAGATCACCATTAATGTTGAATGGGATTTTAATGATAAAATGCGCTATTTAAAAATCACGTTTGCCTTGTGTATTGTCTTCCTAAAGGGAATTTTAAAGTCTAATTATTTAACAAAACAAAAAAACAAGTGTGCATGTATTCTACCGTGACACACGCCCACTCATGTATAGCCTATAGGCTTGTTCGAATTCATCAGGCGAAGACGTCAAAATGCCGCGAGAGCGAGACGAAACGACACTTAGTATGATTTCTCGAATCGTTCTCGCGGTACTTTGACGTCATGTGGTTGTTGGTTCTTGCAGCCGCGCCTGAAGTTGAACAAGTTTGTGTTGACGGCTTGAGGCACGCCGACAATGAGCCCGCGTTCTGAGTCTCAGAGGGAAATCAAGATGTCGAAGTGGGAAATTATATAAAAATTTACAGACAGGAGTGTGAGAGTGACCTGGGCCTGCCCTGTAGCAATGGATATATGGAAAATAGCATTGGAAGTTCTACAAACCGGACTCCGGATTGTCACACATCAATTAATGCCGTGGCGTGGATGAATTATCGGAGCATTTCAGGTGCAAAGATCCAAATATTCGGCTGTCATTAAGTCAATTCGGGCACCATGAACTTCAGCCAGACTGTACATAGTTTTGAAAAGTTCAGATGTTCATGTTCTTCAGCAGTGGCGGTTCTACACGGAGGCCAAGGGTGGCCCGTGCCTCTGTAGACATGTCCCTGGCCACCCCTGTGGCCACCCCGTGCTGACCAAATAAAAAAGTATAAATTTATTTTGATTTTACACGCGAGCGCCAAAAGCGGAACTAATGCGACGCAACGTTCTACACGGGCAAATTAGAGCGGCGCACCCAGTCACTGTAGCCGCCTGCGTTTGCTGCGAGTGCTGCCCGGCGAGTGTCTCAATTCGTTCCCAATCTCCTGAGCCGTTTCTCAAAACCAAGTACGCCGAACTCGGACTTGTGTCCTTCGTAGTTCTAACTTGCAAGTTCAGACTCGGAAGAACGAACTCCTGACGCGAAATGCATTCTGGGAAACTTCGCTCTCATAAGTCCACACAAGTCTCCTCTGATGCATCCTCGATAAAATGGGCGGATCAAGAACACATCCGGGGATTTTATGTGAACTTGGGCTTGATGCGAACTTTGAATTGGAACAGTACTTGGGCCGCGACTGATGACGTTTCACAAGTCCACAAGAACACAAGTACAGACAAGAACGCATATTGAGAAACGGCTGTGATGTTGAGAATTAGTGATGGGTCGTTCGCGAACGCCGGCTCTAAGAGCTGATTCTTTGTAGTGAACGAGCAGAGCCGAATCTTCAGACGCATGCAGGGGAGCCGGCTCTTCTAAGGGAGCCGAGCCAGAAGAGCCGAATCTATGAAAAGAGCCGGACTGCCATCACTAAAATGTAGAGCCGGAGCTTGAGCCGAAAGAGCCGAATCAATGGAAAGAGCCGGACTGCCCATCACTATTGAGAATGTGTATGCAGGTTTGGGCACTGGTAAGGACTCTAGCTGACTTGACATTGGGACACTGTTCACTTGCTCTCCTGTGACGTAGCTGCTTAAGCGCGTTGTGATCATTCACAGCTGTTACTCATCAACAACCGGCAAAACCAACATCTCGCTAACCTTTTAAAGTTTACACATTGTAAAAAGCGCTGTAATTATGCTCTTACATATACGTGCATAAAATTGGAGGAATATAATTAAATGTTACATATACAAATGTTTATATTTTAAAATAAATATTATTTTAAATACTGATTAGATTGTGGTCCCTAACTGTCTAGCAATGTGTGTTTAAATGTAAACTAAAACAAACGTTTGTCTTTATAAAAGTTTGCATTTTATAAAGTTTATTGAGTAGGCTTACATGATTTTCGGTTGGGGGGCTTTAGAAAAGAACCAAGCTCCCCTTTTGCACCTGCACTCACTCTTGTATTAAATAAATATTTATCTGATTGTAAAGTAAAATAAAGTTTACGGGGCAGTTTCCCGGAAAGGGATTAGACTAGTCCTAGACTAAAATTAATGTAAGAGCTGTCCAAACTGAAAACAACTTGTACTGACATATCTTAAAATACATCAGTGCCCTTTGTTTTGCTTCAAAATGCACACAAGTTATGTATTTAGTAAGGCATGTTTGTTAAAACTAGTTATATTTCCTAATTAAACTAAGGCCTAGTCCTGTCGTTAAACTAATTCGTTTAACCAGCCCTAAAATCTTTAAATATAATTTCTTGCCATTTTTTTATGTGCCCCTCTGGTAAAACACTGGCCCCTCCTTGGACCCCCTAGTGAAATTTGTCTAGAACCGCCACTGTTCTTCAGCATCCTTGCAAGTCAACGTACAACCAACAGCCTATTATTGTTCTGCATTTAACGTTAAAGGTAAGCCTGTACGATCTCTCTCTCTCACACACCTGTTTATCAGGAGTAAATAGATAAAAAACAGACATTGTTAAATTTATAATTAACGAATTTAAATTAGCCTATCCTCAGTGTTTCCTCTAGGATTTTTTTCAGCTGTGGCGGCAGGGGGCGCCCATGATGATTATAAATGTAAAAAAAAAATTAATGTAGAATATAGGCTACAGTAAACTAACATGTATTTTTTTATAATTTTCACGCTGTCATTTACTTTTCCTTATATTTATAGCATATTGCTTTTCTATGTTTGATCTAAACTGTATTTTCTTAAAAAAACGTTACACAGCTGCGTAAGTAGTTTGGATATTTCATTGTAGTTTTAATGTAGTGTGCATTGCAAGTTCGTCCTCGTGTTTAGCGTACAGAGCTGTTACAAAGTCACTATATGGGGAGGATGCAGTCCTGTTTGATAATCCGCACCGCTGTGATTGACAGAACAACCGACCAGTTATCCGACATCAGCAGCAATTTTATTTCACACCCGTACCATTTGACATAAAGACTGTGACCCCGAGCCGGTCACACCGCAAATCGCGCAGTTAAATATAAACCTTTACCGGTCTTCAGACAGATCTTAAACACAAATAAGCACGGGTCATTTAAAAACGAGTCGAATTTTGGTCTTGGATGTTAGACCCGCATTTAATCTTGTCTATTGAGTCTCGACCTGCATCTACAACACAAATGACACGCGAATAGCCTATTACACCCGTTAGATCAAATATTATGCGTTTCACCCGCGGGTACCCCGACCCTGCTGTTTCGTCTGAAAACAGATAAAACAGTCTCACCGTCTGCCTCAAGTAAGTTTCTATTACCAACGTTCTTCTCTTCCACGGGAATAATGTAAGTTTCCTTACAAACAGATTCGACTATTAATGTCTTGCAGTCGCATATAAGTAGTATTCAGTATTTAGCCTTTTGTTTTTGGACAAATATCTTATCATTTAATCTGAAACTTTGTGAGTGTCGATCTCCCAGCAAACAGGGGACGTCCCCCGGACGTCGCGAACGTCCTCTTAGGTCCGCATAAGGTCCTCAATTGGTCCGCATTGTAACGTTCGCTGGCGGACCTTCCGGGGACGTCCGCATATGGTCCGCTAAATAACGTTCGCTGGCGGACCTTCCGGGGACGTCCGCATAAGGTCCGCTAAATAACGTTCGCTGGCGGACCTTCCGGGAACGTCCGCATATGGTCCGCTAAATAACGTTCGTTGGCGGACATTCCGGGGACGTCCGCACAAAGTCCGCTAAAAACCGTTTTCTGGCGGACCTTCTGGTGACGTCCGCATATGGTCCGCTAAACAACGTTCGCTGGCGGACCTTCAGGGGACGTGAAACCACTCGAAGCTTTAATATAAACCCATACACATTTAACCATAAGAGTTACCCTTTTATGCAACATCAAAGTAAAAATGCTGTTTTTGCTATGGCTTTACTAATGAAAATCGTAATTTATAGTATCTAATATTAAGAATTTCTTAATTTATAAACTACTTAGTATGCTTTACTGACTATATTACATAGATTCCATTAAAGCTGCTTACAATTGTTCTATAATTTTATTGCATTTAAAGTAAATGAAAGATCTGGCACCTTTGTCTTTTTTAGTAAATGATTTTCTCCACTATTCCTAACACATAACTATGGTCAATAAATCGAAATCACAATGCACATATTCATGTAATAGTTAAAGAATCCACCATTGTGAAGTTACATATCACTCAATTAAATATAAATGAAGTGCAAAGACTTGTTTATTTTTATTAATATGACACATACATTAATATGAGTGTTGTGTGGTTCTTCAAGCGTTGTCTTTCTCATATATGAAGCACTGCATGATAAATAATTGTAAAAATCTATATAAATACATTATATCAAGGAAAAACAAATTTAAATCTACAACTACAGTTCAAATGTAAAACTTTTTGCATAGTTATTATTGCGAAGGATTCAAAATGCAAGCAAAGCAATGCAAACAGAAATGTAGAATGACAGTCGCTCAATCTGTTGCAAGCAATGACTTTCAAACAGCAAGTGCTAAAGAAGCCAAACACGCAGAATTACAAGTCCAACGCTGAAACTGCTGGAAAAGAACAGTGAAAAAGATACAGGTAAGACATTTACACATTTTTAGGTTTAGTATCAAATTGCAATGGTAACACTTTACAATAAGCTTGTATTTGTTAGCATTTGCTACCATGAACTAACAATAAACAATACTTCTACAATATTTATTAATCTTAGTTCATGTTAATTTCAGCATTTGCTAATCCATATTTAAAATCAAAAGTTATATATGTTAAATGTGTATTATATTTTGTTGTGGCATCTAGCGGTGAAATTGCAATCAACCTCAATTTCGAAACGCAATGAGATTCTATGGTAGCTGCCACAGGACAAAAATGTCATCGTCTGAAGCCCATGTTATAGTGCGTGCGTAAGGTCTACACTGTAGGTTATCCCTAGCCTGAGCGTAGCTCTGCGTAGCCTGATTTTTAACAGCGCTTCAGTTCTACGCGGACTTCAAGCGCTGTTACTGGTCCATTAGAACCCCTCTCATCAGGTAAAAAACTGCATCATAGCCATTTCCAATTGCGACGGTGAGAACAAAGATAGGCAAAGTTGAGGAGTGATTTTACTCAAACTGCAACGATTCGCTGTTTATTTACTTCCATCAGTGGCGTTCGTTACTCCTCATCCGAGGGCCGCTAATTCAAAATAAGTGTACAGAGTATCATGTGCCTTTTTCAAAATATGTGTCCTGCGTGTTGAGAGATCCTGTGTGCATCACATGTTTTGTCATAATAAGTGCCTGCTGCACACGCGTCAAAACCGTTTATGATAAAAAAGAGACG
Source organism: Paramisgurnus dabryanus (assembly GCF_030506205.2). NCBI lineage: Eukaryota > Metazoa > Chordata > Actinopteri > Cypriniformes > Cobitidae > Paramisgurnus > Paramisgurnus dabryanus. Next base: position 34,729,614 of record NC_133348.1, read on the forward strand.
CTCACGTTCACAAAATACATGCAAGACACTCCCAAAACAGTAAACTCTGATTACACATGAGATTATGTGAGTATCTGGCAATCGTGAGTGTCTCTTTTATCATAAACCCTTTAGATGCATCTGCAGCAGGCACTTATTTTGACATGACACGTGATGCACATAGGATCTCTCAAAGCGCAGAACACATATTTTGAAAAAAGAAACCACACACATGACGGGCTACATACATGTTGTGACGAACTTCGAATCGAGTGCCCTCAAAAAAAGAAGTCACCGGCCGCCACTGCTGTTGGTCTTCTCAAAACATACACAACAATCTGCTGTTTCTTCATTTGTGAGTTAAACTGGCCAAGCTGCTTCTGTGGTTACACGCGTGGAAACTGCCTACCAGCGGTCTGCATGCTATAATGAGCCCTTGAGACAACGTATGGACGAAACACGCTCTGTAGAACAGTTTGTCCGTTTTGGGCTACTGTAGAAACATGATGACTTTCATGTATGGTGGACCGCGGTGTTTAGACATAAAAACGGCTTACTCAAATGTATTCATCTGTGAAAGATAAAAATCTCCATATCTCATTAAATGTGAATAAATGTTAAGATCAAGAATTTTTTTAAACTTTTTTATAAGGTTTTAGGTTGTGATGTGTCAGATAAATTTGCTTACCTAAATCCTTCAAGCCACGAAGTAGGACACTTTTGGCGCTTTTCCACTGCATAGTATAACCCAGTTCAGCACAGCTCACTTTTGGGGGAGGAGTAATGGGATGGGGTTTCGGATGTGAAGTCATGTGCAAAGTTACAAAAATGCAGAGCACACCACCATGCCTATGTCTGCATGGCATTTTTGTAACTTTGCGCATGGCTCCGCATCCAAAACGCACCAAAAATATAGGCGTCATGGCTTAAATGTTCTGTCCGCGGAGAGCTGATACTAGGGATGGGTACCGACCTCGGTACTTTTATAGGCACCGACCGAATTGCGTCGGTACTACCCAGTATCGATTCACATAAAATCAATCGGTGCTCAATTTCGGGACCTGAGAGAACATGTCAGCGCGCCGTGTGAGTCTGGTATGTAGCGAAAGCGTGTGCACGCGCGAGAGAGAGATCGTGTGGTAAGTCACACTCCTTTGCAACTTGCTTAATGGCTAACAGAAAGCGATCTAACGTGTGGTTAAATTTCACAAAGGATGATGCAGACAATGCTACCTGTAATATTTGTAACAGTAAGTGCAAGGCAAGCAGTGGTAATACATCCAACCTGAGGAAGCACTTATTTAAACACAGTGTGTATTTAAAAGCACAGCTTATTAAGCTTATATAAAAGCTTATTAAGATGCGTTTTCGTCGATCGGATCACTAGTGGACGAGAGAGACAAATTCTGTTTACACCTGGTATTTAGCAACACCAGTCCGTCTCTTTTGTCCACTTTCGATCGCTTCTGTCCTGATTACTTTGAGTGGTGGTCCGTGGAGACTGCGGGGAAGTCCCTTTGCTTTCGTTTTAACGCGAGCTGGAGTAATGACGGGTTTAAATGGACGCGAACTAATACTATGGCGCTGCTTGTGTTTTAAGTAAACATGCTGCACAGTGTTTTGTACATGAATATGTTGGAGCTTTCTCAGATATTTCAGCACAATTAATGAAATAAGATCACGCAACTTTCACGCGCTCGCGAAATGAAACTGCGGAGATCAGCCGCTTTTAGTTTTATCAATGAAAGCCTAAAGACTGTGTGTTCACGCTAAAAGTCAGAAATGACGTAAAACTTTGTGCTCAGCCTCAGTACCTCAGATTAGATGAATAGGAGGAGAGAAGGCGGTCCGTGTGGCTGTTTGAACTCATTCAACCACATGCGGACCAAATGCCAATGCTGGCCAGATTGGCAAAAAAGTCTCTGTGTCAAGTCCTCTTCTACATCCTCAGAGCGAGTGTTCTCCATGCTGTCATGGCTTTTACCTGAGAACGTTGACATGCTGATTTTTCTAAAAATGCTAGTATTGTTTTCTACATAAAAGTTTACTTTTATGTTGCTTTTAGGAGGTTTATGTTCATTGATCATTTGTCTTACTTATATATTTTATTTATTTATTTTATTTATATGTAAAACATATGCCCTGGATGTTATAGGGATGTTTTTTTTTTAAAGATTGTGTGTATTATTAAACATTTCGAAATAAATAACAAAATGTTGAAAATGAGAGGTTTGGGCTTATTATGTCCACTGAAAGTCACCTAAGTCAGAGTAAAGTACCGAAAAAGGTACCGCTGGGTACCGGTATCGAATTCCAGGTACCAGCATCGGAACCGGTACCGGTAAAAATGTGAAAGGTACCCAACCCTAGCTGATACTGATGACACGGGTGTTTGTACAGAACCTGTCATGTGAGAGAGGTAGTGGAAAATGTAGTTGTGGCTGTCAATTTTGATTTTGTGGCTACATTCCATTAATATGCTATGTTGCTCCATGTTGTGTGTGTGTTTGTATCACATTTACGATGATGTTACGGCAGTAGAGGGGACGCAACTGTAACAATAAGCCTATAATCAGAGGTGCACATAACTTTTTTTGTCCTGGTTCTAAAAGGAGCACCTGGAGAACTTGCTCTCTTCCATTGGTAAAAAATGAAGCCGCCAGTGTCGCCGCTGACATCTTGGGTCTTGAGTCTGCGCAGTAGCAATTTCGGGACCAGTCCTGCACAGTAGTGAGCAGGATGTAAAGCCGCGAAATCAAGGCCCCGCCCTCACTCTCCCAGAATGTGCATACACAGCTGTCAATCATGACGTGACAACACCGTTTTATAGCATTAACTAACTAACTAAAAACAAACTTATTTTAAAAACAAACACTTGAATTTACATCAGCATGATAAAACCTACAGTAAATGACAAAAAACAGCTTGGTCTCAAGTCCCATTAAATAACATGGGGGAGGCGGGGTTTATGACCTATACTGGGACCAGTCACTGGGGAGTGATCGAGATGTTATGAAATCCCTTATGTTGCAGTAAATTAGCTAACTATGTAACAAAATTTCAGCAACGTTGGTACGCTGGAATTGTTTCTAATCGCGCATACACACCCTTATGTGCACCCCTGCCTATAATCTCACCCACTCTGAAGCGATACTAAACTGTACTGGAAAAGCAATGAAAGCGGTATGAGCTGCATTGTGCCGAGCCAAGTTGTACCCTACATTGGAAAAGCGCCATATTATGACATCAGATATGGAGGACCACAAGAGTCATGCAAAATGTAATAAAGAACTTCAATATTTAATAACTACCTGGACAATAAAAATAGCAATTAATAGATTTGTTTAAAAATTCATTAATTAATCTATAAATAAATAGACAAAGTTATAAAAAAAATCATTATGTAAGATTTTATTAGGCAATAAAAAGTGAGATTATAAAAATAACGTAGAAATGAAATATTAATCCATTAATAAATAATTCAAATTAATATAACAATTTATAAAAACAACATAAAATACTCATTAAGTTCATCATTTTAAATTGCATTTATAAATTCTTAATTAAATAATGGAATTTCAAAATGTATTTCAAAAAGCGATTTAAAAAGAGAAATAAATAACTGGATTTATAAATTGAATTACAAATACAGGTTTAAATTAGGCATTTAAAAGGGCATTTCCGTTTAACTTTTCTGTTTTCATTTTCCAAATGATTCTCCTTATTCTTTTCGCTATTGGATTTGCTTTTCGTTTTAGCCTCTCTATTTAGCTTTTCCGTGACTCTTTGGGTCCTTGCAAATGGTCAAATGAGAAATGCAAATTAGCTATGGCCAGGTGGATGTAACAAGCTCTCTGATTGGCTCTGATTGTACGTCATGCGCAGATTTATAGATCGCAGATGAGGACCCAAAGAGTCACGGGAAAGCTAAATAGAGAGGCTAAAACGAAAAGCAAATCCAATAGCGAAAAGAATAAGGAGAACCAACGGGGAAATGAAAACAGAAAAGTCAAACGGAAATGCCCTTTTAAATGCCTAATTTAAACCTGTATTTGTAATTCAATTTATAAATCCAGTTATTTATTTCTCTTTTTAAATCGCTTTTTGAAATACAATTTGAAATTCCATTATTTAATTAAGAATTTATAAATGCAATTTAAAATGATGAACTTATTGAGTATTTTATGTTGTTTTTATAAATTGTTATATTAATTTGAATTATTTATTAATGGATTAATATTTCATTTCTATGTTATTTTTATAATCTCATTTTTTTATTGCCTAATAAAATGTTACATAATGATTTTTTTTGTAACTTTGTCTATTTATTTATAGATTAATTAATGAATTTTTAAACAAATCTATTAATTGCTATTTTTATTGTCCAGGTAGTTATTAAATATTGAAGTTCTTTATTACATTTTGCATGACTCTTGTGGTCCTCCATAATCAGACCCTGCCTGGAACACAGAAAAGCATGAGACAGTAAAGATGTTTGGTTGTGTTTGAATGCTTTCTCTGAACAAATTCCCCATGAACTATGCATGTAAACGAAATTAACCAAGCTACCTATTCTGTCTTTCCCCTTCTTATACATCCTGTAAAACCATAGCCAGAAAACCCACCATCTCAGCTTGTTATTAACAATATACTTATTTGTTCAAACAAATATAACTATATAACCTGCTATACAAGTAAAATATACAAATATAACTTATTAATAATCTTATTAACAAATATTACCAAATTAAACTATTTTAGCCAGGGAAACTTAAATGGCACTACACTGAAATGTCATATACTGGTATGGTTATAAAAGTATAAATTTTGACTCACAGCTCAATATGGTGGCCTGCAGGTCTTCATTCTTGATGGGATTCAGAAACTGAACTACTGTGTCTTCACAGACAAATAATCCAAAATCAGCCTAAGAGTGTGGAGTAAACAGCATCAAGCCTCTCTTTAATAGGGAACTCATCTATAAAAACAAACACTTGTTATACTTTTATGAATTATCAAGTTGTACAACACACAGCAATAAGGATTTAGACAAACAATCACAGATTTTATTAATTTTATTGTTGTGTCTAATATATATAGAAACAACTTGTGTTGTAAAAGAAAGGATGACAGCATATCTCTTTATCACGTGCCAGTATAGGCCCTGACTGCACGTGAGAACATTTGAATTATCTGGCACGAGGTCTCACACGTCATATTTCAACTGACACAACGGTCTCGATGGTAGGAATAAGCAAAAGCTCCTTTAAATTTCGTCATTTTTTTTTATACACATCCCGTTTATTTTGTAGTTAATTGTTAGATAATTTAGTAATTTCGTAAATTTTTCGTTACAGGGTAAGATTTCGTTACCATATACAGTAAATATTGGTTCAAGAGGGCAGTTTGATTCGTAACTCAGTCGAGGTTTGTAAATGGTAAATAACTTATTCGAGGTTTGTAGCCATATTTAAGTAACTCGCTTACTTTGTTTCAGTGTTTGAGTAAATGTATAATGTTATTAAGTAATAATTAATATAAGTTACTGCGCGAGCTCATTACGGCCGTTTCTCAATCCGAAGGCTACTGGAGGTGGCATTTGTAGGCTGTATACGTCATCAAGACTGTCAGATTTAAGAATATTAACAATTCTAAAGTTGACTATTATTCTTAGTTAATCGTAAATTGTTGTAATATGCGTATGACTTGCGAATGTAATGCTCATTTAACTTAAATAAACCAGGCTTGATGACGTATGCAGCCTGCATATGCGACCTCCGCAGGATGCAGCCTTCCGTTTCAGAAACGGCCTACAAGTGTGAGCGTGCGCGAGATTCTGTCTGAATTGATTCTTTAGTAATGGCAAAGCAAAAATTTACTGTCGTGGTGATTAAACGCATTTTAAAGTTTAAATTAAAACGCCAAACTTACCTTTCCAGGGGTTTCTGTTCCTGCAGTCTTTCAGGGGTGCTGGCGCGTATGACGATGCGGACATGAACAGCACACTACAGTATACCGCCACCTACTGTACTGTAGTACAATAACGTGTAGGATTGAATACTGTGCCAAACGCAGTAAAAAAAAAAAATAGCCATTTAATTCATTGTAAAAACAATGGACATGCCAGTTCAAGTAACTTGTGGGCTAAATCACCAAAATAAGTTTGTAGATGTGGTTCAATTATTTTTAATGTGCAGCATAATGAATCAGCCTGAATGCATGTAGCCTATGAACATATTGTTTAGACTTTATTTTTAAACCTTTATCTGGTGTATGGTTAAACCTTATGATGGTAGCAATTGAATACAAATCTTAAACTGAATCAAATCTCTTATAATAATACATAAAATCTCTGGGACGGTTGGGGGTACATCAGGGTAACATTTAAGCAGCTTAATTTTTTTAATTCTTTTATATATTTTGATGTGTATATATATATATTTACTTTCTATATTTTGTTTTCTCAGCTTTTAAACATCTAAACATGTCCTCCAAAAAGGTAAGTTCAGCACCAGATCAGCTTATCTTATACTGTAATATTGATACTGGTTTGAGAAAAACTAAGATTAAACATCCTACATGTTTCCAGGAAAAAGGAAAAAACATTGGAAAACAATTTTAGCCTAAGGTTTGAGAATAAAGCCAATGGTCCTCTATTAAGGCTAACTGTGTATATTGCCTTTGAGGACTGCAAGCTGAACTTACAGATTTATATGGACTTTACTTACAGGTTTCCTGTGCTGTTTTGCTCCATTTTACTGAACAAAATAAGGCTGAGGTAGCACCATCCTTGTGGTTAGAGTGAAAGAATGTGGTAAGATTTTATCCATGTTTTATAAAATACAAATAAACATGAACAACATGGTCAGCTACATATAAAAAATAAAAATAATCAAACATGCTTGTTTTTATCTGAAGGGTATTGAGACCAAAATAAACAATGTGCCATTCTGGACAAACAGCTGTGGACAATATATGCAGTCAGAGTAGCCCATTTTCTCACACAGGTAAAGTATGCAAAGTAATACCAAACTTCTTTTTAACCTCAACAAATACTGTCAAGCCAAATATACAATGTTTGTATGAGGTACTGTGCAAAAGTCTTAGGCCAGCATGCTACCATTAAATTTGTGGTTTTTGCAATTGTGTGGTGATCATATATCATTATATCTCAGTTTCTTTATTAGGATACAACCAGAAAATACAGGAAATGTGTATGTAGTATTAAAAACAGTATAAAAGTTTAAGCTGAAGTGTCAAGTTTTTAGGGTAAACTCCCCTTTCACTTGAGCAATAGCAGGCAACTGCAGGATCTCTTAAACCTAAATAAAATCAAATCCTAATTCTAATCAATGACTTCAGTCTCCTCAAAAAAGCTCAAGATGTGTTTTGTGCCAAGAGAAGTCACATTAAATATGACTGATGTCTGAAGAAGACATTTAGTTCTAAAAAAAAAATTATTTTTAATTTTGAGTACATATTTCCTGTATTTTCTATTTGTATCTTAATAAAAAAAGTGAAAAATAAATATGGATGGACATTAAAACTTTGCTAAAACAACAAAGCTGGTGATGGTGGCCTAAGACACTTGTACAGTAATGTATATTGACCAAGAGTTGGAATGATCAAGAAAAATACATGTTGTCTATCCATATTTTTTTTAAATGCACATTTATTCACAGTTCAGTAGGACAGTAAATTATCTAAGGGTAAAATCATTATTGAAGGTGATTTAATTGTCACTGCATTCATTGTTACATGATTTAAAACAGTGGGAATCATTGTGTAAGTTTCTTAATAATATCAAATACTACTTTTTTGTCTTGTTGTTTCTAGACCTGAAGATAAGATTTCCAGTTTAAAAGTGAAGAAAATGAATCATTATTAACAGCAAATAGGAGTATTTCTCAGCTGAAAAGCCAGGTGAAACTATAAGGTCACTATGATTCACTTTCATATTATCATTCTTTTCAGATTTTTTTCCCTGTGTTTTTTTTTTTTGTTAGATGAGGAGCAACCAGTAAGAAAAAGCAAAAAGATGTTTTGATGTTGCCTGAGGCACCTTATTGTGAGTACATTGTAATGTTATTAGTCATTTAAATTGTTATACTTCTGTGGAATTAAGAAACAATATATTTAATCTCAGTCTACAGTATTTGTAGTATAATGATGATTACTTGATTTAAATTTATTAATTGTTATATGCCTTGAGTGACTTACAAATGATTAATTGTTTTTATTGTTTACAGTTCCATTTCATGCACAATCACAAATGCAGCACATCAATCAATTTCTTCCAACCAGCGAATCAAGGTACACTATTTTGTTATTTTTTTATCTTAAATTATTGACATTGGTTTTCTTCCAGACAGACTTGTTGTTCATTTATTTTACTGGTATAGTTAGTAATGTTATTAATGTTTCAAAACACCTTCTTGAAAGAAATCTTGGAGTGGAGAATCATTCTGAAAGTAGACCAAATCCAGGACAACATCACAACAGTGGTCGGAAAAATGCAGCAAGCCAAGCTGACTTTCAAAAGATGGTATGTGCCATAACACACGCAACATTACTAGTCACTGCTGACTTTTTACCCATGTTTACTACGGATTGTTTTTGTTTGTAGATTCGTTATCTGTTTCTTCAGAGGGGAGGCAGTTTGGGAGATGGGAATTAGGAGGATGCTACAGTTACACAGGGCAAATTTCAGCAGCTCAGTTTCAAACTTGCAACTAACATTGAGTTAAAGTGAGTCTGTGTGTGAATATACTCTACATATTATACTTTAATATGCCTTTAACACAAAAAACTACAATAATATCAAAGATCAATATAATAAGACAACTTATATTATTTTATGTCATAGTAAAATATTGTGTGTGTGTGTGACCTATGCTCTCTCTGAGATGTGTATGTTCACTTTGTAGCTGGTCAGGGTGGAAGACCAGCTGACGTACCAGTTTTGCCAGGTTAAAGGACCAGCTTAAACCAGCTAAGACAGCCAACCAACTTAGCCAAGGTGGTATATGCTGGTGGGTCAGCTGGTCTTCCCGCCTGACCAGCTAAGACCAGCTACAAAGTGGCCAAAACCTCTGTAAAACAATCCTGCTACACCAGCCTGACCAGCTGAAACCATACTGGGAGTATTCATATTCATATCGATTTGCATTTACACATAAAATAGGTAACATACAGTACTGTGCAAAGTCTAGGCCACCATCACCAGCTTTGTTGTTTTAGCTAAATTTAAATGTCCATCCATATTTATTTTTTACTCTTTTTATTAAGATACAAACAGAAAATACAGGAAATATGTACACAAAATTAAAAACATCAGTCAGTATTTAGTGTGACTTCTCTTGGCACGAAACACATCTTGAGCTTTTTTGATGAGACTGAAGTCATTCAGACATTGCTCAAGTTGAAGGTGAGTTTACCCCAAATACTTTAAACTTCAGCTTAAACTTTTATACTGTTTTTAATACTACATACACATTTCCTGTATTTTCTGGTTGTATTCTAATAAAGAGACTGAGAAATAAACATATGATCACTACACAATTGCAAAAACAACAAATCTAATGGTAGCATGCAGACTTGCACAGAACTGTATGTCCACATTTAGCCACCTTTACTTTGAGTGAACTGTAACAGCAACTATAATGCCATAAACATTCAATACTAAGGTAAAAGAGAGTTGTGCATGCTTTCTAGTTTTAGCACAGAATTCTGTCTCCCTTTTAAATGTTTGCTACAGATTTTTTGCAAGACATTTTTGTCCAACCTAAAAACAACTTGTACTGACATATATTAAAATACATCAGTGCCCTTTGTTTTTTTTTACATCAGATTGCACACAAGTAATGTTTTAGTAAGGCATGTTTGTTAAAACTGGTTATATTTCATAATTAAACTGAGGCATAGTCCTGGTTTAAGCTCCTTGTCTGGGAAACCACCCCAATAAATACTTAACTTTTGAATGTGTTCGTTTCGTTGTTTTAGGTTAGAAGACCACGGAAATATTTGACATCGGAGTCCAGCAGACAGCCAGAGACACGCACACACACGCAGCTGAAGCGCTTTTGACTGACGCGTACGGGAGATCCGGCACGCGCACGGGAGCTCGCGCACGCTCACACAAACACGGAGCACAGGATAATTACAACTGTTTAATTAAAATAAAAGAACTTTGTGGTATACAATGTTTACCGTGTCTGATTTCATTGGTTAGCAAGGAAATAAAACGACGTGCTGAGGACTTTAGGCGAACGTCCCCTAAAAGTCCCGAAAGTCCGCTGACCGTCCCGCGAACGTCCTCGCAAAAGTCCGGAGGACGTCCTCGCGGAAGTCCGCTCGACGTAACGGGAACCATACACGATGACGTTCGGGGGACGTTCGCTTAAGTGCTTAGCATGTTATTTAGCTTACAAAAAAGGTCCCCATGACGTCCCCTAAAAGTCAATAAAGTCCCCAAAGCGTCATTTTGAACGTCCGGAAGACGTTTTTGCGGACGTTCGCAGGACGTCAAAAGAACCCTACACGATAACGTCCGGGGGACGTTCGCAGATGCCATTTAGGGGACGTCCAGGGGACCTTTTTTTGTTTGCTGGGAGACGATTGACTGACAGCTGAGCGGTCAGCAGCGCGCTGCGCTTATAGCCTATACTGAATAACTAATGGCCAGATAAGTTGATAATATGAGTACAGTGATTCCAAATGAATGTCCAAAAACTCGTAATATGTTAAATCAAAAGTTTAATTATGTCTTTTCTCGCAGCCCTGCGCTGTGTTGGTGTAGATATGCGCCGGTGAACATATGCGCCGGTGAACATCATGACCTTGCAGCTTAAATCACCCTAAATTTATAGTCATAAAGATAAAAGTAAAACAACATTCGCAACTTCAAATGATGTATTTTTATTTTTGTAAACTCACAATAAGGAGAAAACCTTGTGCTTATTTATAATCATTAAAAACATGACGTGCTTTCTGCTGGTTTGGTTTTAGAGCGCGTCACAAAAAAAGAACAGAAACTCAAATACTTTTTTATTCGTTTTGTCAATTTAATAATTATTTAAGTGCAACATATTTCGTATAGGCTTATTTATTTTATTATTATTTCTCAAAACAGAAACGTAGCTTAATAATCCTCTGTTGATTTAAATCTATTTGTGCATGAAACTAAACCCATGGAGGAAATTATGATATTTTAGGAGATTTATTTATAAATGAGTGAACAACGCAAATCCAGAAAGGAATTTATTTCAAGACAGCCAGTCTCGCAGTAGCTTTTTTGCGAGCTCCCGCGAGATGGTCCTCACTGCGGAACACAACATCCAGAGGGCGGGGTTGGATCTAGATCCAACTCCTCCCACTTTATATACTTTGTTCCGCCAAATGAACAAGTATATTTGCGTTGTTGCAGCCCGCAATTAGTTGCAACTTGTGGTCGCCAACGTTTGCTCTTATCAATTTAAGTGTACGTTTGATTAATAATATAGTTGAGAAAGAGGTGTAAGGAGAGGTACGGACACGTTCCCGACAGTTTGATATCACTGAAGGGATTTATTTGTACATTATCCCACTTATAACACAGCTATTCCTATACGAGTAAATATAAAAACAAATTTATTTGATATCTTTTATTAGCAAATTAAAAAAAAAGTAAACCATCTACGAGGGAAACCTGTTTCCTAATGGCTGTAAGCAAAGACGCGTTAAAACAAGTTCAAAGTCCATATATATTTTAATAATTATGCATATTTATACTGTATCCATTAATAGGTCTTATACTGCATGTGGTAAGATTACCCAGGTAGCCAGTGCATTCGGGCCAGATCCGGCTGAGTGTCGGCGCACACGGCTGTGTTCTGGCTGCGGCTTACCAGCATTAAGCCAGCACTGGCCCAGCAACACTTGCCAGATTCGGCTAGGCTGTGGATATGCGGATTTGGTCCGATTTTGGCTGACAAATGGCATATTTTCCACATATTGGCTTTCACATTTCACGTTTGTTTTAATAAAAATATATTAATTTAACAATTGATATGCATATAATTGTTTCTATTTAATGTTTTGATAATTGTTTTTAGTTTTCCTGATTAATGGTAGCCTATGTCAATAAGTGAAAAGTAGTGTGAGGAAAAGCTTAGAAACTTTTCCCTAATAAAATAACTGAAGGGGAGAAGCATATTTTAATGTTAAGAATAGGTTTGTAGAGGCATAAAGTGCCATTAGCCTATTGAATGTAAGTATCTGGGCTATTAAGTTTATACTGAAATATTTTCTATGTATGTAATATTTCAACAAACACATATTGTATTAATTAATGGTCAAATACTAAATTGAGATTTTATAAAAAAATTTAATAAGCTGTAAAGCTTGTCAATTTGTTTACTTTATTACAACTACAATTTTCAGCCCTTTTCCAGAATTTGAACTAATTTGATCATAAAGATTGATCTATTTATAATTTATCGATTACAATTTTTAGACAATTAAAGGCAGCTGGTTAAAGGAACTTTTATTTTGGAAAAAGAACTGCTGCTGTTTCAAGACATGCGCACTAGCTGCGACATCTAGTGACGACATTTACCGGGCTTTAACGGTTGTTGCTGCATGAAGTCTGCTGCAATTTCTCTGAGGTAAGACTTTTTGGAAGTTATTTAACATAATTTTAATGCATAAAATATTTATACTCTGCACATATTAGATATATGTAAACTTCATTTGAAAAGAAGGACAAACTGGTGTGACTGATATAGTATACGTAATTTTTTAAATGACCACAATCCCGCTTCAACAAATATGTAAATTAGCATTTGAATTTATTATTAAAATACTGAAGTCTTTCTAGATAAATTTGAGTAGAAAATCGATTTTTATAATTTATCTGACAAGGAGAATTCGGACATAAGAAATGAACTCTGCTCAGTTTAATGAACTTACTTAAACAGTAATATTTCGTTTAGCAAAACAAACAAATAATATTTCGCAACTCATAAAACTGGTCTGAGGATTTGCCTCAGCAGTCTATGCAGCAGGCGGGAGTAACGTTAACTGAGGGATCGTGAAGCTATTCTGCTAAACACTCGTAGCCACCTCAGCCAGTTCCGCTATTATACAGCTGACTGAGGTAATTTTTTTTACGAAGGGATAACTTTGTCTGGTACAGAAAACGTTTAAATTTCACAGAATAGAGAGCATTGCAGCTACAGGACACAGCTGGTAGTTAAACTTCTTTACTTAAAGTGCACCTGCAGTAAAAATATTTCCACCTCACTGTTGCACAACATTATAACCGATTTCATCTATTGAAAGATACTTTGTAGAAAATGAGTGAACCTTAATTATGTAATTATTACTCAACATTTTGTATCTATGATCTGTCTGTCTGTTATACAACTTAACAACTTATTGTGATTGTTTTTGTCACATTTAGATTTCTCAAGATCATCAGTTTGGACAGAATTCATTTGAAGAATTAATGTAAGTAAAAGTACAATATTGGACGGGGCATGGATATTTCTTGGGAATCAGTTTTGTTGCATTGTTAATGTCAGGACTGTCTGAGGGGTCAATTGGGGCCTGAAGTATGATAGGGATTTGTTTAGGGCTACAAATATATATTACAAATAACAAGTCTTTAAAAAGTCGTTACATTAAGTAGTCTAAACTAAACTTTGATATGTAAACGTTGTTATGTAAACTATAATAACAAGATATTTTATCAGATCACAATTCCAGTTTATGGATTTGGCATTTGCAGTCATTTTGAAATATAAATATAATGGTAGAGAAAACACAATTATCTGTGGATTTGTGTGATTAAGAGTAAGGAAAACTTACTTTTTTATATAATTGAAAATCTCAAAACAACCCTTAAAAACCAAATTGAGTTCTCTTTTGCTGCATCTTGCAAATATTACAATTTTAAATAGGCAAGGCTTAAAAAGGTATAAAAATAATAATGAACTTTCTCGATAATACAACACTGGCACAATTGGGCATGTAGCCGTTTTTTTTTTACCTTAGTGGTGTGCCCTTATTCTAGTACTTATGTTTCTAGTAGCTATGTTTACATGCAACCAATTAATCAGTTTGTAATCGTATTGATGGCTCAATCGTATTAAAAAGTCGTCATGTAAAAACCTTAATCAATACGATTGAGGTAGATTGGATGCAAATTTGAATCGTATTGAAAGGGGTGGTGAAGTCCAATCTGTGATCCGATCAGCAGGAGAAAAGTATGCATGTAAATGCGTGAATCGAAGTATTTTGTCGGATGCAAAAATACACATGCACAGAAAATTTGTGCTCAAGTTCACGTCGTATATTTACCTCTTATTTGCTTTGGTTTGGCTTTGGGGTGGCATTGCCAAGTCCTCTCTTTTTTTCGTTCAGATTTGGGCTACTGTCTAAACTGTCTTTGCGAGTTGTTTTTTCTGCGGGTCAGATATGAAAGGATTTTGTTCATTAGTTATTGATATTTTGGGCTATGATAAGTCATTGGGATGCTTTTGGGCTAATTTTGAATGTCCATTGGGATGGTTTTGATATGTGAAGCTGCCAACCCTGGCTGTGCGCTTGCACAGATGTTCGGTTTATATAAAATGTACATGAAAACAAACATTTTGAGGTGCAAACATTTAAACATGTTTAGGGTGCATGTAAACTGTATTGTTGTAACCTTTCATCGGATTAAATTCAGTCGGATTGACAAAATTTTGTGCATGTAAACATAGCCCTTGTGATGACAGTTTGTTCGAGGATAAGAAAACTGCCATCTAGGGTTTCAGAACGAAGCAAGAGCCATCAATATTATATATGTATTGTATATTTATGTATATATACATTAGCAAGTAAATGTAATGGTTTTCTGAATAAATATACATAAATAACATAATGTGTCTAAAAATTATTACACAAGAAATTCAGATCTTTCATGTGTTTTTCAGAGCACTAGCAGGTTCCAATAAAGGCTGGAACAGAACAGACAGAAAAGGTACAGTATACTTTCTTTCCATGTCCGCCTTGCCCACGCACACATCCGTACCGCTTTAAAAAGTATATATTATTTACAGGACATTCACAAATTTAGAAAAAATGAAGAAAAGTAGCAGCTCCACCACTGTAGTGAATATACTGTTCTGTATGAGTGTGCAACTCAGCGTTCCCACAACGCACACGCTTGACATCTGTTCCTCAGACATGAGGGCTCGCGAAGCACGCACACAGCGCGCAGTCAACACATGCGTGATCACTAAATTAAGTTTTCTTTCTTGTTTAAGTGAACATAAACAGCTAGATGTGTCAGTATCAGTATATTAAAGCAGTGCAGTCTTAAAGCTGTTCTGGGTCTTAAAGTGACAGTAGCCTACTGCTTTCTGTGTCAGAAATGTTCTTTCCACCCAAAAATGAAAATCACTCACTTTTCTTAACTGAACAACTTTTGCAGCTGCACATTTAATTCATACAGTGAGGATTGTGCAGTGTTTTGTGTGTATTTATTGCTAATGTTAAATCATAGATTCTAATAACTAATATTTTTACATTTAATACAGATGCCTGAAAAGTAAAACAAGATGAGTATAGTCTTATGATAAAAAGACAAAAGATTTGGTTGCTTGTCAGTACCATTGTTGTAGTGACAGCCAAAATACATCGGCCTAGGGCTGGGCGATATGGCAAAAAAGTGATCTCAGAAAAAAATCCATATTGAACGATAACGATATATATTTCGATGCAAGTTGTTAATTAGGGCTGGGCAAAAAAATCGATTTTTCGATTAATCGATTTTTAAAACATGGTCGATTAAAAATCGATTCTCAAAGAGCAGAATCGATTTTTTTCATATGTATTTCCGCAAACATTGAACGGAGGAATGGAAGCATTTTAGATTTTGCAAGCAAGACGTGTTGTGGCTTTTAATTTCTTTTTATTAATTACCCACTTGTAAACTGCTGTTCACTGTTCTTTTTATTAATATAGTATGTGCATTAAATCTATATTCATTGAGTTGAATCGAGAATCGAGTATAAAAACCTACCTGAGAACCAGAATCGAAAATTTAATCAAGAATCGGAATCGAATCGATTTGATAGCTTGTGAATCGAAATCGAATCGATCTGGAACATCTGAATCGATACCCAGCCCTATTGTTAATGCTTCCAGCTTTAAAACAGTATGCCAACAATGACTGAAGCCACAAAAACAAGAGGGTTCATTTATATTTTAATCTGCGCCTCGTCAGTTTTTTAGCTAGCCAAACCACTTCCATATAAAGGAATTCGTGCTACCTTTTTGTCCACAATTTATCATCTTTGGATATTTGTTGCCACTTCCACTCATTTTTGTTTAGTTTTTTTTTTGTTGTTGTGTCGAGTTTGCAAAGTAGGAAATGGACTTTGTACTACTCATGTGTATTACATATAGGCCAATGTATTTTGGCTGTCACTACAACAATGCTACTGAAAAGCAACCAAATTTTTAATATTTCCTCTTAATCATAATACTATACTCATCTTGTTTTACTTTTCAGGCATCTGTATTAAATGTAAATATATTAGTTATGAAATTGTCTGTCAACATCATTTTAACATGAATTAGCAATAAATACAAATAAAACACTGCACAGTCCTCACTGTATGGATTAAATGTGCAGCTGCGAAATTTATTCAGTTAATAGTAGTGAGGGGTTTTCATTTTTTGTGTAATGAACATTGAACACTCAAGACAGCTTTGAACACCCAAGACAGCTTTAAGACGGCACTGCTTCAATATACTGATAAACATACAGCTGTTTATGTTCACTTAACATGAAAGAAAACTTAGTGAGCCCTCGTGTCTGAGAACCATATACGAGCTATACATGCTGGTAAACAGGCACATCACCTTGTGGAAACGCACAGTCGCACACTCATACAGTACAGTATATTCACTGCAGTGGTGGATCTGCTAATTTTCTGTTATGTTTTCAGTTGATAAGATGTGCTTTTTGATTACTGAAATTTAATTTAACCAGAATCCAGAATAAAACGAAAAACACAGAATTTGAGAAAAAAATTAAACTGAATCTGGGGAAAAAACAATAGGCCAATAGCTGTGCTAAGTCCTGACTCCAATTGGCTTTTTTGAGGTCATTCAATCAAGGGTTCACATTTTTTTCACAAGCACTAAGATGTTTTTTGGTAGTTCTCAATAAAGACATGAAAGATCAGAATTTTTTTGTGTAATTATGTGTAATTTTAGACACATTATGTTTATCAATGCCCTTGACTTAGATAAAGTTTAGATCGCATTTTATGACAAATTTGTTCAGAAAACTGTGAAATTCACATACTTTTTCTTGCCACTGTATATAAAGCTATTACAATGTTAATCTATGAAGCTATAAGTCTTCCACCCTAAAGTACCTGTCATTGTTTTTGAAGCAGAATAGCTTGTAGGTAACATTTAACCCTGGAGAACCCACGGGTCAAATGTGGCCAATGTTAATTGATTCTAAGAGAAGGGTTCTTGGGTTCTCCAGGGTTAAACTAACATGCTTGCATTTACCTAATTAAATAATTTTGTTTCTTTTCAAGAATCTGTTTAGAAAAAGTACTGTTCGTGCACCAGATGGTGAAGTAGAAAAGTTCATAAAAACTTCTGCAGCTTGCATCTGACAGAGATGCAAAAAGAAGAAGAGAGCGGGCCTGAAAACAAGCAAATTCAAGGTATTTCAATTGTTGTTAAAGGGATAGTTCAATAGACCTTTTGCGAGTCGACGTCACAGTTACGTCACACGCGCATGTGGTGGCAGAAAAACAGTGGAAATTAATGGGACACGAGTGAAACGAACAATATAACTCACTAGAAAATGTTTTGTTGTGCTGTTGAGTGTCAGAATAGGAATGCCAAAATAGACGACCTTCATTTTTATAGTATACCGCCGTCGAAGACACCATTTGAAGATAAACGTAGGTGTTTATGGTTGCAATAAAAGCCCTGAACCGGACAGGCTGGAGTGATGAAATCATCTGAAAATCTTTTAATTATTTGAATAGAAAATAATTAGAGAAGATATCCGGTGTTCTGTCGAAGTCTGATCCCTCTATGTGTTTCTAATAGCGTTTTCATCACGTTACGTTTATAATTTATTTAGAAAGATTAAAGATTTGAATTAGTTCATAATATCAATAATATTACCATTTATTAAAGTTTTCGTATTTTTTTCGTTTTCTATTTCTTCTTTTTACCTTATATCTTAGCCTATGTCTTCTTACTGTTTGTTCTAAATTATGATGTTTACTAATAAATATATAAACATAGCACACACACACACACACACACACACACGATGTAAAGTGTTAATAATATATAAACAGGCCTATACAAATTAATTTGTATGTAAACATAATAGTTTTAGATCACACACGTAGGATAAAAATATATGGAAGAAATTGAAAACAGGAAATGATTAAATGTTTAATAAATGGTATTATACAGAATACATGATAGTATTGCTCTTATAAGTACTTCAGCGATTCATACTGTAAAAATAATTGATTTACCAATAAAGAACAATACATATACATTACATACATGCAAGCATATCAGTAGCCAAGCCATTAAAACTTTTAATTTATTTAAAAAGTAAACGTAACTTGGTGAAAACGTCATAAGAAACATTACACTTAAGAGAAATATAGGGGAAACAGACTTCTACAGAACACCGGATCCTTAAAAATCACAGTTTAATGCTAAAACACTTCACACAGCTATTGAGAAGCATTCACTTTCTGCCACCAGTTGGGCTCCGCCCACAAAAAACCGTCATCTCTGTTTGCAAACACGCAAAAGGTCTATAGATATTCTTTCATCATTTACTCATCCTCATGTTGTTCTAAATCTGCATGATTTTTTTCTGATGAACACAAATTAAGATGTTTTGCGTAATGATTGTAAAAACACAGCACATTGTAACCATTGACTTCCATAGTAGGAAAAAGTATTTTGGAAGTATTGTGATAAATGATGAAGAAAATATTTTGATAAATGATGGTTAGCACACAGTTGACGGTACCCATTCAATTCCATCATATTTTTTTATTCCTTCTATGGAAGTCAATGGTTACAATCTGCTGTGTGTTTACCATCATTCCTCAAAATATCTTCTTTTGTGTTCATCAGAAAAAATTCATACAGGTTTAAAGGTAGGGTAACACATTTTGAAAAATGCTAACGGTAGATTAGATGTATAACAACTGGTTTATATCAGAATTAGTTTAAGCACACGTTCGGTTGTGTAGACGTAGTAACTATATCGTTATGCTAATCCGTAAACGAACACAAATTTCATAAGCAACACAATGTTTCATCAAAGTAGAATATCGAATCCATCTCAATACAAACATATCGCGTACCTTACCAAAATAAACAACGACCCTTTTAGACCCTTTGCCTCCTGCAGCTGTTTGCATCTCGTGGTAAAGCATTAAAGTTACCGAAGTTAATTTGGGTTTTTGCTCTTTGCCGATCCAGGCAGTTTTTGCTGTTGTTGTTATAAAAGATGGCTTTCATTTTGTGCCTCCTGTACAGGTTGTCAATTCAGCAGAAAAGTTTGCTGTTTTCGCTGTTTACAGACAGGAGGTAAGCGCATGTGAACACGCAGATGACCTATGGTGTCTGCGTAAGGGCTGGGCAAAAAAATCGATTTTCCGATTAATCGTTTTTTAAAACGTGGTCTAATAAAAATCGATTCTCAAAGAGCAGAATAGATTTTTTTCTTTCATATTTATTTCCACAAACATTGAACGTAAGATTAACTGTAATCTAATTACTAGTCTTCTTCAACGTTAGTGTTGTGGCTTTTAATTTTTTTTATTAATTACACACTTGTAAACTGCTGTTCACTGTTCTTTTTTATTAATATAGTATTTGTATTAAATCTATATTCATTTAGTTGAATCGAGAATCGAGTATAAAAACCTACCCGAGAACCAGAATCGAAAATTGAATCGAGAATCGGAATCAAATCGATTTGATAGCTTGTGAAGCGAAATCGAATCGATCTGGAACATCTGAATCGATACCCAGCCCTAGTCTGCATGGACTCGCTGCGCGGTGGGCATTCAAATTATGCTTACGTATGAGGGACAAAAAAGGAAACGTCCATTCGGACCGAAATTTATGATTGGTTGAACATTTTTTGGTCCTACGCCTTTCACAGATGACATAAATTCTACAAATACATTTAAACAACTTAACACAGTGATTGCTATCAGGATGTGAGGAGACTTTTAACCAGCATAACTAAAAATCTTTCAGGATCAAATCTGTTACCCTACCTTTAAAACAACATGAGGATGAGTAAATGATGACAGAATCTTTATTTTAGGGTGAACTATTCCTTTAACTCTTTCACCGCCAGCGTTTTTAAAAAAAGTTGCCAGCCAGCGCCAGCGTTTTTCATGATTTTCACCAAAGTTTAATGCCTTCCAGAAAATTTTCTTCTTTAAATAAATAAACATACAATATACCAAATGAAAGAACAGACCCTCTGCTTTCAAACAAAAAAAACCGTTTCATCCTACCTTTAGTGGTTCTTTTGCAATCAGCTTTTGAATATGGGTAGGTTTTTGCAAAAACACCATATTTTGAGCAAAAAGCAAAAATAATTCCATATTTGTGACGGACTTTTCATAGAGATCCCATTCAGAGCGATCTTTAAAACAGACACGGACATGCAGCAGCTTGCCATAGGGCAATACTTCCGGTTTTAAAAAGTTGCGGAAGGGCGCCACCTGGTGGATAATAGCGGTATTGCGGAAAGACGGAAAATCTCGTCATTGGCGGGGAAGCGTTTTCTCTTAATTGACGAGATATCTCGTCAATGGCGGGGAAAGAGTTAACATGTACCCAAGTTAACATTAATGCATTCAGTCTATCTGATGAAGTAACCATGAGTCATTTTCTGTTTCCCCTCTTATCTCTTTTCTCTCAATCTTTCCTTCTTTTAGGGTACACTTGAGGAGTGTCCAGATGTTTATTAATGTTTTATTAATGTAATGTTATGTTTCAAATAAACATGTAAACATACTGTATATTTTTCTTTTTTTTTAAACACCTACAGTAAAGTGTGACACTTAACACATTAAAAGCATCACAAACATTGAGGATAGAACTTCTAATGTGCAGTTTAACTTTTTTTAACTAAATATAATAAAAGTTTTTTTTAAGAAGGGATAAGTACATGACATCTTAAGGGCTAAGGTTATAAAATAAAAAACACTTTAAAAAATAATTCGGGCTAGTTTCGGCTGAGTGTACAGTTTAAGCTGGCATGATTCTGGCACTGTGCTGGCAGTGTCGGCTGACTTTAAGCACCCGGACATGGGCCAGTTTCGGCTGAGTGTAATGTTTTAGCTGGCGTGATTCTGGCACTGTGCTGGCAGTGCCGGCTCACTTAAGGCACCCGGAAATGGGCCAGTGTACTTGGGCCGATTCTGGGGCGTCATTCATCCCAGAGTTGGCCCTTTTCTGGCAGCCGGAACTGGGCCGTGGTTTTTTTTCTGGCCTGCCGGATTTGGGCCATTATTGGGCCAAACTGTTTTGGCTACCTGGGTACTCATAGTAGGCTTACCCGAAATGTTTTACTCCAAAACATTATAGCAAAAAACTTACATTTCACCCTAAAGGCACTTTTATTGTAGTCATAAGTAAAGTTAGTTTTTATGTCAAAATAATAACTTAATTTAGTTACGACTTAATGCGGTAACGCAGAAACACGTGTGACGTGTCTTGTGGTAAAACTGCCGACCAATGGGATCTCTGGATCGGGATCCAGCTCCGCCCCTGGATCTAAATCCAACCCCGCCTCCTGGATGTCACGTTCTGCAGTGAGGCGCTACTGGCTCCCGCTGTGGGTTTTGTCTAGAAGGGATACAGCAAATGCCGAAAAGTTACGGATTAGATTTGGAGGTAGGATTATTAGGATGAAAACAGCGGTTCTGGCTAAATTAGATACAAATACATCCTACAATCGTGTGAAATTTTGTGTTTAGAGTTGGGTTTGGTTAATGGATTAGGATAAAACAGTGCTCATCCAACGAGATTTCGTTTGCTGTATCCCTTCTATCCACAACCGCAGGCGTGGCGGGGATGTTTTATGAGTGGCGGGCCGCCACGGTTGAATGTATATAGCGGAAACACTGAGCCTATCCTACAGCATAGCTGTATATGTAAACGAGTTATTGCCATTTTGCTATTGTGGTTCTCTAGCTGCTTAATCGCTAGCTTGGTGCATTACTTGTGGCAGTTAAAATAACTACGTTATATGATCAAATTGAACCAAAACGTTGATAAAATGTTGCGTTTGGACCGTTTTTGGGCTGAAAACCATCAACTCTATTTGCCAACACTGCCCCCCACCATTACGTAAAATGTATTTCTACCTCTGGGTCTGAACTTCTAATGAGTAGTGTTGTGCTAATATGTGACGTTAGGTATGCGTTTTTTTGTTGTTGTTGTATTGTTCAGAGCTCTGTACGTTGCTCACTATAGCTGTAGTTTTTGTGGTTGTATTACAGAGATGTTTGTTTATAACACTTTAAAGCTTAATGTACCAAACCTATGTATTTTCTAGCTGGGGGAATTATATGCATTCATGTGATCGCCCCCTCTGGTATTTTAGACGCCCCCTCATCAGCGCTCGGCTGGCGCCGGCACTGATTAGGCTATATACTTCATGCCAAACTGCGCGATCCGATCGGCGTATGAATTTCTATGAAATCAGATTACTATAGTGACGCGAAAGTAACTGGGGAGCAGACTGGCGAGTGACAGCAAAGTACCGCGAGAGAGACTCCAGTTATCACATGGAGAAATCTGCTTTGACTCGCTCTCGCGGTACTTTGACATCACCAAGAGGTCTGCTTAGCGCCAAATGAAGTCGAACCTGCAGTGTAGCTGCTCACGCGACACTGTAAAACAGTCCAGAGAAGTGAACGAGTGCTGCAACATAAACTCCATATAGTTTACAACGCACATGTGAGTAAACAACATTTAAATCATCAGTCCAGTTTATTACTTTATCTGGAGGTAAGGCTCCAAATGCAATAAAATAAGCCCGTGATTATACCCTGATGGTTTTTAGCTGCCTTCAGTTCCTCTGCATGTTTGCTTGTGCTTCACAGTGTTAAACTTCCCTTCTCTGTGTTCATTTATATATCTACGTTCAAGATGTATATGATCTTAAACTTCTGTTTGGTTTGGGTGGTCTAATATTAGGCTACATGATGGTCTTGTAATAATAATTATGTATAAGCCTATTTTCATTTTTAGACAATGCTTATATTATATGCAAAAATAAGCTTTTATATCAATGACTATGCAAATTAGAGTTAATTCATGGTCATCTTAAATGTGTATTAATTCAAAACATTTACACCATTAAATTACACATGGTAATGTTATCAATAGTTGTCAGATAATAGCTATTGAAAGAATTTAATATTTTTTCTCCTTTAATGCATGTGTTAACCACAGATTGAAGATTTATTTAATTTTAATTAACAGTTAAATAACTTTTGTCCCCGAGTTAGATGTTGATTAACACTAAACCAGTCTAAAAATCAGTCCAGTTTCCCCAGCTGTAAACTCATTGGCTGTTAACG
This sequence comes from Paramisgurnus dabryanus, assembly GCF_030506205.2. NCBI lineage: Eukaryota > Metazoa > Chordata > Actinopteri > Cypriniformes > Cobitidae > Paramisgurnus > Paramisgurnus dabryanus. Next base: position 34,753,250 of record NC_133348.1, read on the forward strand.
TCTTTTTTTCTTATAATAAACTGACATGTTGATAACACGTTCAGTTTATGTGTTATGAGTACACTTTCAGAATGCTCTTAGTTACATAAATATCTATACTGTATGCATCTGTGAGTGTGGTGGTTTTGAGGTGTCACGCTAGGACGAGTAAGCATAAGGGTGAGAGGGAAAAATCACAGTATACTCACTACAAAAATCTAGACTACACCACTGAGCCTATCTCATGTCTGACCATCAGATTAGAGCCAGCATATTTCAGATTAGGCTACAGGTCTGTCTCACACCTGGAGCTCACCACCCGCTGATCGCGTGAACGAATGCATGGGAAATTGTCTGAGCATAATTTCAAATAGGCACTACCTTTACTAACTGACCTTAACTTTACACATTCTCGTCTAAACAGCTCTTAAACTGCATTTTGTGACACATAAACAGTAATATTTCGAATATTACGCGGCCTTTCTGCTAGACATCCGGGTACGTGAACTTCGGAGCTGCAGCACAAGGTCGCAAGTACAGACAAGAACTCATACTGAGAAACTGATAAAGTAAAGTGTAATAAAGTGTTCTGTAGGAGACAGAGGAGACGTAAGCGCACTGGACTTTTAACGAGATCATGACGCTTCTTCATGAGATCACAGGATGGCTCACATCTCTTATGTTTTACGTGCTTTGTGTTGCTTTAATCGCATTTGTTGCATATTGTCTGTATGTTAGACATGTTCATCAGAAATATGATCATATACCTGGACCTCCAAGGGATAAGTAAGTTTAAGCGTTATGAATATTCACAATTGCAATGTGCATTATATAAAATATATAGTAAATACTTTGTTTTGTGTTATCAAAATTAAGATAAACCTGACCATTGCGTTATTTATAGCTTTTTACTGGGACATACGCCAACTTTTGTCAAAGTAACTTCATCGAAAAACATCATGCACGATGTTTTGCTGAACTGGTAAGATTAATGCTTTTTACTTTTGCTTTATTTTAAATTAGCTTACTAATATGGTCTATTTAAACTGGAACCTCGAAACACAGTTTGTGCATGTTGTACAATGTTTGGTTATTTTCTGTCCCGTTCCTTTGGTTGTCATTTTTCACGCCAGGATTTGACAGCAGGTTTGCTCTTGAGCTGTAGAAGTTTGTTCTTTTGATTCGACTGGTTAAAAGTTTTGTGGTGGTTTGCGAATTGAAAGGGAAACTGAAGAGCTACGCCCTCTGACATGTTTTCTTGTAAAGGACATTTTTATCAGGTTCTTATTGGATTCTGGCAACAAACCGGTATTCCCTGGGCTGCGGTTTTGAAGCGAAAGTATTTTTTTGAATATACAGGTGGTCATATAATAATAATAATATCATCAAAAAGTTGATTCCATTAAAACAGTGAAAGTTGTTTATTATAATCATTCATTACACTCATGATATATTTCAATTTTTTTTTTTTTTTTTTTTTTTTTTTGAGGATTATAACTGACAACTAAGGAAAATCCAAAATTCAGTATCTCAGAAAATTAGAAATTTGTCTTTTGTTTAAGATTACTTAGAGCTATTTTGGGGTTAGGAAGAACTAAATAAATATAATAACCAAATATTTTTCTTTGAACATGAAGCAGTGTAATTGTCCACGTTTGTGTACAACAGGTTCCAGTTACACAGAATTAAGTATTATGGTGCAAGCAACTAAAAAATGTGATGTCCACGTATGTGGACATCCAGGTCTTAGGAGGTTAAGATCAATACAAAGAAAGAATTTTTAGAAATCTTGGCCAACTGATGAGTATGAGCATGTACAGCACTCAATACATAGTTGGGGCTCCTTTTGTCTGAATTACTGCAGTAATGTGGCGTGGCATGAAGTCGATCAGTCTGTGGCACTGCTCAGGTGTTATGAGAGCCCAGGTTGCTCTGATAGTGACCTTCAGCTTTTCTGCATTGTTGGGTCTGGCATATCGCATATTCCTCTTCACAATAATCCATAGATTTTCTATGAGGTTAAGGTCAGGCGAGTTTGCTGGCCAATTTGGAACAGGGATACCATGGTCCTTAAACCAGGTACTGGTTTGGCACTGTGTGCAAGGTCCTGCAAGTCCTGTTGGAAAATGAAATTTGCATGTCCATAAAGTTGGTCAGCAGCAGGAAGCATAAAGTGCTCTAAAACATCCTGTTATATGGCTGCCTTGACCTTGGACCTCAGAAAACACAGTGGACCCACACCAGCAAATGACATGGCACCCCAAACCATCACTGACTGTGGAAACTTTACACTGGACCTCAAGCAACATCAACCTCAAGCAACCCAGTCAGATTCTATATCAAATTCATGTGGGCTAATCAAGGTGGATTCATAGTGGAACCTATGGACAAACCCATATAGGGCCCACATATAAAGCCCACATGGGCCCCATCTTGCAATGTCGGCTGGGATATTCGGGAAACATGTAAAAAAACTAACTACGGGCTTAATGTCCATCACTGATAACAAATTACTGAGCCAATTGGTGTTAGAGAAAAACTGAAAACAGTATTTGTTTTGTGTAAGTTGTACCCCTTTTGTTTTTTCAATTAACAGCAGACATTTTTCAGACTTGGTCTACTGAAATATTTTCTTTGTGGTCAAATGATGCTTTGACTGAGTGCTTTGTTTCTGTTTAAAGGGCAGAAAAATACGGTCCTGTGTACAGACTTAACAGCTTTCATTATGCTGTGGTTGTGATTTATTGCCCCGAGGCTACAAAGGTAAATATTTAACCCTTATTCATGTTCACAGTTAGAAGCTTAAAAAGCTTATCAATATGTCTGCCCTCTATTATTGCAGACAATCCTGATGTCACCTAAGTATCCTAAAGATCCCTTTGTCTACAAAAGCCTATTTAACTTGTTTGGGAAAAGGTAAGCTTTATCTTTGGCTGGGATATTCAATACAAAAAAGGACATGAACATTAAATGAACATTAAAATAAAGAGAAAAAAAACAGAGGGGAAATGTGATAAATTTCCAGGCTTTGTTTACCTTTGGTTTTAACACTTATCAAACCAATATGGCTATTTTTAGGATTAAAGAGATTCCTTTTTTTGTGTCTGAAGATATATATAATGTATACAGTGCATTACAAGCTATACATTTTTATTAGTGTTTGTGTTCAATGGGTTTGAACCAAAATGCAATGCTCTACCACTGAGCTATACAGAAACTCCCCTATTGCATGCCCCAAAACAGATTAGCAGCTGATAATCTTTACACCACTGAGCTAAACGGTGGATATACGTTCTTAAAGCCCTGACTTAGAGGATCACCCTGCCACAGTACAGACATCATTGAGAGATGCACTCCTAGTCAGAGCCGTAGAAAAGGCCACACTCCTAGTATAGTGGGCCCAGATCTCTAGAAGCAAAGGCATTTCAAGTGCCTCATAAGATAGGGTCATAGCATCTATGATCCAGTAAGCTTTATGCTGTTTGGAGATCGCATTCCCCCTATTGTGTGCCCCCCCCAAAAAATCGATTTGAAGGTGAAGACTTCAACCCCCATTGTTCCACAAATGAACATTTTCATAATCCTTTCATAATCCACAAAATAGACATTTAAAAAAATAAGTGGCATAGGAAGTCAAAATACTGTTTTATTTCTTTATCTTATTATAAGCCTTTTATTATTATAATTGGTTGTAAATATTTAATTAACAGCCCTATTACATATGTTTTTCAGTTTAAATGTAAAAATGTATGGCTCTTGCTTAGGCTGAATAAGTCACATCATTTAAATCACCTCAGGTTCCTGGGAAACGGTCTGGTGACAGCTGTGAATCATGATGTCTGGTACAAGCAGCGGCGCATCATGGATCCGGCCTTCAGCAGCTCGTGAGTCAAATACAGGACATCTGTAAGACATTGAAAAGCTCTTCTTGTGCAGTATAGCTGATGATATGTTATTTTTCAGATACCTGCGAGGTCTGATGGGCACGTTTAATGAGATGTCAGAACGCCTCATGGACAAACTGGAGGAAAACGCTGATGGGAAAACTCCTGTTGTCATGCATGATATGGTTAACTGTGTCACACTCGATGTCATTACAAAGGTTTCAATCATTTCCTCTAATCCACTTCTGTCCCCCTCTCCTGCTTAATAACACTTAAAAATTATAAAAGCAACACTCTCCCATTTTTCATGAGCTGAAGTCAAAATCTAAGACTTTTTATATGTACACAAAAGGCGTATTTCTCTCAAATATTGTTTACAAATCTGTGTAAATCTGTGTTAGTGAGCATGTCTTTTTCCCGAGATAACCCACATCACATATGTGGCATATCAAGATGCTGATTAGAAAGCATGATCATTGCACAGGTGTGCCTTAGGCTGGCCATAATAAAAGGCCGCTCTAAAATGTGCAGTTTTATTCCACAACAAAAGCTTCAGATTTTACAAGTTTTTAGGGGGCGTGGAATTGGCATGCTGACTGCAGGAATGTCCACCAGAGCTGTGCCCCTGGAATTTAATGTTCATTTCTCTACCATAAGACGTTTCCGAGAATTTGGCAGTACATCCACTGGCCTGACAACCACAGGCTGTAACCACACCATCCCAGGACCTCCACATTCAGCATCTTCACCTCCATGATCATCTGAGACCAGCCACCCAACTGCTGCAACAATCGATTTGCATAACCAAAGAATTTTTGCACAAATGGTCAGAAACCGTCTCAGAGAAGCTCATCTGCATGCTCGTCGTCCTTATCGAGGTCTCGACCTGACTACAGTTTACTAACACAGATTTACACACATTTGTGAATAATATTTGAGAGAAATATCCTTTTGTGTACATCTTGAGTTCAGCTAATGAAAAATGGTGGCAAAAACCAAATGCATTTATGCCCACAAGACATTACTATACTCTCACACTGCTCTGTTGTGATTTTGGTCCACTTTCTTTCTGTCTCTTCCACAGTGTGGTATAGTGGGATTTTAGCCATAACTTTGTCACCAATGATTTTCCAGAGATTTTCAATCGGGATGAGATCAGGACTCTGGGCTGGCCATTTCATTATTTTAATGTTTTCTGCTTCAAGGAACTGCTTTACCCATTTGGCTGTGTGATGGGGGCATTGTCCTGATAGAAAATTGTTGGCTGATTGGGCGATGAATGCAGGAAAGGAACCGCATGTTACCGCTTGAGGTTCTGATAAACACTTGCATTCACTCTTTCATGTAGCTGTATAAGAGGCCCAACTCTTGTTGCAGGAGTAGGCTATCTTTGGATGCAAGACCGGGAAAACAGCCGTTTTTGAACCTCTCTCACTGTACGACATCGGACCGATGAAGAACCATGATCACAGTCGGGATGATTCTTTCACGATAGAAATATTTAATCTGGGACAACCAAAAATCGTGCAGTGTATCCCAGACTTAAGTCCAAAATCTTTTATCTGCCAAAACAGATTCTTCAGATGTTCAGCAATGAACTGATGAGCAATCCCAGCTGTAATTTTGAACAAATTGCCCATAGAGATTTTCTGTATTATCCTCTCCTCTTGTTTTTCGTAGGTGACCAGCCATTTTTAGTGATTTGAATACATTTGTGCAATTGTAAAGATGTAATATTCTAGAAATCACAGATTTGGAATGACCAACGTCTTATGCTATGGCTGAAAGGGATCGTCCCTTTGGCCTTCATCTGAACAACCTGCAGTCTGAGGGTTAGCCTGCCAGTTAAGTAGGATTTGTCAGATAACTAAGGAAATTAGCACTAGCTGCCAGATTAATACCAACCACTGGGAGGTATCTGAAAGTGTTCTCTAATTTTGATTAGCAGATTTTTTTTATACTGCGCTTCAGAATATATTTAACTCATGAAATATGCTTAAACAATGCACTTTCACTCCTGTTAGAATAACTTCAAATAAGACTAAGCAGTGACTGCATTGGAAATTGTGGGTTGTTGTCTAATTTTGATCTCTACTGTATATTGTATTGCAGAAAAGGACAAATGTCCTGATAATCATATGAGTTGTTGGTGCAGTACCAATTGAGTTTAGTACTTTGTGTCTTTATCCACAGGTGGCTTTTGGTGTTGATTTGAATTTGTTGAACGACCCTGACTCCCCCTTCCAGAATGCAATAGAGCTGTGTTTAAAGGGCATGGTGTATTATCTCAGGGATCCTTTATTTAGGGTAAGAGATTTTAATATTATTAAAGATCCTTGTGTCATCCTGAAGCGCTGGAGTCAATGTTACATAATCTGATTCAACCTGATCTCACTAATTTCCATGGCATAGTCACAGAATTTTTTGCTAATTTTTCCGTGGCATTTTCACGGATTGGTTACTCAACTGTTTTGTCCTATTTTCTTACCATTGTTGCTTCGATTTAGGGTTAGATTTACATAAAATGACATCCCTACCCAAACCCAACTCTAACCATAATGCCAGGCGACAATTGTTTAAAGTTTAGAAAATATAAAAGAATAACTCAGAAAAAATAGTATAAACCAATACTTAAAGTGACAAACTAACGCAAACACCAAATCTAACCCTAAACCAAAGTGACAATGGTTTGAAAATAGGAAAAAGCAGTTGAGTAACCAATCCGTGAGAATGCCATTGAAAAATGTGCAAAAAATTCTGTGACTATCTCACGGAACGTAATGAGATCATGTTGTCTGATTAGAGGGTTAAACTTTTACATTTGTGAAACTTCAGCTCAACCCTAAAAACTGGAAGATGGTACAACAAATTAAAGATGCAGCTGAACTCTTACGTAGAACCGGAGAGAAATGGATACAAGACAGGAAGACAGCAGTGGAAAATGGTGAAGATGTTCCCAAAGACATTCTCTCTCAAATCCTCAAGACAGCAGGTATAAGAGTCATCACTGACTGAAACATTAAATGCTTTTTTACATAGACATCTTCTGTAACACTTTGTTTTTGCTGTAGAGGAGGAAAAAGCTAACAATTCAGAAGATCATGAGCTAATGCTGGACAATTTTGTCACTTTCTTTATCGCAGGTGAGTTATCATTGGTTGTTTTGTGTACATAAATTTCAGCAATTTTATAATCAACACTTAATGTTTTGCAGGCCAAGAGACAACAGCCAATCAACTCTCATTTGCAATCATGGAATTAGGGCGACACCCTGAGATATACAAACGGTAAAACACTTAAAGACAATGTATATTTTCTGTAATAATGTTCCAGTGTGAATTATTTATGACAATGTTCATCAAGCTGTGGTAACACAATGGTTTAACAGTTAAATATTATTTTATTCCAAGAGCTAAAGCAGAGGTGGATGAAGTCCTTGGAATGAAAGAGGAAATTTTATATGAAGACCTGGGAAAACTCTCTTACTTGTCTCAGGTTGGTCAATTGACAAGCACATATTTATAGTACTTTAGTAAGCGCCTGGTAAGTAATGAAGTGTTTTGAATGGTCATGTTTTTTTTTCTTTTATAATGTCATAGGTGTTGAAGGAAACCCTGCGACTGTACCCCACTGCCCCAGCAACGTCTCGCTTGCTGCCTGAGGACATGATTATAAATGGATTGAAAATCCCAGGAGGATGTATTGCTTCTGTGAGTATTTCTTTAAATTTGTATTAATACTTAATGTCTCACACAGTTTCAGGTGTGGTTTATTGGGGTTAGAACTGATATCTACAGGACAGGTGCTCTCCAGGAACAGGGTTGGAGATCCATGATATACACCTTATGAAAACATATGAAATGTGTATTTGTTTAATAGCAATATTAACAAATTGCTTAATTAAACTGCTGATTTTTTTTAACAGTTCAATTCCTATATCTCATCAAGAATGGACAAGTTTTTTAAAGATCCGCTGAAGTTTGATCCTGAGAGATTTGATGTAAATGCCCCAAAGTAAGTAGTCAGTCCTATTTTCTCCTCTGGCATTTAGATCTTAAATGAGAATCTGTCTCAACTGTTTCTGCTACAGTATTATTAATTGTTTATTATTACATTTGCCTTATTTATTGAATATATTTAGGCACTGTATGTCATGAAATGAACTCAGGAGTCAGATGCAAGTTAACAATTTATTTAGAAAAATAGAAAAATAGAAGATAGGAGAGCAAGTCACTGATTGATCCACACACGGCACACAATAGTCCAGTACAGATCCGAAGGAAGAGAGAGAGCCACCCACGCACTCCGTCGAGAACGCCAGCGCAATCACCACACACAACAGCAAGATGATACACGCCCTCCTGCAGGTGGATGACAAGCGGCGATGGAAGATGGAAACTCCAAGTTCTCAGACGGGTAATCCACTGTGAAATCCTGAAGTAATAGGGCCACTCGAAAACCACTGGTCACCGCCTAAAAACGAAGCGAACCAGTGGTTCCGAGAAACAACAGTCGAAGAGTTAATAATCCACAATGGTAATGAGGTGAACTCCACTCACGGGTGATGATGCAAACCGGAGAGAAAGGGAGACAGCTGGTATACCGCCTAAAGACGAAGCGAACCAGCTGTAGCGAGAGACAAACAAAGTCACTAACTCCAGTACTCCACAAGCGAGCGGTCCGGGTGAAGACGCGTCTCCGAACGCCGAAACCAAACCTGGGGTAATAGAGGAGAAAACAGAGAACGACTGACAAGACAAGGCAGGGCAGCAGGACTGTGATAAAACAATGAGCGCGCAACGAAGGACAGGACTACGTGCAATATAAAGGGAAAGGTAAACGAGACACCACCGGTGAACAATTACCGAAACAAGGGGGCGGAGTAGTGAATACACGAGGAACCGGCACCACAGGTAAACAACACACACACACACAGATCACACAGCCATCGATCACCCAGCAGTCATGACAGTAGCCCCCCCTCCACGACCGGCACCAGACGGACCGGGAGACTCACCCTGTCGCCGACGGAGGTCCTCGATCAGCCCAGGATCCAGCAAATCCCGACCCGGAACCCAGCTCCTCTCATCAGGACCGTATCCTTCCCAATCCACTAAATACTGAAATCCTCTGCCCCTGCGGCGGGAGTCTAGTAACCTCTTAACAGTATAGACAGGGGCACCATCCACTAGACGAGGGGCGGGGGGATTAGGGGCAGAGACAGGAGGATTATAGCGAGCAAACATCACAGGTTTAACCTTGGATACATGAAAAACAGGGTGAACCCGACCAAGAGAAAGGGGTAACTTAAGCTTTATCGTCACCGGATTAATGACCTTAGAAATACTGTATGGCCCAATGAATCTCGGAGCCAGCTTACGAGAAGGCTCACGGAGAGACAGATCCTTGGTAGAAAGCCATACCTTTTGACCACAAACGTAACGGGGTGGAGGTCGCCGATGACGATCAGCTGCAGCTTTGGTTCGTCTGGAATTAGATAGTAACAGGGTCTTAGCTCTCCTCCAGGTGCGTCTGCACCTTCGTACGAAAGCTAACGCAGACGGAACCGCTGCCTCGGGCTCCTGTGATGGAAACGGGGGGTTGATAACCGATGGAAAGTTCAAACGGGGACAAATTGGTAGACGTAACGGGAAGAGAATTATGAGAATACTCAACCCACGGGAGCTGATCGCACCAGGAATTCGGATATTGTGACGACAGACAGCGGAGCGTTCTACCGAGATCCTGATTAGCCCGTTCGCATTGCCCATTGGTCTGCGGGTGATAACCAGAAGACAAGCTGGCGGTGGCGCCAATTTGTCTACAAAACTCCTGCCAAAAACGAGAGATGAACTGAGGACCCCTATCTGACACTACGTCAGTCGGAATACCATGTTACCGAAAAACGTGATTAATCAAAACCTGAGCCATCTCTTTTGCAGAAGGTAGCTTGGGCAGGGGAATGAAATGAACCGCCTTCGAAAAACGATCCACCACAGTTAGAACAACAGTGTTACCATTAGATGCGGGTAAGCCGGTGACAAAATCAAGGGCTATATGAGACCAGGGGCGGGAGGGCACGGGCAAAGATTTAAGCAGACCAGCGGGTGGTAAATTAGATGCTTTATTACGAGCACAAACCGAACAGGCTAGTACAAACTGTCTGACGTCAGTGGACATAGAAGGCCACCAAAAACGCTGACGGACGGCAGCCAACGTTCTCCGAATACCTGGATGGCCGACAAATTTGGATTCGTGACCCCACCGGATGACATCGGAACGTAACCGCTCAGGAACCCATAGGCGACCCGCTGGACACCCCTCCGGAACTTCCCCCTCCCGGCCGGCCTCTCTCACCCGCTGTTCGACTCCCCATACGAGGGCGCCGACCACCCTCCCCTCCGGGAGAATGGTCTCCGTCCTCTCCGAATCGGACTTTTCGAACAGACGGGAGAGAGCATCAGGTTTGGTATTTTTCGAGCCAGGCCGGTACGAGAGGGTGAAGTTGAAACGATCAAAGAAGAGTGCCCAACGAGCCTGCCTAGATGTTAGTCTTCTGGCCGAACGGATATATTCAAGATTCTTGTGATCCGTCCAGACCAGAAAGGGCTCCGAGGTTCCCTCCAACCAGTGACGCCATTCACCCAAAGCGAGTCTAACCGCCAACAGCTCCCGATTCCCTATGTCGTAATTACGTTCTGCTGGGTTTAACCGGTGAGAGAAAAAAGCACACGGATGTACTTTCCCATCAATAGACGATCGCTGTGATAAAACGGCGCCTACCCCGACATCAGATGCATCCACTTCCACTATAAATTGTTTAGCCGGATCGGGAATAGAGAGGACAGGCGCAGAGATGAACCGGGATTTTAACACATCAAAGGCCTCCTGAGCCTCTCTATTCCAACGGAAACATACATTAGGTGAAGTGAGAGCGGTGAGAGGCTTAGCGATCTGACCAAAATTTCTGATGAAACGCCGATAAAAATTGGCGAACCCCAGAAATCGCTGAAGCTCCTTCCGAGTGTCGGGTACTGGCCAATCGGCAACCGTCTTAACCTTAGCGGGATCGGGACGAATCTCTCCCTCGGCAATGACAAAACCCAGAAACGAAACCGACTTCTTGTGGAACTCGCACTTCTCCGCCTTAACGATTAGCTGATTCTCTAATAGCCGTTGTAAAACCATGCGAACGTGCTGAGTGTGTATCTGCATGGAGGGAGAAAAGATGAGAATGTCATCGAGATACACAAAGACAAATCTGTTAATCATGTCACCCAGCACTTCATTGACCATGGTCTGGAAGACAGCTGGAGCGTTACAAAGACCGAACGGCAGAACGGAATATTCCCAGTGTCCAGAAGGTGTATTAAAGGCTGTCTTCCACTCATCGCCCTCTCTAATACGTACCAAGTGATAAGCGTTGCGCAGATCTAACTTGGTAAATACGCGCGCTCCCTGTAATAACTCGAATGCTGATGACATTAATGGCAAGGGGTACTTATTCTTAACAGTAATGTCATTCAGCCCTCGATAGTCAATGCACGGACGAAGAGACCCGTCTTTCTTTTTTACAAAGAAAAATCCAGCACCAGCTGGAGACGAGGAGCGGCGAATGAGACCGGCTTTAAGAGCGTCATTAATGTATTTATCCATAGCCTCTCTTTCTGGTTTAGCTAGGGAAAATATACGACCCTTAGGCGGAGAAGTGTTGGGAAGTAGTTTGATCTCGCAATCATACGACCGATGAGGAGGCAGAGAAGTAGCCCGGGACTTACTGAAAACCTGATACAGATCCGAGTACTCCGCCGGGACCCCTGAGAGATCGATAGCCGGAACCTGCGAGACAGAACAAGAGACAAGAGAGGGAGCAGGACCAAGACAAGAAACATAACACGAAGACTTCCAAGATAACACAACATTGTTCTGCCAATCAACGTGAGGATTATGTTTGGATAGCCAGTCATGACCTAAAATGACTGGCGATTGTGAATCCTCTAAGATGTAAAATTCAATCTCCTCACGATGATTGCCAGAAACAAACAAACTCACAGGGGGTGTGCGGTGCGTGATCACAGCCATATGCTGGCCCTTCAATGTCCAGGCAGACAAAGGAGAGGAGAGAGGGATGAATGGAATACCCCAGGACTTGGCCAACCCAGCATCCAAAAGACACGCCTCCGCACCGGAATCCAGCAACGCCTGTGACGAGAAAGAGTTAATAATGACAGGTAGTGTAGTGCTGCTCACGGGAGATTTAAATGACGATGCGCCCACCGAGACTCCCAGGTTCATCGGCGGGCGTGAGCTTTTACCGGACAGGTGGCCGCCAGATGCCCCGGCTTGCCACAATATAAACAGAGGCCATTAGACAGCCGACGACCTCTCTCTCCAGCAGAAATTCGGAACTTGCCCAGCTGCATAGGCTCCTCGGAGGGCGTCTCTGAAGCGATCTCCCCTGGTTCTGACATCAGCTGGCGAAATGAGCGACGCAGATCTCTCTGCCGATGGCGAGACTCGACCCTCAGAGCCAGATCGATGGCAGCTTCCAGTGACGTGGGTGGCTCCCTCAGTGCAATCTCGTCTTGAATACCTGGCGTGAGACCCTCGAGGAATTGTGCTCTTAATGCCGCGTCATTCCAGTTGCAGCAAATAGCGAGCGTCTTAAAACGTATAGCAAAATCAGTAACAGAGTCATTACGTTGCCGTAATCTCACCAACTCAGCCGCTGCCATGTCTCCCTTGAGTGAGCGGTCAAACAACTTTAGCATCTCTTCCTCCAGAGCCTCGAACGAAAATGTAAAAGGAGCTTTAGCCCCCCAGGCGGCCATACCCCAGTCTCTCGCCCTGCCAGTGAGTAACGTCAGGACATAGGCCACTCTGGAAGTGGATGAAGAAAATCGACGGGGCTGGAGAGCAAAGACGAGAGAGCACTGTTGTAGAAAAGATCTGCAGGTGTTAGGATCGCCATCGTAGGTGGAGGGTGTTGCCGTGTGTGGCTCCCGTTCAAATGAAGCGGCTTCTCCGGATGAGGTAGGGGCTTCATGGTGAGGAGTCACTTTATCCAAACGGTTGCTGAGCTCTTTCAATTGCTCAGACAGGATGCTGAAATCTCTGGCAGCAGCAGACAATAACGACGAATGTTGGTCGATGGCCGCCCCCTGCTGGTGAAGGGCGGTCTGCACCTCCAGGTTTTCAAAACTTGCTGACTCCATTTTTGGCGCGCTCATCTGTCATGAAATGAACTCAGGAGTCAGATGCAAGTTAACAATTTATTTAGAAAAATAGAAAAATAGAAGATAGGAGAGCAAGTCACTGATTGATCCACACACGGCACACAATAGTCCAGTACAGATCCGAAGGAAGAGAGAGAGCCACCCACGCACTCCGTCGAGAACGCCAGCGCAATCACCACACACAACAGTAAGATGATACACGCCCTCCTGCAGGTGGATGACAAGCGGCGATGGAAGATGGAAACTCCAAGTTCTCAGACGGGTAATCCACTGTGAAATCCTGAAGTAATAGGGCCACTCGAAAACCACTGGTCACCGCCTAAAAACGAAGCGAACCAGTGGTTCCGAGAAACAACAGTCGAAGAGTTAATAATCCACAATGGTAATGAGGTGAACTCCACTCACGGGTGATGATGCAAACCGGAGAGAAAGGGAGACAGCTGGTATACCGCCTAAAGACGAAGCGAACCAGCTGTAGCGAGAGACAAACAAAGTCACTAACTCCAGTACTCCACAAGCGAGCGGTCCGGGTGAAGACGCGTCTCCGAACGCCGAAACCAAACCTGGGGTAATAGAGGAGAAAACAGAGAACGACTGACAAGACAAGGCAGGGCAGCAGGACTGTGATAAAACAATGAGCGCGCAACGAAGGACAGGACTACGTGCAATATAAAGGGAAAGGTAAACGAGACACCACCGGTGAACAATTACCGAAACAAGGGGGCGGAGTAGTGAATACACGAGGAACCGGCACCACAGGTAAACAACACACACACACACAGATCACACAGCCATCGATCACCCAGCAGTCATGACACTGTAGCAATTTTAGCGGGTTTGGAACAGTGTCCCATTTTCACATAACCATTTTGGTAATAAGTTATTCATTAATAATTACAATTATTAATTTAATATTTTCTCCACCATTCCGTTTGAGGGAACTGAGTTGTTTATCACCATTCCAGTCATGGAAATGTTGATTTAGCTCAAAGGCAAATACATACAATTAATCGTCATTAACTATATATATATTTTTGTAGGTTCTTATTTAGCAAAATGAATAATAACAATTAATTTATTAATTCGTTCAGCGAATATACCCATAATTTAACATTAATTATAAGAAACAATGAGCAGAAGGTAGCATGATCAAAGCTTAAAGGAACAGTATGTAGGATTGTGGCCAAAACTGGTATTGCAATCACAAAACTTGTGGCTAAAACTGGTACTGCAATAACACCAATGTGGCCAATGCACAAAATGACAACATAAACACCAGTTGAGGGCTGCAACTGCACTTTTTAAATGATAATATCTTGGCCAGACCACTGTTGTCAGTGATATTAGTATTTTATATGAAAATGATTTCTTAATGTCTAGTGACATATCAGGGCCATTTTATGATTCATTGATATACATTTCTTACATACTGTTCCTTTAAGTAACCTTTAATGTTGTCATGGTTTTGTCTTGTGTTCTTTTGTTAGGTCTTTTATTTTGAAGTCATGTTCTAGTTTCTGGTCTTTTATTTTGTAATCATGTCATGTTTCAGCATTCACTTCCTGTTTGTATTGTATAAAGCCTTTTAGTCATTTTATCACACTGCAAAGTTTTGTTAAGCGCGGTATACACTGTGCGATTTTAAATAGTTCTTTAGGATTGTTGCTTGCCACACTGTGCGATCAAGATCGTAGTTAAGTCCATGTCACACTGTATGATCTCAGTTTCCATCAATGTCAGATTGTACGAGTTTAAAGACTTTTGAAAAAAGAGTTTTATGTCATCGATCGATAATTGCTGGGCAAACACGCTGAAGCAAAGGCTAGAAAACCGAAACAACATCTACAGTTCATTTTAATGAAACTAAAAGAAGAAAAAACGAAGGAGACGAGTTCCTGGCATTTTTATTTCCAGCACGATTTCTCTCTAGGCTGCTTCATTTTTATCCTATCATGGTACAGTGGCAATGACAAGTTGTACAAACACTCTTTATCTTTCCAAAACTCCAAAATTTCTCCTCCTGCTGTACAGTCTACCTCTTTTTGACATTTGTCTGTGGTTGTTGTTGTCGCCGCACTAATTGCGTCATTGGGTTCTGTGCTTCTATTGGTTCTTGATCTGCCGGTTGTCGTAGGGAGATGTCACACAGCAGGATTGTCTCTCAAAATTTCTAACACTGCCAGAATTTTGTCGGAGGATAATTTCGTTCGCAACGGTCATTAATCGGCTGTCTGTGAACATGTCAAACTAGCGATCAAAGACGGCAGATTTTAGCCTAGGATTCCAGTAGTCTTTTAGGATTTTAAAATTTGTCCCAGACAGCTAAATCGTGGCTGAAATCTCACAGTGTGCACCAGGCTTTAGTTGTAAGCTGCAATCCTAAGCGTTCTGTTTCATTGTTTCCTCTTGCCTGTGTTTTTGTATTCCTGTTATGGTTATAACCTTTGCCTGTTACTTGGATTTGATTGTGGATTACCCTGTTTTGGATTTGTTTGCCTGCCTGTGTGGATTTTTAAATAAAACCTCCTGCGTTTGGATTCTACTCTCGCTTTGTGAAAGCAGCCCGGTTGCAAATGTATAATCAGAACTCATTCATGGATTAATATACATATATGAAGAACAGATGTTTGACCAAGTCTGTCTTTGTGCAATCCAAGTTGTCCTGAGGTGTTCAGTTGTGAGTTGGTAATTTTCAGATTTCCTGAAGATAAACAAATAGCTCTCTTGTGATCGACAGGCAAGAGTTAGGAAGAGAAGAGAAAGGGAAGAATTACAGTCTCACTGCAAAATGCCGCAAAAACTTCCTAAATGCACCTTTAACATGTATGGTCAAAGTCTTGTCAGCCTTGTAGATGTGTTCAGGTCTAGTATCCCCTGAAAGATCTGTGACTGCCCCAGTTTTTTCATGATTAAGCATCTGTTACCTTGCTCCCTTCACCTATTTGAGAGCCTTGTGTTTGATGTTCTATGTTGGGCCATTGTGGTTGTGATCTACGTAGAGCTGAAGTGTAGTAATGTAAAATAAAATCTACTTAAATGCTCTTTGTCCAAGTTTCATTTTGTTTTTCTCCCTTGTGGGTCTTTTGTTTTTATATTAGCCCTGTTGGACTACTTTAAATTTTATAAAATTGTATTGCTGTCTTTATTTGGGTTCTGTCTGTGCTAACCCTGACAGCAGCTATGGACACCTTTTCCTCACTCTCTGACAGAAGGACATAGACATGCGTACATTTGCAGTGGAGTTCCTGGTGGTCTGGTCTAGTAGATGGTCTGGGGTTTCATGAGGTGGCACTTAATGACATTTTAGACATTTTTCAATGAAGATTAAAAGGGGACTTCTGCCTGTTCCTCTGAACATGCTCAATGTCTGAAGCCTCCAGACTCCTCTCCAAAGCCAGCTCCACGCCTGGACCCTCAGAGTCACTCTGAGTAGGGATGCACCAGTATCACTTTTTTAAATGCATATAAACAATCACGATGAGAAATGTCTGAAAACTGAATCAAAGCAGAAATCAGGGAGCTTGTCAAATATCCACTCTGAAGCTGAGATCATTCACCAGAATAGAACTGTGCGTTCACGCGCTCCTTTGTAGTCTTATCATAAACAAAAATGCACGTGAGTTGTTTCTGGAGAGAGAAATAATAAATAATATGCAAACTTCAGACGCTGCGTAGAAGAGAGGGCGGGACTTTCAATAGGTCGCGTGTCTTTCTGGGACCGTCACATGCCGGGTAAACTTGGCAGTGTGAATGAAAAAAAATCTAACTATTCTGGAAAAATCCAGGATGCATATGCCGTGTATTTTACGAAATTTCTGTGTGAAAAGGGCTTTAGTAAGAAGAGTTCAAGTGTAGTAATGTCAAGTGAAAATCTAGTTTAAAGGGGACATTCCACAAGACTTTTTTAAAAATGTAAAATAAATCTTTTGAGTTTCCAGAGTGCTTATGTGAAGTTCTATCTCAAAATATCATATAGATAATTTATTATAGCATGTTAAAATTTCCACTTTGTAGGTGTGAGCAAAAATTTGCAGTTTCTGTGTGTTTATATATTAAAATGAGCTGATTTCTGCACTAAATGGCAGTGTCGTGGTTGGATAGTGCAGATTAAGGGGCAGTATTATTATACCCTTCTGACATCAGATGGGGAGCCAAATTTCAATGACCCATTTGTTCACATGCTTGCAGAGAATGGTTTACCAAAACTAAGTTACTGGGTTGATCTTTTTCACATTTTCTAGGTTGATAGAAGCACTGTCGATTATTATTATTATAGCCCTTAAACATGCAAGATTTTCATGGTATGTCCCTTTTAATGTTCTTTGACTTATCTTCATCTTGTTATACTCACTTCCGTCCTGTAAGTTGCTTATGTAAGCCCTGTTTTTGTGTTTTAATTTTGTTAAATAAATTATGTTAAAGTTGCTTTCTGGATTTGGTTCTGTGTGTGCTACTCTGACATCTATGTTTTTGTAAAACATATTTTTGAAGTGATGGTGTCAACATTACAATCTTACTGCTGTTGATCATGATTTACCTTCTTTTTTTAAGGCCTTATTACTGCTATTACCCGTTTGCACTGGGACCGCGATCCTGTCTAGGGCAGGCCTTCTCACAGGTAATAGAATTCAAAGTCAAATTTGTATCTTCTCCATGACAGAATTAGCAGATCTGTTTAATGACAATCTGTTGTGTTTCAGATGGAGGCGAAAGTGGTGCTTGCCAAACTTCTTCAGAGATTTGAGTTCAGTCTGGTTCCTGGACAGTCTTTTAAAATTAAAGACACCGGAACTCTGAGGCCTCTAAGTGGAGTTATTTGCAACATTAAACATTGTTCAGAGGAAGTGTTGTAGACCCAGAATTTACTATGTACTAAACAGTTTACCAATTTGCCCTTTACTGATCAAACTTTTACCTGAATGGAGTTTTAAAGGGGGTCCTGGATCCTGTGTTTGTCATTGTTTTGTTATGTTCCTTGAGCTATAACTAGAAAATTACTCAAAAATCATACAAAATAAAGTAATTGATGATTTTCCATCCTGTTTTTCATAAATAAAATTTGTGTTTTCTTTAAGTACTTTAGCTTTATTTGATGTACAGGCCCACTTATTTGATTGACAGCCTCCATGTTGCTCAATAGCTGCAGTTTCATTCACACAATAAAGGCCAAAGTATAGTCAATTTTTTTACCTGTACGACAGTGTCCGCGTACAGTGTGTCATCAGAAGAGTGGGTGCACGTCACATTTTTAAAAACTGTGCACATTGTATGTGTAAGTCGTGCATGCGACTGTACACGTGCGAGTCAAATAAACTATACTTTGCAAGGCTGTGCGTTCGACCATGAAGCCAAAGGAATCATAATGTTCTAATAATGCACAACATAGATTTTTTTCATCAAAATCTCCTCTAGAACACTCCAGCAATAGTCATCTGGCCAATATTGATAAAGTTTAATAAAGACAACGTAATCTCTACATGTCCAGTGACAGTTGTTAAAAAAACTATTACTTTGTAAGCACACGTATAGCCAGTTGATGTAATTGCAAAGATTCCAATAATTTACAGCTTTAGATAATTTCAAATTTGTCACAAATATAATAGTTCTGATCTTCTACATGAAAGATTAATAGAAATAAAAACAAATAAAGTTCTGACAGTGACCTGACATTCTTAACTCTAGCCAAGCGTGTAACGTGCTAAGTTTAGTACAGTGTAAAGTACAGTGTACGGTATGTGTAAAGTACAGTCCTTGACCATATGACCATATAGGCATAGTACTTGCTTTATGTCCATGGCAGATCCTACGTTCCAACAAATCCCATCAAACATCATGTGACATAATTGTGCATGTCATAAGGCCTATAAAAGGCACCTGCCAACAATGTAACCAGATTCTTTAGTCTGAAGAAGACCATGCAGGCATGAAAGAAGCAGAGGTGTAAAGTACTCGAGTAAATGTACTTCGTTACTGTACTTAAGTATTTTTTGGGCTACTTTGTACTTGTTCTGAGTATAAAAAATATAAGCAACTTTTACTCTCTACTCAATTACATTTTTGATTGGGTATTTGTACTCTTTACTCCACTACATTTGAAATGACACTTAACGTTACTCGCTACATTGTTTATTCGTCAAATAAAAACGAGACGAAAGTGTCAGAGGGTGATGATGGATAGAATCTGTGGTCGCGAGGTTACACGCACACACACACAACTTCATTTGGCGCTGCGCAGAGCAATCATATGAAATCAAAGTACTGCGAGAGCGAATCAAATGCATATGGAGAAGTCTGGTCTCGCGGTACTTTGATGTCAAACGCTGAATGGCTTGCGTTGAGCCACCGTAGCGGGACATCTGCATGCTGCGTATGTCATAAACTGTATAGAAAAGTTCGCGTCTGGTCTGAGAGAAGAGATAAAGAGCAAACATATGGATGAATATCACATTTGCTTCAGTCAAGGGACCCTTTGTTAAACATGTGATGCTACAATCAAAACAAAAGTGATGCGCGATTGCAGGAGGGTCATCCCGCAAATCAAAGGCAAGCACAAATGTTTATATACTCTGATGCTACTTTATCAGCTAATCTGAGCTGGTAAATTACGTAACTCGATATAACTTACTATATATAAGCCAAAATAAACCAGCGAGGTCCTGTACTGATTGCCCGAGTAACTTAAGTACATTATAAGATTGATAATAAGTGTACAATTTCACTGTCCTCACATTTAATCAAGAATGCTGTAATGTATTTAATGTAAAGAGGGATGCATGACGGAAGAAATGTAGTGCACTTAATGTAAGATAGTGGTGTTACGTACTACATGTGTTTACAATTAATCTTTCAAATGAACAACTTCACGTTTTTAATATGCATTATCATATTTCTGTTAGTGTAATTTTAGTTTACTGGAATTTTTTAAATATTAAAATTATATCTTTTTTAGGATAGGCCTATATAAGAATATTTGGTAACACTTTACAATAAGGTTCATTAGTTAACAGTAGTTAATGTATTAACCAACTTGAACAAACCATGAGCAATACATTTGTTACATTATTTCTTCATCTTTGTTAATGTTAGTTAATAAAAATGTAAGCTTTAATTGTTTGTTCATGTTAGTTCAGAGTGCATTAACTAATGTAAACAAGATTTAAATAAAGTATTAGTAATTGTTGAAATTAACATTAACAAAGATGAATAAATGCTGTATAAGTGCAGTTCATTATTAGTTCATGTTAACTAATGTAGCTAACTAATGTTAACTAATGAACCTTATTGTAAAGTGTTACCATATATTTATATCACAAAGTTAGGCTATATATTTTTCAGCATGGCACATTCAAGTACACAATGACACTAGACTAAAATTAAATGGGTTTAAATTAAATTTAATGTAGATTTCTAGACTAAAATCTCATGGCATTTAGTTGAATAAAATTAGACTAAAACTAAATCAATTCAGATGACAAAAATATGACTAAAACTTAATTAAATGTTAGTCAAAAGACTGTGACTATGTTTAATCTGTGTTTGTTCTGCCAGGTCAAAATTTTGAGGTGTTTGATTTCTTTTCTATATTAGGAAATAAAACCTCATAAATAAACTTTCTTAGTTTTCACTGCCCAGACCTACAATGTCTCTTTGTGTTGAGGACTAGTGCATCTTTGAGCCAACATTCAGTACGAGTAAAAATACTTGAGTACTTTTAAATTGGGTTACTTTAATACTTTTACTCAAGTCATATTTAAATTGGTGACTTGTAACTTGTAGTGGAGTAATTTTTACAGTAAGGAATTTGTACTTTTACTCAAGTATGGCTTTCAGCTACTCTTTACACCTCTGGAAAGAAGTGATGCAGAGCCTCATTCCCTAATCAGGGAAAAGGTTAACAGCTGTTTCCTTTCATAGAGACTTCAACGCTGCATATACATTATTAAGAGATGCAACCTAGACAATGCCTTTGAAGATGCCACACTTACAGTAAAATGTGCTCTAATGCCCAGAGGAGACTGAAGGCAACATGCCTCACCAGTCAGAGCAAAGGCATGTAAACCAAAAGCTGAGATGACTTACACCACTGGCTCAAGCGGTGGACATAAACCCTCAAAGCCCAAATTAAGCTTAAAAGATGCAGCCTTTTGTGCTCTGGAACCTCATGTGGCGAAAGATAGAAGGCCTGAAGTATGACAGAATAACTGGCCAAAGAAGGAACCTCAGGAACATAATCTGGTCCAGGGTTCAAACTAGCTTTAAATTGGCACCAAAATCTTAAAAGTGGAAGGGGCTAATCCAGCCAAAAGGCGCTCTTACTGCCTAGAGCAGGGATGGGCAAATTCGGTCCTGGAGGGACCCGCAAAG